>NC_140813.1:3305000-3402500 GCF_050613455.1 Vespa mandarinia | reverse complement strand
TTCTGTTCTATTTATATCTTTTTTTTTTTTTTGTTTGTAACATTTTATTTCTTTTTTGTATTTTCTTATCCTTTAATGATCAACGTCGACATTATATCATTTCTTTGGGATCGAGTTTTTTCAAGAAATTAGAAACTCTCAGTGGTTCTCAATCTTGTATAATTTTTATTTACAAATAGACGCAATTGTCTAAGTATATTACTTGAGGGAATTATGTAATAGGATGATAACATTAAAAGGATTCAATTTTGTAAAGTCAATAAAAATAAAAATGCAATTATTACAGTTCATTGAGATTTTGAAAAAGAGAGAAAGAGAGGAAAATGAAAGGAAAGTAAAGGAATTTGAACTGATAGAAATTGAAATGTCTATTAATCTTAGAGAGTTGATTTTGCTTTTTAATTATAAACAAACATAAAAACAACGTAGTAATTTATAAAAAGTTTCACATAATCGATAAAAGTAAAATTGTTTTTTCTTTTTTCACATTTCTTGCTTTGTCCATATTCAAAAGGAACGACGTTGTCAATAACGTCGACAGAGTTGTGAAATAAATTTATCTACGCTTTATAACGAAAGTACCCTTGAAATCTCTTGATATTCGATTGCTTCCAATTGCTTTTAAAGGAAGCCACACGAGACGAGAGAGAAAGAAAATCTATTCAAAGGTTGAAAAGATCATCGAGATCGTTTTCAAAGAGAAAAATAGCATTACGTTAAGGTCAAATCTTTCACAAAAAAATTTAGCCAAGTTGAGGATATATGTGTATGTACGTATGTGTATATGTGTATATATATATATATATATATAAAATAATAGATAATTTTATGTAAATAAGAATTATTATAATCGCTATATATATTATTTACATTGTGTATTGGAATGTATCAATAAGTAATAATGGAATTTTTAATATTTTATACATAAATGTAGATGTAATAAATATATTGATATAATAAATAATAGATCGGGTTAGCAAATGAATCAGATCAAAATTCGCAATATTTTATATCTGAATAAATGATGTGATAGTATAAGATTGAATTAGCCGATAAGTAATATGGAAATTTGTAATGTTTCATATCTAAATAAATGATATAATGATATTGGATATATATATGTATATATACCGAGTAAGTGTATATATACAAAAACGTCGTAACTGAGATTTATGATTTTATTTCTACATAACAAAATTTCTATTCAAGGTGAATAGATTAGAAAAGAAAAAAAAAATTACTCTTGGAAAATTTAGCAAGTATATTATATTCCGAGTACAATATCATCGTATATTATATTACGATATTATTTATTCAAATTTTAAATACATTATTGCAAATAGCGACATTATTTATCTGCCAACCCGATATTATACTCCCAATACAATACCATTGTATATCAACTATTATGGTATATATCATTTATTTACATATATAAATATCAAAAAATCAATGATTTTAAAAATCATTCAGATTATATCATTTCAGAATCATTTTCAGTCTTATTACCAATACAAATCTTAGAATACTATTTTTCTTTTTTTTTTTTCTGTTTTTTTTTTCCATAAAAGAAATATACATACATATATATATATATATATATATATATATATATATTCACATTATTTTTTTCAATTAAACTAAAGAACAATTGTAATAAATCATAGACGGTTATATCACTGCGATCAGCGTTGGATTCATCGCGAGAAGAACTTCGTCGATTGAAGGAAAGTGTCGGTGAATTTTCCGAAGGGAAATACGTCGAGGTTGTTGAAAGATTGGCCCTGGAGAATCACGTCTTAAGGCGTAGGATCCTTAGCCGTAGTACCGACTTTTCCAATGATGCTGCTACGAGTCCGCAACCGACGTCGCCGTCTTCGCCGCCGCTGCTGCTGTCGCACCAGTCTCGTTTCGTTCCACTTCAAGTAGAAGGAGACCCTACCAAGTGAGTTTCGTAAGACTCAGAGCTAATTGACTAATTACTCGAACTTTTTCTCCTCTCACTTCTTACTCTGTGATACGAATTTTTTTACGAGAAATTTTCTTCATCCTCTTTTCTCTTCTCTTTCTCTTCCGTTCTCTTTTCTTCTCTTCTCTTCTTTTTTATTTTTTTTTTTTTTTTTTTCTTTTTTTATTTCCTACGAAAACGTTTTTCAACGAATTCTGCTTTCTTCAATCTTTCATAAACCACGATATAATATCGATCAACGATACGTATATACTACGTTCGTTTACATATATAGTATCAGCCGAAAGTTCTTAAGTTCGTAGTTTTACAGACTAAAAAAAGAAGAGAGAGAGAGAGAGAGAGAGAGAGAGAGAAATAAAAAAGAAGAAAATTAAACTAACAAAGTCTTGAAAAAGTATAATTGATTTTTATTATCATCTAAGAACATTTGGTTCAACTTATATAAATTATATAGATTATATATATATATATACATACATATATATGTATATGTATAAATATGTATATATATATAAATTTATATATATATATATATATATATATATATATATATATTTAATTTAAATGCATAATATAATATAATAGAGAAAATTTTTGAATTTGACCTTTCACTGAACATTTTTTTTTTTTTTTATTGTTGTTTGGTTATTAGTAAAAGTAAATTAGATTTATCGAACTTTTGTCAATTACAAATTTCATGTTTAATATTATGAAATTGTTTTTTCCTTTTTAACAATTTATATATTGACTTTTATCGGTGTAATAAACCAAAGTAAAAATAGGTTATACACAATCGATATCCATAAATGTGGTATGTATTTAAAAAAATTTCTGGTTCACTTGAGCAATTAATTTTTCAACAAATATTATATACTTTTCTCGAACGAAGAAAGAAAGGAAGAATGAAAAAAAAGAGAAACGAACAACAAAAAAAGAAAAAAAAAGAATAATTAATTTCTACGAGGAATTACAAATTATTCTATATTTATGAGAGACTACTGATTATTTTATCTTTATACTGTTGTTTATTTTCTTTTTTCCTATCGTTTCATTTTTTTCTTTTTTCCTCTTCTTCTTCTTCTTCTTCTTCTTTTTCTTTTTCTTCTTCTTATCGATAACACATTTAACGATATACTCGCAAGCTCGTTAACGTGCAACCGACTGGAAGCTGGAAGCGTAGCCTTATTTACGAGTTTTCGTTGAAAGCTATAAGGAGCCATAGACGAAGCCATATAGTAAAAACATCGTTGAGTCGATTCACGCTCACGAAATAGGCAATTTCATTATTGCTATCCTTTTAAAAGTTAACTCTCGAAATGGAATGTTTTCTCATAGGCGTGGTACACGTAAAAAAAAAAAAATCTTTTCCGTTTATTCCTTTTCTTTTTTTTTTTCTTTTCTTTTTTTTCTTCTTTGTTTATTTTCTTTGAGCAATACGTTATCCTAGAAAATGTCAGAGAAGAATTATAAATTTAAAATATTAGGGAAGAGGAGAAAGAATGATTATAAATAGTTTTCGTCCTGTCTGATTCACAACGACGTAATGCGTACGTTATACGCGTTCTTACAGGCCATCATCATCGTCAGTGAACACGGCTAGCGCCACGATGGAAGCGTCAGGGAATAAAGTTGTCGTCGAGGAGACGGCAGAGACGATCAGAACAAGTGGGAGCCGGCGAAGTACTGGTGGCTCGAGTCCGGAAACTCAAGCTCGTGGTACATCGGTGATACGCCGTGTTCGACGTGAATTTCCGTCATTGTCTACGGAGACATCGGTCGAACAAGAAGAAAACGAAAAAGATCGACAACAGCAACAGCATATCTCGGGAGATGGTACACAGTTTAGATATATTCCGAATCAGGATGATTCCGTTACTAGTGCTATAGTATCAGTGCTGTCTAAAGAAAGTAAAGAGGACATTCGCGAGGACATCCAGGATGATGTCCAGGACGATAACGAGGGTTCAGTCGTTGTAGATCGTCTTGATATACCAGAAAAAGATAGTGAAGATTTGAGTCTTAGGTCTGTTTCCGACGGTGATAATTCTGTATTCAGTGACAATCCTGAACCTCAATCGCCGCCTCAGCAAAGACCTATACAACAGCAAGTTCAACAACAGCAACATCAGAATCAGCAACAACAGCAACAGCATAGACAACAGAGTCAGTCGGGTGAACAAGGGAAATTAAATGATCAATCTGAAAATGATTCGGAAGAGCTCGATGATATAGAGCTGATATTTACGACCGATGATACCTGTAGGGATCTAGGCCTTCAAGAAGATCTCGTTTCCATCACGGAAACCGATGCCTGGCAACAACCAAGTCCCGCCGGGCAACCGGTCCTCCTAAAATATACCAAATCCGCTGATGGAGAATCTCTTGTTTGCAATGGCGATAAGACAAGTTCTGTTGAAGAAGCAGTCTCATCTCAAAGTTCAAGTATCGATCGCGAAGAGAGTGTCGATCGATTCGACGAGAGTTCCAATACTAGATTGAACAAGATGTGGTCTCAATGTTCTGTACTCGTAGAAACTGATATTAGCAAGTGTGGTGTACTAGAGGAACCTGAACATTCCACTAGGCATGCAACTAGGAGGAACACTTTGGCCGCACCACCGACGGCTTACAGGTAATTAAATATTTTTTATTATGTTGGATCGTCCAAAAAGTTAGATTGTATCGCTGGTATATATCTATCAAAAAATTTAATATATACAATTTATTCAAACTAAGTATTTGTCTGAATCATAAATATATATTTTGTATTCTTCTATGTTTTGACTTATTAATTCATATCAAAATACTTTACAAAAAACGAATATTAAAGTTTACCATAATAAGTGATAATTACTTGTTTCTTGAAAACTAGGTGCCATGTTTTATATTTACATCATTCTTTCGAACTACATTCATTACTTTTCCTACCGTTTTACCTTACTACTTCAGAAAATAGGCCTTCGTTTTAGTGTTTGCATACATTATGTATATACATATATATATGTATGTATATATATATATGTATATATATATGTATATATATATGTATATATATATATATATATGTATATACAGGCGAACGTAATTAGTCACTTGCCGATCGTAAAGTGTTCTTGCTCGTTAAAGAGGCTTTGTTTTTACATACCAACGGATGCTAACGCCAACGGTAGTACTCAACATAGGTAGCTAGATAAGTATATTTAAAACGTATTCTCCGTTTGCGGCATAAGTAGCAAAGGTTCCGAAGGATAACAATCATTGGCGTAATAACGTATGAAAATCTATCGGATCTCTATCAGTATTCAAACAATAATGTTAGGGTCAATGTACCAATGCCTTTCGTAATGTAGGAGGTATATGATATTTATTTATGATGTATAAGAGTACTACCATCGTTACTAAACGTATATACTTTTACATGTACGAGCGTTGATATAAAAGCAAAAATAACTTTGCGACATAACCCATATACAGTACATACATTATAGATCGAGCAGTATTACATCGTGTTATTAGATTTTCCTTACACAATGATCTCATTTATAGATACCAACCTTGCTTCTGTCTTTATATAAAGAGATAATTACCATCATCACTATCATTATTATTATTATTATTATTATTATTATTATTATTATTATTATTATTATTATTATTATTATTATTATTATTATTATTGTTGTTGTTGTTGTTGTTGTTGTTGTTGTTGTTGTTATATTTATTATTATTATTATTATTATTATTATTATTATTATTATTATTATTATTATTATTGTTGTTGTTGTTATTATCATTATTATCATCATTATTTTTTATTTCCTTAATTATGAAAAATATGTAGTTGGAAATTGTCAGAAATCATTGACATGATTACACGTTGGATAATTGCAGGCCAATAATACATCGAGAAGCTTTGGCTGGTAACCGAAGAAAAAGTTCAGCACCTCTTCGTCCTGTAATGGATCGGAGTAGTGGTGCCAAACGTGAGTCAGGAGCACAAACCGACATTTCGGCCCTCCCGGCACAATGGCGTTCGGAAAGCTATCTCGCACACAAAGTGGCTCACACGTTTACAACGCTTCCAAGTAAATTCGCTTTACCGGCTGGTGTACCCGGAAGGCTCAGGTTGTCTGACAAGACACGCGAGGCAAGACGAGTGTTACTCTCGGACATCAGTTTCACCAGCATGGTTCCAGAATTGTCAAGAAGTGCTGATCATCTCTGTCACGATCCGCATGCACAGGTAAAGGAAAAAAGGAGAAGAAAAAGAAAAAGAAAAAGAAAAAGAAAAAATTTCCAAGAAGAAAAAAGGAAAAATCCCTGAGAAGAAAAAAAAAAAAAAGAAGAAAATTCCTTTGCGAAAGTGGAGAAATCGTTTTTATTTACAGCCTCCGGTTTTTAGTTTTTTGGAGATCATTTTCGAGGAACTCGTTCAAAGTTATTACGCAAAGAGATAACCCTGACACGCGTTTGCCTGGTGTCGTAAGCCTGGTGGTAATAGAGTAGATGTGCCAGTATAAGCGAAACAGACGGCAGTCAGCGTAATAACAGCTTGATTAATTCAACGTGTGCTAGTAATATGTACGCACAATGATGCTCGTTGTGTGCATCAAGAAGGCCACGAACGAATGGAGCTATACGCGGTTTGCTTTACATCCATGAACACGTACTCACGATCTCTCTCCTCCTCCTCTCCCTCTCTCTCCCTCTCTCTCTCTCTCTCTCTCACTCTATTTTTCTCTCTCTGCTTCTCTCTTTCTCTATCTATCTATCTATCTATCTATCTTACTTTGACCTATGTAAGTTTCTTAGATGATGACTAATTGCATCCTATGCACCTAACTTCAACTTACGATCTCTCCCCCTCTACCCGCGGATGTATTTACGTTTATGTCCACGCTTATCCACGTCCATGAGAACGTGAGAAAAATTAACTGGAGTCGTATTTTGCGGCTTCGTGTTTCTTCTTGATGCCGCATGTGAGAATAATATACGCTTAAGATTATAAGAACGTAACGAGTTGTGGATCGTTTAACGATAGACGTCATCGAAACGTTCAAATGATTTATTTTCTTTCAACTTTAATCCATTCATAGGTGAACTTGCTATATATATATCAATGATTAGTAAATTGATTGTACAAAATTGTTTTTTTTTTGCCTGTAATTTTCTTGATAATCACACGTATACGTACGATATCAGGATATTGATAAAAACTTATTTACTTGCTTAGTAATCCTATGTTATAAAATGTCAAATATATATATATATATATATATATATATATATATATATATTTCAACAAAAGCCTGTTCGTCTGATATCTCTTTAGAAAAATATTTACGTGTTCTAGACTTGCTTAGGATCTCGTGGCTGTGGACACCGTACACCGGAAGTAAATCGTCGGGAATCCTTAGGATCACCAGCAGGCTATTGGCCTCGTTGTAATCCAGGAACGGCTTTACCAAGTCCTTGCGATTGTCGTCTGTCGGCCGATCTTTATTCCTCGAGATATCGAGGTTCCTTGAGCTCGATACCATCGCCAGGATTAGAAGTCGTGAGTGGGCCACCAAGGAGACACTCTTGGAGAGCAACAGCAGCTTCTTTCGACACATGGAGAGTTCCTGTTGCCACTTCTACACCTAGACCGACCTGGTCCTCTATGCCATCTTCTCCCACTCATGTTCACCCACCTGCTACATCCTCGAGATCCTCGAAGAATATACCAAAGAGAACACGTTCGAAAGTCACTTTTCAAGGTAAAAAAAAAGGAAGCGAAAGAAAAAAAACAAAGGCAAAGATCGATATCGTATTTTTTATTTAATTCTTATCGCTCTTTTAACTTTGCCAATCGTAAATTTTACTTTTTTTTCTTTTTTTCCTATCTTTTTTGTAGATTAGTTTTATTTTGTTTTCAATATATGCATTTATGCAACATTTATCAACATTTTTACTAATCAAAAAAAAAAAAAAAAAAGAAAGAGAGAGAAGGAAAGAAAAGAAAAACAAAAAGAATGGAGGATTACATTGGAACAAGTTCGTGTTTTTATGTTTCAGAGTGCCCAATGACGCGTGGCAGTTTACCTAACTTGCGATCAGACATAGTAGGAGCCGGTGACAATAGCGGAGATTCAACGGAATCGCTGATAGACGAGGCGGAGGATTATTTGCGTCGCAGTATCGATTCGATGCTGACTATTTCAAGTACCAGTGCTAGTACGGATTATTGGAACAGACAAACAGCGGCCAGACGAAGGAGAACTCGAAGACACTCCGAACCTGATCTTGCACGCGAGTGGATTCCCCCTCAGGATGCGAGACCGTACCTGCCAAAGGTGAATGGCCTGTTTCAATAAATAAATAAATAAATAAAAAAAAAAAAAAAGCACGGGACTATAACTCTAAAAGAAAGTGCCAACGAGTAAAATTTGCTATTTGTAAAATTATTAATTTTCATTATTACAATATACAGGGTGTAGGGAGCCCTAAAGATAATTTTAAAGGTCAATCACTTTTTTTTCAAGAGCTTTCAGTCCAATTGTTTTTTTTCTTTCTTTATTTTTTTTTTTTTTTTTTTAGATTTTAAAATTCCGTAAACCAAGAAATTTTTTTCCCATCTAGAAATATTCGGCCTAACCCATTTGTTTGTATATATATATATTTTTTTTTTCTTCGATAGATACCAAGAGATTTGAAGTTAGATCATCTTGTAAAAGTAATCTCACCGGAAGGAAGAGTACTTCAAGGTCGTGTACGATACGTTGGTCCTGTTCCTGGTCGAGAAGATTCTCACGTTGGTGTTGAATTACCGAACGTTAATGGTTCATCCGATGGCACTTTTCATGGTAGAAGATTTTTCGATTGGTAAGTCTTATTATTATTATTATTATTATTATTATTATTATTATTATTTATTCTTATGTATATATGTACACACTTATATATCTTATTATTTTTTAACACGTTAATATCAATGTTATAAAGAAAACATTTTTGTTTTATTGTATTTTTTTTTCTTTTTTTTCCTTTTCTTTTTTTTTCTTTTTTTTTTTTTCTTTTCTTTTAATAAACATAACAATCACAGAATAATGTGTAGAAATCAGTATAAGATTTGAAATTATACAGAATAAGATGTATAGAGGATCTTTGATTTGTTTATTTTCAATATGTTTCTATAGAAATATAGGATATTAAAAAAAAAAAAAGGGAGAAAAAGCCCATAGAAATAAGTCAGTAAAATTATACTTTTCGAACTTGCTCGAAGGAAGCAAAAGTCGATATTCGATCAGAGTAAACGTAACTCTTTAAAAAAAAAAAAGTCCTATGAATTGGTCCAGCTATTTAATTTTCGTAATTGCATAATGTTTTTGAGGTAATGGAACGTAGTACGAACTGCGTGACAAAAGCAATTCTGTTCGTGATAAATCCTCGCGATACCTCCTTCAATGAGCCTCGCCTTGTACATATATACTCTCTCGCTTTTTTTCTTTCTCTCTCTCTCTCTCTCTCTCTCTCTTTTTGCTTTGCCTCTCTTCGTCTTGTCGTTACTTTACTCGATAAGTTGAATGTGCATATGCATACGCAAATGCAATGGCGTATCTGTGTTTTAATTTAAATGTAATACTGATGCTGTGAATTTGTCTTTTTTTCTTTTTTTTAACGATTTAAAAATACGAGATTTAAATAATATTGTAAGACTTTATTATTTATTTATTTATTTATCTCTTATTTATTTCTTTTCACATCGTGTAATATTAACGAATATGTAGTTAATTAATTTTCTTTTTCCTGTTTCTCCTCTTTTCTTTTCCTGTTTTTTCTCTTCTCTTCTTTTTTTTTTTTTTTCTCTATGAATTTTATTAAATCAAAGCGTTCAAACATATTCATTGATATTCAATAATTAGTCATTTCTTAAGATAATTGATAATTAGTCAATTAATCATTCTATGAACTATATATATATATCCGATCTCTTTATTTACAATTAATAATCATAGTTCATTAAGTTAGTGATTAAGTTGAGTCAAGATAGTTAATAATTTTTTTTAAATGATTTATTATCTAAATTCGATTGATTCGATGTTATATTTGATATATATTAAAATTAGAAATAAATTATCTTTTATGTGCATATATATATATATATGCATATATATATATATATATATATAGAGAGAGAGAGAGAGAGAGAAAGAGTTATGGCAAGAACTATTATCGATTAGAAGGATAAAATGTCTTATAAAATTGCAGGAAGTTTGTCGCGTGAATACTTGTCGTGAGAAATGTCTCATGTAGAGGCACACAGCAGCTTATACGAAATTCACTCGAAATGCGACGACAATGATCGCGTGACCATTATCGACGTCCCTGAAAGTGCGCCTCCTCAAATTTTGATCATGAGTTAGAACATATATACACAAATATACTATCGATCGAATCATTCTCTCTCTCTCTCTGTCTCTCTCTTTCTCTCTCTATCTCTCTATATATTTCTCTATTTCTCTCTCTTTACCTTTCTAAATGATAAAATAGACATTTTTTAAGGACAGCACATTTTATACATAAATATAATATTTCATATTTAATTATTTTATCCATTTGAAAATTCTTTAAGTAAATTCTTCGTAAAGATTATTACGATGTTGATTTCCTTTTTCTTTTTTCTTTTTTTTTTTTCTTTTTTTTGTTTTAAATTTCTAATTATTATAAAGAATTGGCGAAAAGCTTTTAAACGATTGTAAAAATCAATTAATCCTTGTCAAGACTTTAGTGGTTAATTTGTCCTTCCTTTTTTTTTTCTTCTTTTTTTTTTCTTCTTTCTTTTTTTGTAGATAAATATTGTTAAACAACAAGTATTGCAGAAGATTAGCTTGTGAAATTACAAATTTAATGGCAAGCATAGAAAAATCTCTCGAGGAAGTGTAAGTGATTGAATTTAAAAAATCGTTTAGAAAGTTTTGACCCGTCTAGAAACTTTTGGCCGTCAACCAATCAGGCACCCATCCACTCACTCAACCAACTAAACACCCAGCCTGTATTAACTTCAATGTTTCTGATCGATCCTATTTAAATTCATTTTTCTATTTACAGTGAACCTGACCGTGCGATCTTCGTGCCGTTCAAAAAGGTCGTTTTGGCTTGGTGCACTGCCTGACCCGATGCATCCACTTCGAAAGTAACGCCAAGAATTTTACTCTCACAATATACTATGTAAATGTGGATACGGCGGTATGTATGTATAGCACACATAAGTTTCGCTATGACTTTTATGGTACGTTTGCTGTGGGTATCGTCTCTCTGAAGTTAATACATTTCTTCCAACGATTTTCGTAAGTGACAAAAGAAAAATAATACTTAATTTTTATTTTTTTCTTTTTTGTTTTTGTCATGTTCATACGAAGAAAAAAGAAAGAGAAAAGAGAGGATCAAAAAGGAAAAAGCAAAAAAGAAATAAAACCGAGAGAGTTTGAAAGAAAGAAAGAACGTAAGAAAAAAAAAATATCATTGAACTATATTTTTTAATTTGAAAATTTATTTTAAGAGTTCAATTGAAAATATCATTGGATGAAATATTTAATAAGAAGAAGAAGAAGAAGAAGAAGAAAAAAAGAAAAAGAAAAGAAAAAAAAGAGAAATCGTTTCGTTTGATAATTATTAAATACTATTATTCGATTTAGAGATGGTGCCAGAAAATATGAAAACTTATACGTATAATATAAATGATTTACATATTTGCAAAAAAAAAATCACAATTAGACGTGCGTAAGCAAAGCCTACAGTAATGTATATATAATATATATTATATACATATACGCGCACGTGCATATATTTTTAAAGAAGAACTCTCTCTTTATATTATATATATATATATATATATATATATATATATATATATATAAAATAGTTATTAATAATTATGTAAAAAGGGAAAGAGATATCATTTTAAAGAGGCTACATGTGTATTATTATTTAATGGAAGCTCAGTATGATTGTGTTTTTTTTTCTTTCTTTTTTTTTTTTTTTTGGTTTAGATATAAGAAGTAACTCTCTTGTACAAATAAGCCGTATACCTTATATACATATATATTTAACATATACATTTATTATCTACTCGCAAAAGAATAAATGACTATAATTACTGATTACATCAGATTACGACACAAAAAATTCGCATGCGACGAATTTCTTTGCAGAGACCGATAATTATGACAAATTATGTATGTATGTATGTACGTACGTAAGCGTATCTTCCAGGTAATATTTTGAAAAAAGATATATGTCAGTTGATTTTCTTCAAATGCTATGAAAAAAGAAGGAAAGAAAAAAGAAAAAAAAAAAATAGAATAAAGAAAAAAAAAATTCTCGATTTCAAATGACTGACATAAAGATTACATTACAATCATTCGAAAAACAGTGATATTTTAGATAATATTTTAGATAGTATTGAAAAAAAAAACGAAAAAAAAAAATAAATAAATAAAAAGGTGGAAAGAAGAAAAGAAACATTTTTCGGTTTATCGTTCGGATTTTAGAAAGGTGTAAAAAAGAAAAAAAAAGAATAATAATAATAATGATAAAATATCGTAATATTCTATTTAGTCACCGAAGATATGATAGATTAAAAAAAAAATATATATATATATATACATATACATATATGATATGATAATAATAATAATAATAATCTGCCGTTAAAATTTCGATCTCCAGGAAGTTCTTTTCTCAAAATGGAATTGTGTGTTCGCGCTTTGAAAGAAATAGAATTTCATATACCGATGCAGTAACAAGGAACAAATATTCTCGATCAAAATAATAATAATATACATACATATATAAATATATATATATATATATGTGTGTGTGTGTGTGTATGTATATGTATATTATGTGTGTGTGTGCGTAACTCGTAAATATACGAGCTATTCTCTCTTTTTATGCATAATATAATTGATAATTAATAATAATATATCACGTACCTGTATCATTGACAATTATTACATTTTAATGTGCTATTTATACGCGATTTGTGAATGCGAAATACAGTTATAAAGATATTCGATAATACAGGGTGGACCACAAGAAAGTTTTTAGGAACGGAACTAATAAATCTTATAGATGATTGAAAAAAATCAATCACTCATTTTTTTCAGACCTTTTAGGATAATCCATTTTTCTTCTTCTTTTTTTATTTTTTTTATTTTTTTTTTTTTTTTTTATTTTTATTATTTTCAAATTGTAAAGCTATAAGATCAACGCTTGTAAAGTTACAAGCCTAATTGACAAATCCATAATGTTTTGAAAAAAGGAGTAATTGATATATAAAATTTTGTCTAAAAGATTTTGAATCCGCGTAAGAACTTTCGGGACAACCCTGTATATACATATACACATAATTCTGTAATATGTTAGATAATATTTTATTTTTTTTTTTTTTTTTTTTTTTTTTTTTTCTTTAACTCGATATGACAATATTTTTGTTTTTTATTTTCGTTTATTTATTTTTTTTTATTCCCGTTTTTTTTCTTTTCTTTCTTCTTTATCTTTTTCTCTCTTCTTTTTTTTTCTGTTGTTATTGTTATTGTTGTTGTTGTTGGCATCACGATCGTCGAAGGTCCACGAGTGGCAAAAACTAATATGCATTATAATTTAAAAATAATAACCTTTGCGAGATAGCCTGTACCTGTATATTACATTGTCCATTAAGAAGAAACGCGCCAAGTGTGACGTAAGCTTTTTTTTATTACATTCAGGCGAGTTTAGAAGATTGCTAGGTGTGTCGAGAGAAAGAAACTGCAATTTCTACGTCAATGAAATTAGAAAGAAGAAAGTTTCACCATTTCTTTTTCTTTTAGTTGTTATAATTCATATATATGTGTACACACACACACAAACACACATACACAGACACACACGTATACCATCTGTATATACAAAGTGAGCATAAAAGTTTCTAAGTGGACCAAAAGTTTCAAGGTGATTTTGAAAATCGATAATTTTCTTTTTTCAAGCCTTTTTAGGCTAATCTTTCAATTTGGGGTCTACTTACTAGCTTAAACTTGTAGTTTTATAATATGCGAAAAAAAAAAGAGAAAAAAAAGAAAATAGTTAACCTACAAAGTCTCGAAAAATTGTAATTGATTTTTAAAATCACCTAAGAACTTTCAGTCTAAAAACTTTTGTGGCACATTCTATGTATGTATATATATATATATATATATTTGAGCATCATTATGTATTAACACGAATCGAGAGTTAAAAGAACGAATACATATACATACATACGTATATACTTATATACGTAAACATAGACAAAGAGAGACACATACAGACAGAGAGAGAGAGAGAGAGAGAGAGAGAGGACATTTTTCTCGTGTTATAAATTTCATTTGATCAATCCAACTATGGAATATTCGCAATCTTCTTGCACGTTCATAACTGCGGCCGAAACAATTTTCAGCGAATCATAACAAGTGATATATTTTCGCGTGACTTCAAGTAAATTTAGTTATGCTTTATTACATTAGATACGATCTTCCGTTTACACATATATATACCTATGTATAACATGCGCACCATACATACGCATACACATACACATACGAGCTTGCGAACTAAACTCGAATCTGTGATAAGCGGTTTTCGCCTGAAAGTTTTCAATAATTTTCACGAAAAAAAAAAAAGGGATAAAAATTGCACGTGGACGCATAATCTCTTGATGGATTAAAATATTTAAAAAGTATTTCATTTTTAATAATGCACATACATATACACGGAAAGACATTTTTAATGCATTCTTATTAATTAGATTATTTACACATGAGAATGACATTTATGACGTCGTATTTTTTAATTTTTTTTTGTTTATTTTTAAATAACAGAACATAGATTATCAATATCTTTATATTAATTTTGATAGTACTCGAAAGTTCTCGCTCACTGATTATTCTGAATTTTTTTTTCTTTTTTTTTTTTTTCTTTTTTTTTCTTATCGATTTAATTAATTTTAATTAACCAAATAATAACAGAGACACACCCAGCAATACTTGACGATAGTATTTTAGATAAATGTTAACGCGAATTGCGTCGTCTCTTCTCGAATTACATATACAACATTTTATCATTGCCATTATAAAGAAAAAAAGAAAAAGAAAAGAAAAAAAAAATTAGCTAAGTAGTATATTTTACGATTATTATCACTTGCTATAATCGACTTTGGACGAAAGATTTATTATTGATAAATCTTTTTCTATCTACAATAGTTTCAGTACAACATTTTATTTGTGATCGTTGCATATTAAGATTTATTATACCGTTATTATAATTAACTTACTCTTCTGTTTTTTTTATCTTTATTATTATAATTATAATTATTATTATTATTATTATTATTATTATTATTATTATTATTATTATTATTATTTCCTCACAAAGATTTTTATAATTTTTAGTTTTGTTAGATAGATATATATATGTTATATATAAAACATATGTACATAATGTCAATTTCACACAGACACTGAGCTATTTATATGTACAATGCATACGTATGTATGCGTTTGAAATGCTGAAGTGCAAATATTTTCCAAAGCACGTTTTCAACGGACACATCTAAAACAGCGCTGTTTAACTTCTACACAGACCAAAGGATTAATGAAGTAATAATAATAATCATAATAATAACTATAACAACAGTAATAATAATACAGAAGCTAAATTTATAATTTACGATTTATTTTCTGCGATAGTAAATTTTTTTTTGTTTTTTTTTTTTCTTTCTTATTATTAGTTGTTAAAAAGAGAAATAGAAATGTAAGGAAAGAAAGAAAAATAAAAATTATAATTAAATAACGCGACTAATGGAAAAAGAGAAATAAATTACATTAACGAAAACACTCGAGGATGGATTTCATGTGGTACGAATAAACCACAAGAAAAGAAAAAAAAAAATGGTGCCGCGAGCCGGATGTGGCTTTAGTTAGTGTAGAGCCACAGTTAAACAGCGCTGGTCTAAGGAATTAGTTTTGATAAGTCGTAAAAAAAACATAATGCTATACCGTGACTATCTTTTTCTTGGACAATTTTTCTCTTCTACTTTCTTTTTTTTCAATTTTTTTTTTTTGTAGCATTTAGTAAAACGAATATTATATATGTATATATAAATCAATTTAAGATGGAGGCACACGATGGACCAACACTTTAATTACTATTTTAAATCATCTTTAAAAAATTGTTTTTTTTTCACTGTCTTTTAATAAAATTATTTAAATTTACTTATAGCGATTCTATCATTACAATTTAAATTACACACATACATAAACACACAAACTAACACAATGATACACTGAAAACACCGTATGAATTTTCTTAAGGCGTAATAAGTAAGAAAAAAAAAAAGATAAAAAAAGATAGGAAAAAAAAAGTAGACGAAAGAAAAATAATCATATATTCACACACACGCACACGCAGACACACAGATACAGCACATTGTAATTAATAATATATATATATTTTTTACTTGCTGCAAAAGAAGAGTCGTCGTGGGAAGACCTTACCTGCATTAAAAAGTCAAAATTGTTTTCTTAACATACGTTCGTTCTCTATACGATATTTTATCTCTTATATACATATATATATATGTGTTTGTATAGTACATATATATATAAATATGTATGTATGTATGTATGTATATATATATACATATACATATATATATATATACACATATACATATATAAATATATAAAAAGAAAAAATAAAGAACGAGTAAATAATTTCTTTATTTTGCTCTCGAAGAAGGCCCATCTTAATTCGTCTTGTCGATTACGACATATAGATGTTATAAAGAGAGCCGACACAGAGAAGCAAAAGAAGAAGAAAGAAAGAAAGAAAGAAAAAAAAACGAATAAACAATTGTATGATAGAAAAAAATCAATGAATATATATATATATATATATATATATATATATATATATATGTAAGCGAAAGTGGAAATTAACGCATACTGAATGTAATTAAGTGGCAAAAGCATTATAGGGAGTAACGTTGATCGATGTTAATCGCTGTAATTACTGTTACGTTTAAATGTTTCGATGTGACATAGATAGATAACTCTCGAGGAGAAAAATAATTATGGGAAAGAGAAAGAGAGAGAGAGAGAGAGAGAGAGAGAGAGAGAGAGAGAGAGAGAGAGAGAGAGAGAGAGAAAGGGGTAATAACGATGTGCATTTATACGATTATTATCCTCGATCTTATTATTCTCGTCGTATTATTGTTTCTTCGTTGAAAAATAAAAATAAATTAGAAAAAAAGGAAAAAAAAGCTGACGGTGTAATATAAAAAAAAAAAAAAAAAAAAAAAAAAAAGGATAGAAAAAAAAAGAAAAAAAAAAATAAAAAAGAAATAAAAATAATTGTTTCGAAGATTCCACTTTTGTGAATTGAATAGAGAATTATTGCATCTCTTTGTGTGTGTGTTTTCATAATGATTTAGATGTTTGTTATTCGAAGATAACAAAATACGACGTTGGAGAGAGAGAGTGAGAGAGAGAGAGAAACGGTTAGTCAGTTTGGATCGATAAATCTCCTCTAATTCTCTAATTCGAGAGATTATTAATATAAGATGACTGCGATATGGTACTTAATGCTTCGTGATTCGTCAAATTGGATGATACTAAGAGAGGATGAAGAGACTCTCGATGAGATTGTTATCACTGTACCTAACTAGATGTTAACGTAACGAAGAGATATTGTCATCGCCCTACTATTTATTGTATCGTAACGATGGGTTAATGATGATGATGTTGATAATGATAATGATAAGGACGATAAGTATGATAATGATGATTATGATGATGACGATGAAGATGATGTATCAGAAAAATAAAACTATTATTACTCAATGGAAAATGAATATTTAAAAGAGTTCCTTGGAAACATCGATTTTTGTTTCTTTTTTTTTTTTCTTTTCTCTTTTTTTTTTGTTTATTTTTTTTGTTTTTTTTTTTTTGTAACTCATTCTCACAAATGAATTCACGTGAATTTACGAATGAACTATCTTGTCTAATAAATCGGCAAAAAAAAACTTACGTCTAAAGTCCTTTAAAGTTCTGAAATCGAAAGGCGCTTAAATCGTGGATTCGTTTGTAGAAACTTTGAGGAAAGGTTCGTCAGAATCCTCGTGAACAACGTTAGAAAAGTTTTATATACGAGCTCGAATAGTTCCACGATAGGGTTTAACATAACGTTCGCCAAAGTTTTCCAGACGGTTTGGGAAACGGAATTTGAATACCTCAGTTTATATATCTTACTCGTGAGAAAGTTCGTACTGAGTAATTAACTAATCCGTTCACGTAATCGCGTGTAAGGATGGAATATAATTGTTTTCCTTATAACATCTCTATTATTAGATATATATATATATATATATATATATATATATGAATATATATATATTATATACGTATATATATATATATATATATGTATATATATATATTAGAAGTAAAAACCATAGGTAGGAAAAAGAAAAAAAGAAAACAATAGAATAGATCATTAGATCTTATTGATCTTTTATTTATTAACATAATCCGTTGGGAAATATCGAATTATATATATATATATATATATATATATATATATATATATATATAATCTCATGGTACATACATATGCATATATCATAGATTGTACATTTTTCAAATTAAAATACGCGAAGTTAAATGAAAATTATAAAGAAGAATTAAATAGAAATCGTCCGACAAAGTCGGTCAAACGTTCGATTGTGGTTATCATGAATTGTAGAAAAAGTTTATACACGTTAGGAGACTGTGAAATATTATACAATATTTCAGGCACGTAAAATAATTTTTGGAATTACTATGGTATATACCCATTTGTATTCGTAAGGTATATGGTTATTAATGATGTGCTGGATAATCGGCGTACCAGCCAAATGCACCGTTAGATCCGGTATGTCCACCATAATCCACATAATCCAGAATTTGACCGATGGATCTCTCAGCTCGTGAATTCTCCAACTCCTCGTGATGAAGATTTGGTACGGCTATAGGTACGTAAGCCGCCGGATCTGCTTGACGAGCAATTCTTGAAGCCGATAGTGATATCGGATTCAATTCTAACACGTCTATGCCATCAATGGGTATAGCAATGTAACGCCTACCAGCTAATACATCACATACACCGTACGACGTCAATAATAATAGGACGACACCCTGTATAATAGAAAAAATTGTGTCACTGATAATTTAACGTAATAGACAGCTTGCTTTGTGCATTAGATACTTTTTCAAAATCAATTAATCTTTATCTAGGCGATTTTCAATTGGGATGAAAAAAGTTTCTTGGTGATTTTGAAAATCGATTACTCTTTTCCGAAACCTTTTTATAGGCCAATCTCACTTTTCTTTTCTAAAGCGTACCAAAATTTCTCAACATGTGATTCTACAATTTGCGCAAAGGAAGAATAGCCAAAAAGATCTTTAAAAAAAAAATATATATATATATAAAATTAATTGATTTGGTTAAATCACTTGGAAACATTTTTGATGAATCAAATTCTCTGTGATAATCCTTAATTCGATTGATTTTGGACGAATGGAAAATTATTGGAAAAAAAATTTCTCAAATATTTAGATACTTCAATCTATTTAACAATTACTTTCTAAAGGAAAAATAATAATTGACGTTTACCAAATTATTCATTGTTGTATCGTCGAACTGAATTCGGATGTTAGATGAACTGAGGAGAGAGTCTCCGTCAGCGACGTTTTATACAGATCCGCTTGGCCGCAGCTTTCTCGTTTTACCCGACCACCGAGTTGTTGTACCAAGAATCATATCTCTCAAAATAGAGGTAATTATTTCTCTTCGTAGAGTTCTTGTAACGTGTTTATCCTATTGTAAGTTGCTGTTACTAGTAGTCGTATATACGTTTTCGCTAAAGTAAAAAATAAGATTTAACGATTAAAGGGTTTGTGAAATATGTTGTCACATTTTTCTTTTTTCTTCTTTAAACTTATTTGTTGACTTCTTTCGATTTATTTTTTATTTATTTATTATTTATTTTTATAATTTTTTTTTTTGTAATTTTACTTTTTTTTTCTCATTATGGATTAATACATATTGTGTATCTCGTTCTCGTAGGGGGTTAAATAATAATCGAAGAGAAATAAATGTCCAATATACTCTCTCTTTATTCTTTTTAGTTTGACTTTCGATTAGGTATTGCTTATTTCTTTTGAACACCTCCATGCTATCTATAATATTATTTTGCGGTCGTACCGTCTAACTTTTACTTCCGCACAAGAAATCCCGAAAAACTCTATCTTTCAGACACGCTCTCGTTATGTCTATCAAAAGGATCGTAATGGAGTGAAAAGTGAAAGGGGATTAATAAACACTATTATTTTCGTATATCATCATAATAATTATACATATATTTTCTTGTCTCTTTTTTGTAATACTTCTTTATCTCACTTTTTTTCACTTCTCTGTTAAACATTAAACACTTTCTCGAACGTACAAACGCAGAGAAATTTCAAACATGATAATAATTAAAAAAACATATCGCCAAAATGTATCTAAGAAAAGTTCGTTACATAAAAACATTATAACGTTATTACATTGTAAATAAAAAAGCACGCACATTGTAAAAAAAAGTCAAAATATATACAAAGTAAAAACGATTATAAAAAAAAAAAAATATATATATATATATAAAATGGAAGAGCAAAACATCTTTGATATAAAATATTGATTATGCTATAAAATATCAATTATGATATATAATATTGTTTATACTCTTCCGAATATTTATTAATGTAAAAATATTAGGTTGGGGAAAAGGAAATCCATTATTTTTGCGTGAACTTCAAAACTTTATCTAACATCTTTTGGATTGTTCGATTTGGGTCAAATATGCACAGTTTTGTTCTATAATTTATTGCCATTTTAAAGGTAGCTTCATAATGCCAATCTCATAGAAGTCTTGGTTCTTATTGGCAAAAAACTTTAGTAATTGATTTTCACAATCTTTTCTTGATGCCGATTTCTTATCATTCAGGACTTTTTGCATTGCGAGAAAAAGATGGTAATTGTTTGGTGCAAGGTCCGGACTATATGATGGATGCATTAAAACTTCCCAACCAAACTCCCGGAGTTTCTGGCGAGTCACTACAGACGTGTGTGGCCTGGCGTTGTTTTTATGGAACACAATACCTCTTCTGTTGGCCAATTCTGGCCATTTCTGGTCAATTGCTAGCTTCAAACGTTCCAGTTGTTGACAGTAGAGATCCGAATTTAGTGTTTGGCCATGTGGAAGTAACTCAT
Source organism: Vespa mandarinia (assembly GCF_050613455.1). Lineage (NCBI taxonomy): Eukaryota > Metazoa > Arthropoda > Insecta > Hymenoptera > Vespidae > Vespa > Vespa mandarinia. Next base: position 3,381,184 of record NC_140813.1, on the reverse strand, counting down.
AATAAATGATTCCTTTCCAGTCCTACCGAATGCACAGCAGAACTTACCTAGCCGTTAGGCCCTGGTTTGAGCACCATTTCAACTGCTTCATTATGCTTTGACCACGATCGTTTTCGCACAATATTGTCGTATGTGACCCATTTCTCATCCCCAGTCACCATACGTTTAAGAAATGGATCGATTTTATTCTGTTTGGTCAAGGCTTCGCAGATGGAAATTCGATCCATCATGTTTTTTGGTGTTAATTGGTGTGGCATCCAAACATCAAGCTTCTTTTTTAATCCAGCTTTGTGCAAATGGTTTAGAACTGTTTTATGATCGATCTTTAACTCCTGGGCGATGCTACGACTACTAACATGCCGGTCAACCTCGATTATTTCTGTAATTTTATCGACATTTTCGACGACGTGCGAGGTGCATCTTTAACATCAAAAATACCTGAAAGGAATCGACGAAACCAAAATTGCACGTAATTAGCTGTTATCGGGATCATAAACATCATTCACAATTTCAACCGCCTGGCTTGCATTTTCGTCTTTATCAAAGAAAAACTGTAAAATCTATCGAATTTTCTCTTTGTTGACTTCCATTTTTAAAACTCTGTAACTCACAACTGAATGGTCCAAACAAAAAGCAGCAAAATAATTTTTTTAGTATGAAATGTCACCTTGACAACGAGCATAAATCTGAAATTGTTTGATCGATACTTTACAAGATATCGATCACTATAACCATCTACCAAAAAAATAATGGATTTCTTTTTCTCCAACCTAATATTATTATGATATATGAGGAAAAAAATTTTAAAGAATATTTTGTATGTGCTGCTTCTATACAAAAAATAGATACTTTTATCTAAGAGTAAAAATATTTAACAAAAAGTGTTTTTAATAGATAAGATATATCTAAAAAAAAAAAAAAAAAGAATATATCTGATATTTATTCTTTAATCATATTAATTACAATCATATTAATGAATATAAAATAAAAATATACAGATCTTTTCAAACATAAAACTTTTCAATCAATTTCCATTGTCTATTTTATATATACATATATACATTTCATTTATTTGAATAGATGTCTATTATTAATAGAAGTTAAACAAAGTTAAGTTAGATTCTATAATAATTCTATATAGCAAATAAATTACCTTGCATTTCATTTACCTAATATATTATATATATAATTATAGTTATATATATATAAAACATTTAATACTTCATTACAACATTGTCATCATAAATTATGCAAAAAATTATTAAATGTAAATACTTGGTAAATGTAAAAATTTTTAAGGATGTAAAATTCTCATATAAAAATATCGTACGTATAAAAATGCTGTTTAAATTACCATCTATATTAGACATTACTATTAGCATTATGACGACGAATAAATTGACACTTGTACTCTGGTACTTTTCGTTTCTATTTACATTGTGAATATTTAATTTTTATAGTAAACTTAATCTAATTTAATTTAAGTCCATCGAATTCATCGGATATGTCACTCTCAAATCCAGTTTTTTCAATGTTTAGAATATTTGAATTTTTGAGTTTATGACATTTTTCTTTGTTTTTACAATTATGATTAGAATCTGTTTGTATATCACTTTTGTCATTCGTTTCATTTATTTTAAGAATTTTTATTCTCTCCTGGCTTCTTTTTGTTCTTAGATGATCCTTTACTATATGGATTATTTCTGGTACTCGTTTTGATGTTGGTCTGTCATCAAATACTCGTACACCATCTACTTTTGTAAAACGACTTCCTGGGAAATAAAGATGGTCATCTTGACCTACAGGAATTTCTTCATATTCTTTTCTGCGAAATAACTGGAATTCATCTTCCTTTAACAATTCTTCCAATTCTAGCATCATTTTTATTTCAGCTGCTTCACCTCCAATACTAATAAATTCTTTTATATAACCATTCCGACGGTACCAGTCTCCATTGTCAAAATATTCCTCATCGCTTACGTCTACACTATACCAACCACCATTATCATCGTCTGGGAATGCATATTTGGAATTGTGATTAATGAATTCCGGATTACTACATATATCTACATGATCTTCGTCGTCAGAGTGAACATATATTTCTTTAGATAGATCAGATTCATTATTAGACGGTTCTATCTGAATAAGATCATTATTAGATGTTTCCTGTATCGATGTAAACATAATTATACAAATATAATACAACAAAAAAGTTAGATATTTAACAATATATAAACTATAAGATATAAATACTCACGTTCGAAAATTTTGTAAAAGTCCATGGAATTACATAACAATGTGGATATTCCTCATTCATTATATGTGCCAAACCTTTTGCGGCCAAATTTTCATTTACCGATCCACCCTAGAAAAAAATTAAAATATAGTAAATTTTTTTTTTTTCTAATATATTCTGTGTGTGTATGTGTGTATTCGTTTTACCTTATTATAGAGTTCGATTAATGGAAATGGTGAATTTTTAGGATACAATTTTCCTAAAGACTTTAATCTTCTTTCATAACCCCGAATACGAGCGATGTTATCGCCAGATTGGTTAATTATTTCTTTGATTCTTTTCTTTTGGTCTTGTGATCCACTTTCCAGTCTAAATTAAAGAAGATATAAAAAAGAGATATATCTGTGTCAATTAAAAGAGAGAGAGAGAGAGAGAGAGAGAGAGAGAGAGAGAGAGAGAGAGAGAGAGAGAGAAACACAGATAAATCAAAATACAAATTAACAAATAGATAAAATCTAAAATTTTCTACGTATCTTTGATCTAATACGATATCTCAATTAATATTTATTAATCTAATACGATGTGAGAAAATTGTATAAGAATGAAATGTATTAAGTCGAATTTATTAGATATTGTTCTAATTTAATTTCATAAATAGATACTCGAAATGAAAAAATATATTATATTTGTCTTAGATGAAACATTGTGATAATCCATTATTCGTTCGTTTAATACGACATGAGAAAATTGCATTAGAACGGATATCAATAGCACGAAATGTACGTCAAACTTTTCGACGATTGCAAAACCACTAAAGCCTCCCTATACTCAATGACTTCTTGTGGAGGGATGAATTCGATAAGCTAGAAAGCGTAAATTCGAATTCTCTAATCCGACCGAAATCTTGTTAACGTCCAATTAAAACCTTACATGTTAGAATGTGCCTGAGAGAGAGAGAGAGAGAAAGAGAGAGAGAGAGAGAGAGAGAGAATGTGTTCGAAATCTAAAATAGACGTCAAAATTATTACGATTAAACTGGAATACACTTGAATTAGACAAGTCGGTTATGTTTGTGTGTATGTATGTTCATGCATAGTAAAATGAAAAAAAAGCAATGATTAAAAATATATACGAAAGGAATAATCATAAAAAAAAAAAAACGCAGAAATAATTTACCGGCTCATTGAGACACATAATTACGAGGTATTATCTCCCTTTTCCGTAAGGGGTTCGGATCGACTTCTTTCAATTAAGCGTCATTTGACGCAACTATTCATTCCGTTAATTAATCCAATTAGAGTTATTCACTCTCGTTAACTTATATTCTTAACATGTTTTATGAACGGACTCTCGTGTATACGACGTAAGAATAATAAAAAAAAAAAAAAAGAAAAAAAAAATGTAGGAATAAATTTTTCTTTTAATATCGGTAATAATTTTTAAACATTCAATTTGAAAGAATTTGATTGCACAACAAATTATTTTTACGATAACGTGCACGTGTTAATTATTATTTAATCGAATTTACTTTACGAAGATCTTATCAATGAAAAAAGGTGCGATAATGCAAGCTTTGAAAAAAAAAAAAAAAAAAAAAAATAAAAAATACTAAAATTCCAACAAATCGATATTTTCACAAAATAATATTTTATCAAATATATTTTGTTTTGTTTTTTCGTAAATTATTTATCAATCGAATTACACAAATAAAATAATATTATCCGTTAATTAAATTCTCTTGTAATTATTTTTTTATTGATCTATAGTATGTAATTCTACTCTTTACAAAATCATTCCATTGTGAGTCGAGATGTTTAGAAGGAAAGCTCACAACAAACAGGTTTAAAACAAGCTAAAACGGAAATAACAAAGAGAGAGTTAGAACAAAGCAAAGCAAAGCAAAGCAAAGCAAAGCAAAGCAAAGCAAAGCAAAGCAAAGCAAAGTAAAGCAAAGTAAAGCAAAGTAAAGCAAAGCAATGGAAGTTTTTGGCAGTGAGATAGTATTAAAGACTCATAATGCTTGCAACTCACAAGGCTACATCAAAGATCGTATACCAGCAACGTAATTTTAACTCTGAAATCGTTGCCAAAGAGAGAAACAGAGCAGGAGAGAGAGAGAGAGAGACAGAGATAGTGGGAGTCGCACACATTTATATATATATATATTGCACAGGATTCTAGAACATAGGAATACGTATGTTTCTCTAACAGGTCGCGTGTAACGTCGTGTGTATCGTGACGAAGTTGCACAGAGCTTGATTAGGTGTATGTGGACACGCGATCTACCTACGAGCTACTACTCGTACTATCGATTGATTAAATTCGTATTCGCTTTCGAAAGTGGGCTTCTACTCGACAATGTCAACAAACTATATTGATTTTCATCTTAACGAAACGATATCATTTTCGATCTAGAAAGCTAGGGAAAATAATCAGATTTTATCTTTCCAAACGAATACAAAAATTTTGTATTCGCGCGCACTTGTCCTGCTACAAGCATGAAATTTAAATTTAACACGTATATTTGTAAAATGTTCTAACGATTTTTTTTTCCCCCAAGATCTAACGATTTTTTTTTTTTATTTCTCTTGTTTGCTTTTTTCCTTTTTTATTATATAGATCAAACTAGAATATGGATACTTTTGATAGTACCAATTTCATATATCATTTTTAAATATACCTGATCTATTGGAAATTATAAGAAAATTATTTCGAAAAGTAACTCAATCGATAGTTCATCTTTCGAATTGTACATAAATGATATTTCACAGTACAATGAATTTATCTATTAGATTTTGAAAAGGATCTGTGATTGGTAGATAAGAAGAATATTAGAATTAATCATCTATCTAATATTGAAAGTACTTATCTGGAAGATAAATAATTATTAAAAATGCAAACATATGTTTCTTATTGCTAATAACCAAGAGAATCATAAATCGAGTAAAATATTTTATAATATTTGAATATATTGATCTACATCAGGGAGGAAAGGAGTAGAGACAATTGTGCAAATACATTTTCAACTTGCTGGATTCAATGCCAATATGTGAAATATTATCGCGTTAATAACGATATTGAAATTAAAATCAAATTATAATATTATTTCACTTGAGTATAGAAATTTATCCATCATCGATAGACATCTAAAGAAGAACAATTGAGTTTAATCTGATAGTCAAAATACAGATAATGCAATATGAAAGTGAAAAGTATTTTGATTTATATTGGACTTTTATATGTCCGTTCTAACTCTTCAATGAGATAATGTATTTGAGTAAAAGTCAATGAGATAATGTATTTAAGTAAAACTCGTAAATCATTCTAACTCGTCTTCTGACTCGATTATTGAAATATCCACATACGACTGATAATAAATTAATTAATGAAAGATGGGCTGACACTTATAAATACCAGTACACGGTAGAATAATAATTACTTGTAACAATGTTCTAGCAATAATGTTATCTCCTATAATCATTTCTTTAATGAAAGCTAAACTTGAATTAAGAAAAAATGAAAAACAGAATAGATATACGAAAGTACACACGTTCGACCCTACTCGATGCTCATCATTAAAAATCTTTACCAATTAAAAATAGAATGAATACACCTAACGAAATATACACATTTTCATTTCTTATTTATCATTTAATCTGTATTTTTTTATTATACTTTATTTATTTAGTTTATGATGAGGCAGTATTATAGAAAGATCATATACATAATATTTATATTTTTGCTTATTATTTAATCTGCATGCTATATTATTTTTAATAATTTGTATTGAAATATATTTCATTTAAAAAATTTGTAATATTTTTCTCTAAATATTATATTAATTTTGATTTATGTGATTGTAATTTATATGAGAAAATGCATATATTTTTTTACACAGATTTATAATTACTATTATTAATCTAAAAAAGAGAAATTCTTTTTTCTTCTCTTTTACTTAAATACATTATCTCACTTGTCACTTCATAGAATTCCAATATCTATACTCATTGATATTGTTAAACATTTCTAAAGACATAACAGGCTAACAACTTTCACAATATATTTATAGTGATCATTTTAGCAATTTGAATAGATTAGTTCTATGAATAAAATATATAAAATATAAAATTACGTACTTATGCGATCCAATAAAGATTAGTCCACCTCGAATTGCTTGTGCTCTAAGTTGCAAAAAATTTTGTGGAATTCCTAATACATTATATTGGTGTATTAGTTTTCTATAGCCAGAATCTATATAGTGAACATTTACGTATGTCCGGTATATATCTATTATTTCAGCTCTATACCACTGTCCATCATTTTTGCATTTTGCTGCTACTATATCCCCTCTATTTATCTGTTACATAAAACAAATTCTTATAAATTCATTTGTAATATTTATTTCAATAATAGAATATAATCCTTAATCATAAATAATACTGACCGTATCCAATCTATGGCCTTGGCGATTTAAGATATTTTTATAATATTTCGCCATATCAGCATGTAATTTACGTAAAGCTTCATTTTCAGAAGCCAATCGAAAATATATATAACGGTAACTAGACACTTTTGTTACATATACGTCTACAGATGTTACTTTATCTACAAAAATAAAATATAAATTTATAGTTGTTGTAAATAAGATCAAACTTTTTGCTTAACTTTTATACATTAATTATAATCTTGCCATATGAAATTAATTCTCCTTGTGTTTTTATAGATATTTTAGAAGGTTCTTCGACAGGGGAAATGCTTTCTTTTATCATAGATTCCTCTTCAACTTTCTTTTCCTTATATTCCTGTTTTTTTATTTCCTTTGTTATAGAAACCTCTTCTACCACTTTTTCTTCGTTATATTTCTGTTCTTTTATTTCATTTACCATAGGTTTCTCTTCTTCTACTTTTCTTTCTCTATATTCTTGTCCTTCTATTTCCTTTCTTTTATATTCCTCTTCTTTTACTTTTCTTTCTCCATATTCTTGTCCTTCTATTTCCTTTCTTATATATTCCTCTTCTAGTACTTCATTTTCATTATAGTTCAGTTCTTTTAACTTTATTTCAAGATAATCAAATGTGTTCACAATTTGAGTAAAATAACCTTTTATTAGTATTTTCATTTTATTATCTGTGAAATAGTTCTTTAAATTAATAAATGTACACATTCATTGAGAGATATCAATTTTCTATGAAAAAGGAAGTATTAAAAAATAATATTTAATAGTAATACAGTACCTAATACTGGTTTTTCTATAATAATATTTACATATTTTTTTTTTTGTTTTTCTATTTCACTTAAATTACTTTCACATAGTGTAATTATATTTTCATAATTCTTTGCAGATATAATTATTTCATATGTTTTAATCATTTCCGTATCTGTTGTTTTACTCTCTATTAAAGCTACAGCTACATCTATGTTTGTTTTAGTTCCTGTAATTGTGCACGTACAATCAGGATATTGTAAATTATTATCTTCAAAATTAATGGAAGTACTAGACATTTCCTGTATCCTCTCTACTTCTTTTAATATAGTGGGTACATATTTCCTTCTTAATTTAATGACTTTTTTAAATGTATCTTTATCGATAAGTATATAGTTCTTTTTTTTATCATTATGCTACAAAATGAATAACATTATGGTAAATATATATATTACAATATATACGGGGTGTCTCAGAATAAATAGAAAATATTTTAGGGCTGATTTCAGCATATCTAAACAATAAAAATATTTTATATAGATGTATGTCCTATTTGACTTTTTTTACAAATTATATCATGTATTGTAGTAATTCTTTTATTAGATAGATGAAATTTGATGAAATGAAAGAATTGAACAAAGTTTCCAAAAAACCCGAGCAATATCTGAACATATGTAAAGAATAAAACTGGTAATCATTGGTAAGATGTCTATAGAATTATATTCAGATACAAAAAGGTCATTTCGAACATCTGTTACGAAAATAAGCAGATAAAGTTTGTTGAAAATTAAATTTAAATAGAAAACAAAGTCAAATAGGACATATACTTATAGAAACTTTTTTTATTGTTTTAATATGATCTACCCAAAATATTTTTTACTTATTCCAGAACATTTTGTATATTCTCTTAAAATCATTATTTTACCTTCAACCACCAATGAATTATAGAGAAACTTAAATTTGCAAAACAAATACCGAATAAAGCCGATAATAATTTTTGCGTTGATATGTTCATTTTTAATCACAATTGAATCTATAAAAAACGAATAAAAAGATCATATATATATATATATATATATATATATATATATATATATCATTATTTGGATTAATAAACAGAAAGCGTTTTTATTATAAATCGTATAAATCTATACATACTCACTAGACCTGGTTCCAAAACTAATCACTTCCTCATATAGCCACTTCTAAAGACGAATGAAAGAAAGGTGAAAGACTATATACGTGCTTATATACTAAAAATCTGCCTGGAATTTCAATCAAGTACCAATAAAGTCAAATTTGTGAAATCTCTAATAATCGTGATTAAATTAAATAAAAGTAAATCAATATAAATTATAAAAACGTAAATTTATTAAAGAGAAAAGAAACAATTCAAATATCTTCATAAGAGTAAATGAAATTTACAGGAAGCTTGAAAAAAAGAAAATTCTTTACATTTACGTAGTCAAAAATCAATAAACCAACCAATACCATTTGTACAATCACTATAGTATTAGAATTTCAATAGAACCGAAACAGTTTAGTAAATAGAATTGTATGATGTCCTAGAACGAGTGGTGATTATAAATCGAAAAAGTAACCAATAAAATTTCATAATCATTAGAATGATGGATATTATTTTGTATAAAAGAAAAACAATTTTGAACTAATCGATTCATAATATTCTAAGACGAATATTATTTTTCGAATTATTTAATTTATAATTATTAATAACGAAGATTTTCTTTCGTTCTAATGATGTAAAACTCCATGTAAAAGATTATAAACAACGAAATTAATTATTTTGAACATAAATAATGAATCAACAATTCTTTTATTTTAAACTGATATATATTTATGCAAAAAAAAAAAAGAAATTAATCCTTTATGTGGAGACAAGGAAAAAATTTCTTTTTCTCGTTTGTTTTAGCATAAAAAAAATTTTCCAAAAAATTATATAGATCGATCGGCCTATTTTCTTATTTAGAATTTATACGGATTATTGATGTTCATATATATAGGTTTAAAATCATCCTTTTTTCCTCGCTACATTCCAAGCTATATATATATATACATAATATATATATACATATATAATATACATACATAATATATATATATACATATATATACATAAAAAAATATACATATATAATATATATATACATATATATATATATATGTGATTTATATTTTAATCTTTAACGATGATTATTAGATGACATAATTATGATTTCATGATTTCCAAGTATATTTCGATCATACGTTATTATTAATGCTGACATTTCGTGAACCTTTTCACAGATCGCTTGTTTCATTGAAAAACATCGAAAAACTCTAATCTTATTTCTATATATCCTAACAATGTAAACAGTTAACCAATCAGATGAATACGAAAGCATCATCTGATCGGAAGTTTGTTGTGATTGGCTAAAAGGAATGTCAAGGTTAGAGGAATATAATATTTTATTATTTTTAATTTAATTGAAACATATTCAAAATTTTGAACAAATTTTAATTTCGAAGCTTATGCGAATTACCTTGTAAAGCCCTTAAATGATAATTATTAATGAAATGAGAAAGGATTAGATAATTCTATACCATGGATTACATTTTATATACTTTTGTTTCTTTTTATATGTTAAATTTTATCCACTTTATTAACATACATTAAAAGAAAATCAAATTAAAAGAAATAAAAGAATATAATGAATCTTGTTTTTTTTTTTTTATTTTTTTACGTTTATCTTTTATTTTTCTATGATATATATGATTACAACTTATTCAATGAAATCAAATGATTGTAAAATGTAAATAAAGTTATTCATTGTTCCAAATGAGAGTGAAGTACTTTTACGAAGTTAGTTCCATTTATAAACGTCACACACAATGTATTTGCATGTGTAACAATTTTAAGTGGACGTAGAGAAACGCATAATCCTCACGACGATGATCCAAACTCTCAGTTGGTTTGGAGTACTCGCATTGTACGAATATCGTTACATTTTCTTTCACGAGATAATTTGTTATTCATATCAAATAATAGTTAAATGCTTTTATTGGACATTTAATAGTACAACAAGTGTTTTTGTTTTGTGCGATTATTTGTGCGGGTTATAAATTTTTGGCATAATTCAGTCGACAATTTTTCTTAAGTCAGAAGTTGTATTTTTCTTTATATAGAATATTATTTTCGAATGAATATTTAATTCTCGCATTTACATTAAAGTAAACTTCAAGTATATATATATATATATATATATATATATGTGCGTGTGTATGTGTGTGTGTATGCATTTATATATATATGTGCCTTAACGTGAGTGTAAATTTTATTATTGTTATTTATTTAAAAAAGATAAAGCAATAACATTATCATATATATATAGATAAATTAATATTGGATTATTAAACATTATGAATTGGTATTCAATATAGGAAATATATTTAAAATACAATTGATAATAATCAAGAAATTTTTATATTTCTTGTACAAATTAATAATTTTCCAAATGATCGTTCTTTGTTAAGTCCACTTGTATGTTATTCGTCGTTATTGTATATAACGAAGAAATCGTTGATCGACTCATTGCGACACATAATTACGAGATATCTGCTTTTAGTGGTGTTTTCGGATCGTCTACTTTCAATTAAGCGTCATTCGTTCTAACTATCCCGTTAATTAATCCAATTAAGAGTTATTTGCTCTTGGTACTCTATATTCTTAACATGTTTTTGCGAACGGAATTAGAAATGATAACGTTTTATTTCCTGCGATAATTTTAAGAATCGATATTGGAACAATATCATTATAAAATAATATATACGAGTCATTTATCAATGATTGATAATTTATATTATAATTTTATAGCGAGGAATGTGGTAAAGTGAAGCTTTAAAAAAAAAAGTGTAAAAATTTCAAAATTTCCAATCGATACACACTTTAAATATACTTTATTAATTTCCTTTGTTTTTGAATTTTTTTTTTTTTTTAATTAACTAATTATTTGCAAAGAATTGAAATTGCATACGTTTAAAAATCGATATTATTCTCTAAAGAGATAATTTTATTAATTATTTTCCGTTCCATGTATATTTGACCTATTTCTAATAAAAACGTAAAAAAATAAAAAAAGAAAAAAAAAAAGAAAAAATCTATTATATTCTATTCTATTGTGACTTAAGATATGTGAGTATTGAGCAAATAAAACAAACTGAAAACAAGCTCAAACGGAAATAGCAAAGAGAAACTAGTATTAAAGCTATGCAGGTTTTTGGCAACTAAAATCAAAGATCGTAAACTACCGCTGTAATTTCAACACTAAAATCGTTGCCAAAGGAAGAGAGAAAAATGGAAGGAGAGTGAGAGAGAGAGGGAGAGAGAGAATATACTTATATATAATACATAGCATTCGAGCACGTGGGAATATATGTATTTCTCGAACAGGTCGCGTAGAAGATCGTGTGTAATGTCGTGTGTAATGTTGCAAAATTGCACTGAGCTTGATTAGGTGTATTTGAACACGCGATCCCTACGAGCTACTTCCACGGTCGATTGATTAAATACTCGCATTCGTTTGGCCGTCCGCATGCGAAAGTAGGCTTCTACTCTCGACAATGTCAACAAGCTATATTGATTTTCATCTTGACAAAAATGGAATTGTTTGGATTTAAAAAAACTAACGAAAACGATCAGATTTTAACATTTCGAAAAAATACAAAAATTTGAATTCGTCGACATTTCGTGCGAAATCAAAGACGCGCGCACGCGCACACACTTGTCCCGCTACAGGCGTAAAATTTAAATTTAATTCATATATTTATAAAATGTTCGACTCACGTTCTAACGATTTTTTTTTATTTCCCCCTTTTTTTTCTTTTCTTTTTTATTATATAGATCAAATTGAAATATGGAGCTTTTGGTACCAACACTTTCAGATATCATTTTCAAATATACCTGGTCTATTGCAAATTATAAGAAAACTATTTCGAAAAGTAGCTCGATCGATAGTCCATCTTTTGAATTGAACGTAAATGGTATTCAAAGTACATGGAATTTATCTATTAGATTTTGGAAAGGACCCGAGGGTGAGAAATCAGAAGAATATTATAATTAATCATCTATGTAATATTGAAAGTATTTATCTGGAAGGTAAATAATTGTTAAAAATGCAGACGTATGTTTCCTGGCTAATAGGCAAGAGAATCAAAAATCCAGTAGTATTGTGTTTGAATATATTGAATTGCATCGTGAAGGAGGCTGAACAAGTAAAAATACGTTTTCAATTTGCTGTATTCAATGCCAATGTTAAACATTGGGAATATTGCCATGTTAGCAGAACCATATTGGAATTAAAATCAAATAGTGATATTATTTCACTTGGGTATAGAGATTTGTCCATCGTTGACAGACACCTGAAGAAAAATGGCGAGATCGACTTGATGGTAAAAATACAAATAGTACAATGTGAAAGTGAAAAACATAATTTGTCACAGGTATAATACGCATTTGAAATTTTATTGGACTTTTATGAGTTTCACTAACTTGCCAATTTTCTAGGATATGGCTAGATTATTGAAACATTCACGTACAGCTGACACTAAACTAATTTGTGGTGGGTTGGCTGGCATAGAAATACCAGTACACAGTAGCATAATAACTGCTCGTAGCAATGTTCTAGGAGAAATGTTATCTCCTGTATCCGTTTATCCAATAAAAACTGAGTTGGAAAGAATTGAAAATAACGAATTGGAAAGGGATGAAGAACAGAAAGGATATAAGGAAGTATGCCTTCGACGTTACTAGATGCCTATAACTAAAAATTTTTAGTAACTAAAAATCCAATGAAAATGCTGAAAATATTTCCACGTTTTACATTCCCTATTTTTCTTTGTATATGTATTTTCTTTTATTTTGTTTATTTTATTTATGATTTCTTAGAACAGTACTATGAAATGATCATTACATTTATATTCTTGCATATTTTTTAATTATTATTATATTATTTTCAATAATCTGTATTTAAATATATTTTACTTAAAATTTGTGATTTATTCTTTTTTGTTGTTGAAATATTTATTATGATTTATTTAATCGCAATTAAAATGAAAAAAATATATATATATTTTCTTTTTGACAGGTGAGTAATTAACATTATTAATTTAAAAAAAAAAAGGAAACTTTCTCTTCTATTTAAAATACATCTCACTTTTCACTTCATAGGATCAATATCTATATTCATTGGAATTATTAGATATTTCTAAGGACATAACGGAAGAACTTCTACGATATATTTACAGTGATCATGTCGATAATTTGGATAATCTTGCATCTCAATTGTTATGTTTGGCAGAACGTTTTTGTTTACAAGGTATTCATGATAACAATGATTAAATGTGAACACATGATAAATTCCAATAAATCATTACTTTTCTAGGTTTAAAAGAACTTTGTGAAAGGAATTTAATAGAAACTATAACTCCATATAATATAGCTAATCGATTGTTATTAGCAGATGAATTTGGTTGTGAAGTATTGAAAAGAGCTAGCTTGGCTTATTGCGAAGAAAATTTAACAGTACTTAATAAAAGTTTAGCTTGGAAAATGATGGAACAAATGAATCCTGAATTATTCAATGAAGTTTGCGAAACTGGAATGGGAAGTTCTAGATCTAGTAACATAGATGATAGTGAATTGAGTAATTAAATTTATTCTATTATTCTACTTCAATGGATAAGTTTAAGTGATAATACTTGTGATTATTACTTAAACTGTTGATTTTTTTTAAGATGATTTCATCTTTTTTTTTTTTTAAGTTTTATAAAGCATTTGAAAAATATTTTAATTTCTTTTATCTCATATCATTATGTTCATATGACAAATTTTAAAATATTTATATATTTATATACTTTATAAGAAGGAATAACAAATTATTTCTTAAAAAACAGAAAAGAAAAGAAAGAAAAATATAAAACAAAATTGTTCACTTGTAGAGTAGTATGAAATCTAGTGAACATTGAATTGTTTGTGCTCTAAGATCAAAAGATTTTGTAAACAGTTACAATGTGTTAGACTTGTATATTACAGATATAGTTTTATAATGTAAAAAATAAATACAAAAAATCATATAGTATACACCTATTACTTTAGCTATGTACTAAAATCTATTATGTTTGTATTTTGCTGCTACTGTGCAGCAAATAGTTTTCATTCTTGTTATTTGTTATATAAAACATAAAAACTCTTATAAATTTCACATATGACTATGACAATTATTTTATTACAACAGAATATAATCCTTAATCACATTTAGAGCTCATATTTATTAAAGTTTACTTAAAAATTATTAAAGTAACCTGTTATATCTGTAATTGATTAAAACTTAGAATTATAGAATCAATCAACTGATACATATATCTCCATAAAATTTTTATTATCTACATAAAATATAAATTTCTATTTCCTTTAAATAACACACAACTTTTTACTGAACTTTTATATTTTTGTTATAATTTTATTATATCACAATGTTTCTACTTCTAAAATAGGATTCATTTTCATGTGAAGATTTTCCTCCAAAAAATCTCATAAAAAAAGTTTATTTTCAATTATATATTTGTGAATGTTTTTAGTTATACTTGTATACAATATATATATATATATATATATATATTGTATATACAACCCATTCCAATTGTTGGTCTACAAACTTCTTGAGGTACATACATTTTATATGTCTCAATAAGTACCTGATCTGTTACTATATTTTCTATTATAACTTTTATTATATATTCAGGTAAATTTATATCTTCTGTAATTTTTATAAATATGCATGTATGGTCAGGATATTCTAAATCATTTTGAAAATTTATAAAAATTTCATATTTATTCTGAAATGAAAATCTTTTATCATTAAATATCTTTTTACAATCAAAGTAGGTATGAATGTTATTTTCACTTATACGTCTTTTCTTAATTTATATATATAGCTTTTTTTTTGGAATCGTCATTATCCTATGTGAATCAATACCTTTACATTATAAATGAAAGGATATATATATAAAATATACTTTTATATATATACTTGTGTATGTGTGTACGATCAAAGAATATTTTTTATTAAAAATCACGTGTTAGTTGTTAAATCCAAATAAATGATGATGTGTATAAATAAAAATAATTAAAAAAAAAAAGATGAAAAAAAACGTAATATGTACTATTGCGCATGCGCGAGGAAAAGCTTAGCAATAAATATGACACCATTTTGTCCTGTTGGACGTTGACGGCTAAACGTGGAATTTTTTATCGTCCTCATTAATTACAGGTAATTAACATATTTTTCCTAAACGCAAATCCTCTTCCAATATATTATATTAATCGATTCCTTGATGCACGTTTTCTAAGTTTCATTGTTCGTATTGTTATGAGAATGTCGCGTTTAAAAGATATTCGTAAAAATAAATCGACTATTTGGCATCACCTTCAATAGCTACTACTTGATAACCTTTTTCTAATCTTTTAATTTTATTTTCGATACTTCACTTTTTAGTGACAATGCTACGATTAATAATTTTCCATTCATTAATCGTAATCAATTATATTTAATTTTATATTTCATTTTTATATACAGACACATATATACATTAGTCTAGTGAATTTCGAAAAATAAATATCGTGGCTATCATTAGTCAATATTTAAACATTTAATAAACGATGTGTTTGATTATTTAAAATTTATTTAAGATAAGCGTAACGAAGGTTAAATATAAAATAATTTTAATTTGATATTACTTTAATTAAATTGAATTTAATTAATTCGAAAATTAAATTTGAAAATTTTGTATACCTTTAAATTTTTCGATGTTAAACAATCTGGAATTTCTACAGGAAATTTTTCCATATAGATTTTTCTTCCTCTTTTTCTTTCCTCCTTCAATTGTTCTTGAAACAGCATGCAGAGCAATTTTTATACACGAATTGGCCACACATGGTACTTTGAGCATCCGTGACCACCTGTTCAGTCAATTAAATTTGAATTATATGCTTTATTTATTCTTATTTTTCTTCTGAATTCTTATTTATGTTTATATATTCTTACTTATAGGTCTTTATTGTGCGGTGCTCTTGGATGGAGGATCCTTGTGTGTGGTTCCCTTGGTTTGGTGGTTTTTTGTTCTTTTTTCTTTTTTTCTTCTTCTTTTATCTTAAGCTGGATCCGTTTATGGTCAAGAGAATTTAGACTTTTATAGAGAAGTTCTTTTTTTCAATGTATCCGTATTATATATAGAAAACAAAAGTCCTTTCTACTATGCGGTTAGAATAGGTAGAACGATTGTGCGAATATGGGCGTGCACTCGCGTGTACGGATTTTGTTTAAGTCCAATCGTGGATCCCGATGTAATTTGTAGAACCGCGAAAGCACGACCGGTCGTTCTTAATAATGATGACTGAAACTTCCGGTTTTGGATGGTTGAGCTCTATCAGTTGGACAGACTTTGAACGTTTGCGGTTAGCGTCGAGACATGAATTCTCACGAAGTGGCATATCATCCCGGAACTTAGATTTTCATTTGTTGATTGTTATTCCTTTCATTTTTAAATAATCGTAATAATATAAAAGAATAGGTCGTTGCCCGATAAGTCTCTTCAAAAATAGCAACTTCCACGTGATAAGATTTGATTATACGATATTGTACTTCTTTTTTTAAATTTAAATTGTAACGTTAAATATAAGTTTAAGTTATAAAAAAAAATATATATATATATTTTTTTTTTTTTTAGAATGAAATTTATAAATACATACATTTTCTTATGATACTAATGATGATATTACATAATAGTAATTATGATAAAAATCTATTATGATAATAAAACTCTATCTGACAACTGTGCTATCAAATGCTATCGCATTGTTAAATTTTCGTTGATTACAAAAGCTTATTATTTTTTATAATACTTGCGTAGTATCTATTTTTTAAACTTTCAATAATATAATTGTATAATTATTAATAGCTATTTAATATAATAAAAATTTAATAATAAGAAAGATTTAATTATAAAAGTTTGTTAATAAGAAATATTTATTTATATAATAAATATCTATTTTAATAAATAATTTCTGATGAGTATAAAGACAATGTATTTTTCTTCAAAAAAGAGAAATAAAGAAATAAAAAAAAAGACTTTATTATCAGTCGAAGTAACCACAGTGTCCTGTTATGATAAAAAAAAAAAATTAAATTATGTGCATGTGTGTGTGTTTGTAATTATTATTATTAAATGGCGTCAGGAACTCAAAAGTCCATTGACGCAAATACTAAATTCTGCCAATGTTTTTATTCTTGAGCAAGATCCTCATTTCGTTAAGATCCATTCTAATATTATCTTTCTACCTATGTTATGTCTTGGTCTACCCAATGATTTTTTTCTTCATTATGTTTATCAATTAATACTTTTTATGCGGTTCGATCCTTATCCATATGCACCACTCGACCTGCCCATCTTGTTCGGCGCGATTTTATGATATTAATAATATCCGAATTATTGTATAATTGATGTAATTCTACGTTGTGTTATTTTATCTTTTTGCATGATTTTTCGAGGTAATCTTATTTTCGAATACACGAAATTTTTTCTCGTTTTGTAACGTAATTGACCATTGTTTAACAGCCATAAAAGACTACCAGCAAAATAATCGTTCTGTAAATTCTAATTTTTAAACTCCTAGACAATATCGAGTAATTTATTAATCGAATAAAAGCATGCATTTCCCAAATTAATACTTTCCTTAAGTTCTTCCCTTGTTTCATTAATTTGATTTAGAATCAATCCTAAATACTTAAAATTGTTGAACCGCTTAATTTTGTCCCGAACCGCAAAAAAATATTGTCACGAATGGCTAAGTTTTCATTATTTTTAATATTCTGAATTTTATCAGTGACCGTATATCAATTTTCTTATCTATTTGTAATGTATAAACAATTAATATTTTTTACTTTTTTATCTACGATAAAATAATAAAGAAATAATTTTTTATACTCATTCGACATATAAATAAGTCATGGATTGTTATCTTTCCTTTTATCTCTATGTTTTGCGCCTGCGTGAATAATCTGTTCGATCTTGGTTATATAACACGATCGAGTGCTATACCACTCGTTAGTCTTTATTTATACTTAACGCAAGACAAGTTTAGTTTCAAAACACGTTTGGAAATCAAATATGGGAAGGCCACGTGTGTTAGTTACAAGCAACGATGTACCATCCCCTGGAATCGATCTTTTGGAATCTAAGTAAACGAATTTTCTATTGTCATTAATTTAATAGGATATATTGAAAATATAATATTATAACATATGGTATAATTATCAAAATATTATTAAATTTAGATGTGACGTTACGATCATTCAACATGATAAAAGTACACGAGAAGATGTCCTACAAACTCTTCCCGGATATAACGCTGTTTTGATTACTAATCATTACAACGTAAATACCGAATTTTTGAATATCGCAGGTAAATGAACGAAAGAAAATTTCGTAATAAAATATCATTATAATTGGAAATACGAACATAATTAAACATGATAAATTCTTGTTATCGATTATATCATTGATAAAATATAGGTACACTTGAATTTGTATTGAATGAAAAAAAACGAAAGAAAGAAAGTTTATCTTCGAGTAGAATGTCTTAATTGATTGATAAGTTTTTATCCTTTGAAAAATAGACAAATATTGCATAATAACATACGTAGAAGTTAATTGTGCGTATAAGTATTTTGATTTTCTTCCATCATGTAAAATATATACCATTCATTCAATTATTATCTTGAAAATGTTCAATTCTTACTTTAAGAGTCATCTGACAGTTGAATGTTCGAACTAATGTTCTTCTTTATCCTCCCTGATGATAGGCAATTTTCATACACACGTGTATGAAAACGTTTCTTTTTTTCTTTTTTAAATTAAATTTTCAAGTATTTCAATTTAGTAAAGGATCATGAATTACATTTAATATTTTATGTTGATATTTCATATATATATATTTTTTTTATATTAATATATCAATTGTATATTATTTCAAATTGTTTTTCATAGGAACTAATTTAAAAGTTGTATCTACTCTCTCAGCTGGCTATGATCATTTGGACGTTCCCGAAATTAAACGACGTGGTATTAAGGTCGGTCATACACCTCGGGTTTTGTCAGACGCAGTTGCAGAAATTGCAGTCATGTTGACTTTATGCGCAGCCCGACGAAGTCACGAAGGACGTTTAAAATTAGAAGAGTAATGTCGCAAGCTATATATTAATTTAAACATAATAATAATAATTGAGAGAGAGAGAGAGAGAGAAAGAGAGAGAGAGAGAAATATGCATATTTGATATAAAACAAATTTCAATAAATTCAACAAAAATTTTATATATATAAAAAATATATATATAATATATAATAATAAAATATATAATATATATATAAAATATATATATATATATTCTTTTTTTAACATGCTATTTTATCCTATACGATTTCTTTTTATATATAATTTGCACTTGTTTGGAACAATTTATAATACTTTAGACATGAGAACGCGAAATAAATGTCGTTATTTATAATTGTATTTTAGAGGAAATGTGAAAACTAGCTTGAACTGGTTACTTGGACACGATTTACGTAATTCTACGGTAGGAATAGTTGGATTAGGAAATATTGGTCAAGCTGTAGCCGTACGTTTGGTGCCATTTGGAGTAAGCACTTTTCTATATACCGGCCATTCGGAAAAAAAAGCAGGTCCGTATTCATGGTAAAAAATTAAAGATATTTTTTTTTTTTTATTTGTATAAATAATAAATTCTTTTATTATAACTTCATTTTTTAATTTTTTTTTTACAATTTATTTAATATTAGGAAAAGATTTAGGTGCTAAGTTTGTATCTTTAGACGAACTTCTTGCACAAAGTGATTTCGTTATTGTTGCTACTCCATTGACCAATGAAACCCATGGTTTATTTAACGATACTGCTTTTGGTAAAATGAAAAAAAATGCTGTGTTCGTCAATGTCGGACGTGGAAAAGTTGTAGACACGGATGCATTGGTAAAAGCATTGAAAAATCATACAATTTTTGCTGCGGGTTTAGATGTTGTAGATCCTGAACCATTACCAAAAGATCATGAATTATTAAAACTTCCTAATGCTGGTGAATATATAATATATAAGAAATTTTATATTAATATTAACATATTTATCACTATAGTTTTATACGTAAATTTGCTTTTTTTTTCTTTTTTACAGTAATTATACCACACTTAGGTAGTGCCACAGTAAAGACTCGCAACGATATGTCTATAATTGCAGCCCAAAATATTCTCAATGGATTAGATGACAAACCTTTAGTTTATGAATTATAAGTATTAATGGATTTGCTACAAGTCACAGAGAATAAATAAAACTATTTAACAAGCAGAGTATTTACTTTGATGATTTATAAATGAATATATATATTACATATCAAAAAAATCATTAATTTGTAATAATTTCATGTAACGTTATATGAATAAGTCTATATATATATATATATATTTTTTATATTATTTACATTTTATCCCATATGTATTATATATCGTTCAATAAATATAGTTTAGTATTAAACAAATATAATTACATATTTTATAATGAATTGTATTATAAAACATGTTATAAATATGTGAATACGTTATTACAAGATCTTTCAATAGAAATATGAATGCGTATGTCGTAAATTATGTACCTCCTTATTCAATTACCTCATTAAAAATAATACATTTAACGAATACATTCTTATAAAAAGTGAGAAAAACCAATAATTCATGAAATAATATCAATAAACAAATATAGAACAATTTTCCTTCAATTATAGGTACTGTACATAACAATGCCTAATAACATATCAATTATCCTTCGAGAGATATACACAAGTGCTTCGAAGAATATTTATTATTTATCACCCATAGTGAACTACAGGTAACCATCAGGCTTCTACCACTGCACTTTTTAAGTTGCTCAAAATTGGTTCAATTTTATTCTCTAGTGATAAAATATGACCTGTATTACAATTATGACTAGCAATAAAGCTTATAACCAATGGTAATTTATTTAATTGCACAACCTGTAATGTAAATAAATACATGAAAAAACATACAAAAAGATACATGTTTTGTATATATATATATATATGCATAATGTCTGATAAGATTAATATATTTGAATACCTGATAACTGCTGTACATACAGATAACTATTTTATTTTTTCCAAGTCCTAATTTACTTGCTTGATCTGTAGCCATTCCAAAAGTAGAAAGAAAACTTGCTCTCATAGCAAGTTCTGGTGCTTTCTCATCTGCTACAGATACGACCGGTACACCATCTCGATCTGTGATTAATATACTATGTAGGCCTTCTATGCTGTTTAAAAGACCATTTAAAAATTTTTTATGTTCCTGAAATTTATTTAAAATTAGGTAGATAGATAATAAGTATCAGACATGTTATTTTTCAAACACGCAATAACATAACCTAAGAGAATTGATTAGATCATAAACTTCTCCGTTCATAGAAATTAATATAAAAGATAATATTTAAACTTACTGCTGTCATTTTTATGTCTCGTATTTGTATTTGCTATACACAATTTATCGATTTAGGAATCTTAGATAAAGATAATATTCATTTATTGTGATAATATTGACACTGTATCAGCCGTAGAACTTGTTTTACGCGCGTACGAAGAAAATTGATATTTTCTTTTGTATTAATTTAGGGAGGTTTCAGTTATGCATCTCTTTGTCGACAGGTGTGCTAAAGTCGCTAGCGTCCATCTTTTATGGCGATAAAATTTTAGACGATAACATATATATATGTATATATATATATATATATATATATAGGATAATAAGTTCAACAATTATTAATATTTTTTAATGTTATTTATTTAAAAAATATGGTAACATTATTCATTATCAATTAAATCTAATGACACATAAGAAAAGTATACGTTCTTGTGCAGATATTTTTAGATATACTTTTTTAGATATGTTAAAAATATTTCAAAAAAATATGTGTGATTTAAAAATAATCAGATGATTCTTAATTCACTATATAACTCAATTTATCTTCATTGTCATCAGTTAATGTAATCTTTATTAATAAATTATTTTATAACATTTGTGATTGATTATCTTTAATGTTTATATTTGAACTTAATTCTTGATCATTAGTACAACCACCATACATAAACATTTTTGGAATATCTTGTCCATAATAAACTTTTGTATTATGCGCTAAAGCTTCATATTTTTTTAATTCCAAGAATTCTTTAGATAGAAGTAGTTTGTTTGCTTCTGCTTGCATTTTTAATTGATAATATTCAGCATCGGAACGACTTTTTTGTCTAGCAACATGCATTTCATCTTCTATAGCTGCAATTCGTTGAAGAGACTCTTTTTCCATGATCTTTTGATTGTACTGTATTTTTGCAACTTGCGCTTCTTTTTCAGCTTCTATGACAGCCTTTTTTCTATCCGTTTCTGCATCCTTTTCCACCACTTTTTGATGTTGTGTAGATATTAAGAGTTTTGTTTTTTCTGCTTCCCTACATTTACAAATATATATCACATAAAATTTCATTTATCATTTAAATACTTGTAATAATAATATTTCAAATTAGAGTACTTACATTAGTTCATAATTTTTCCTGATGGTCTCAGGAATTTTTGGTTTGGTTACTCTTACTGCCTGAATGTTAAGGCCTGGTGCTAAATCGTTTAGATCTTTTTGCAAAGCAGTTTTTAAATTTTCATCTATTTGATCAAATAGATCAATATATACTTCATGTAAAGTATGTACTGAACAAAACTGATTTAACTCATGATGTACTTTGTTAAAAATCAAAGTACGATCATAGTCTGCAGTAAAATTTCTTACCATAGTGTAAACTACAGAATGAAACATATATATGAAAAAAATATTTTCATAAGATGACTAAAATTTCAAAAATATTATAAGAATATTCTTTTATATGTATATGTTCTTACCACTGTTAGCATCTAAAATATTTACAACCTCTATACGATCAAAGTAGATCATTACACCACCACTAGTACCACACGGTACATTTTTAACTTCATCCGTTTGCAATGTAACTTGTACAGATCGATATGTGGTTAATACGGGTATCATCATGTGAAATCCAGGATTACTAACGTAGGGCAATAAAGCACCGCCCTAAAAAAAACCAATACTTTAATTTAAATAATCTTTTATTATTAGTAACATAAATTTAATGTAAGATATTACTTACTCTGAAATAAACACCAACATGTCCTTCTTCAATGCGATGTAGAGAAAAATTGAAAACTATTGCTAAACAAGCAGGGAGACATATTCGAATGTATTTTTGCCGGAACATTTTTCTATATTGATAATGTTCTGTAATAATGTTATTGTTAAAAGATATTAAAGAATCACAATTATAAAACAAACTGTATACTTTACACGTACACTAATGTGTTTTTATCTTTTGAATAAACGAAAAAAACATGTTTTTAAATAAACTATAAATAACTTTTTTTTTTTTTTTTTTTTATATTACGTCAGACTAATTATCACAAAATGAGGTTATGTTAATAGTTCTCATTTGAAAAATTATCAATAAACACTTCGCATATATTACATGTATGAGACAATTGTTATCAACCACAATAGAAATTGTACTGTTACTTTAAAATAATCAATTTTTCTAAATTCATATTCCCAAAGTTCACTATTTTGACCTCAACCGCCTGCCATGGCGCTTCATACATCTGATACTTGCTTTGTGTTTGTTATTAAGCTTTACAATAAATCGAATATATATGTGTGTGTATGTCTGTGTGTGTGTGTATATAATACTATATATATATAGTATATATATAGTATATATGTAAATAGATCCATATCTAGATATCTAAATAAAAATATAATTTTATAATTATACCGATCTTCATTAGTATTTACAGACATTAGTTTAGAATAATTAAAAATACCGATTAATAATCGAATTACTATCGATTTGTATTATAAAAATAATATAATTTTTTAAATTACTTAAAAAAGAAAATAAATTTTGAATTATACTTTGGATTAATTAAATAATTAATTATTAAATAAAAATAAATTAAATTAGGTTAGAAAATAAAGAATAAAATAACGGAGCATGTATAATGTTTTTATTAATAACCCACTAATCGATAAACACAGTGTATTACGTACGATCGAAAGATATTTCCAACACATTTTATATAGATTATTTTTTCTTCTTTTCTTTACATAAACGTGATTTGGATTCTTCTTGTGATTGCTGAAGTGCTTCAGCATCGGCTATATTTTGATTGAGCATTTTTAATTCTTGAAGAGCACGTTTGGCTAAATGTCCCTCAGGTGAATCGACAGGTTCCAAAAGGAGCATTGACAAAGCTTTTCTTAGATGTGTTCCAGCTTCTCGAAGCTTAGAAGACATTTCCATGGGGGAAATTTCGCGCGCTGCGTAAGCGCGATTAGCCAGCAACACCAAAGGCAAGTGCATTTCGTATAACATTATACCTGAAAACTCATGCTTTACGAAAAAAAAAAAACTGACACTTCTTTATTTCTTTCGTGAATGCTTTCAAACACTTTCGGAAGAAGGCCTTTGATTTTTTATATATACATCTTTCTTGTATATATTTAATATATGTTTTAGATATATATAAATATATATTATATAAAAGTATACATACATATATATATATATATATATACACAGTATAATAAATTATATAGTATATAATATATGTATATATATTTATATCTCTTTTTAATTTCTAACTACCAATCAAATTAACACAAAAATAGCAATACATTCATGCACAAGCTCTAATTGTCCTTCTTCTGGAAGATAAACTACTCATAAGCGCATTCTAATCTTAATTTATGCTAGAAGAAAGCATTCAATATGTGAGAAAGCTTTTCTTAATGACAACATTAATTGTGAACATCAATTGTATTCTCTTACCCCAATTCGAATATATTAATTAATTACTTACCTTTTAGTCGTGATATACCAGGTTCTACTAACTCCAATACTTGAAGAACTTCCTTACACAAATCGAGCATTTTTTGAATGATCTTCCTTTGAGGATTCGGTGCTGCCACTTGTTTTCTATAGGCTGCTAATAATTTTTGTTTCAATGCCAATAAAAGATAATGATTAGGATGAAAAGATAGCGTGAGTTTTTTAATCAAAAATTCCAGGTCCTGCGATTAGAAAATTCAAAAAAAAAAAAAAAAAAAGAGAAAAAAAATACTTGGATAGTACAAATTTTGTATGTATTTAAAGGATTATCATAGAATTGACACGAAACTGTTAATCTATATAGATCAATACAAACTTTTACATTCGTTCCATCGTAATCGTCGATCAGCCCTCGAGTTATATTCAATGTTGCTCTTATGAGATAACCACCGTAAGTTTTTCTACATTTATTACATTGCCATTTACTGTCACGTTTGTATGGTTTCGCTTCTAAAGGATTTTGAGCTCCCACATATCCGTCTCTGCAACGTGGACAACGTATACTACTTAAATGTGAACCTAATTCATATGGATCTTTACAAACCGAACATTCACACTCGAAATATTTCCCTTCCCGAAGATGTTCTCTTCTTTCAGCTGAACCCTAATACATAATACAAATATTCGTTAACTCTAATTTATCTATCTCTATTTTTATTTAATTAATAAAATACAGTTATAAAATGTACCAAAAGCGAGGAGGTATAATTGAAGTAAATTATGTCGTTCTCATTGATAGGTAAACTGGCATATACGGTGAGTTGAAAATGATCATCGACGGTAATATGAGTATTTGCTCTACAATCGTGAGCAATAAGAGAAGCTTCCAAGTATAATCCACGTAGAACAAGAGCATCCAATCTACCAGGTGATCGCAATTCAAAACTGTTCACATCGAGAATCCCGCAGAGCCGTTGTAAGAAATCCGACGTAGAGATATCATCATTGGTCACCAGTTGTAGATCACGAAAAATCTAAGCGTAATTGTACTTATAATGATTTCTTTTCGTCGTGTTACAAATTTTTTTTTTTCTGATAGTTCTTTCTTTCTCGTATTGATTTACTTTGATAACGTTAACTTCTCTGTCCTTCCAAATGGGAGTGTCTCTTCTTTGATCCATATGCGACTCCATACGATCCACTTTTTCCCATAGATCCTGATCTCCGTCTTTTAAAAGAAATAATCTCAAAGGTAGCAATATTCCTATAATATCGTATATTTTATCTTTCGATATATTTTGATTGTCTTTGAAAACTTGACATTCTTTGGGTGTATGATGACCATCTTTTTTCTATACAGTTAAATAATTATTAATATTTCTAAAAAAAAATCTTAATTATTTATCGATAGCGATTTTACATAAAATTATCGTTACCTCACAATCTGGACCACATAAAGGAGCAACGCAACATTTCTTACAAACGTACGGTAATTCTTTCTTAACTCTAATCAAGAGTTTTAAACAAGCAAAACAAAAGTAATCATCTTCAAAAACACCAGGTCCAACTGCAATAGGCTTTTCTCGAAGTATTACCTCGCCGGCTTTTATATTTTTTCCAGCTATTAGATATCTGAGAAAAAACGAATAAAAAAAAAAGAATGGTGTGATTTGATCACACGTGGGTTGGATCATAGATCGGATCTAAATTAATTGTACCTTCCGAACTTTTCCGAATGTATAAGCTTGTATATTTGTGGTTTCGAAACTGAGGAAATACTCTTACTAGTATCCTTTACGGACATTTTCTTACTCGTATAATACTCTCTAAATTTATTTAACCATATCAAACGTTCTCACTGAAGTGTGAACAAATTTTCGCGTGTAGTAAACCAACATCGAAATGCAGGAAGCTGCGCCTCCACGCAATATACTGCTATATTCTTAGAAGTCGATCTGTCGCTGTTAGAGAGCACACGATACCAGAATAAAATTAGAAATGAAGTAACATACGGTTATTGACACACGCATCTTTCACATTGCGGGGGTGCATTAAAAGAGAAAAAAAAAGAAAAAATATATATATATATATGTGTGTGTGTGCATGAATAGTAATTATCAAAACTTTATTGTAAGTGATTACTGAAAGAAAAAAGAAAATCGAGACATTTGATTATTATCATTAAAATACTTTATTGTTTACATCTATGCGCATGTAGAGAAAAATTATAATACATAAATACATTTATAAATTAAAATAAATTATAATTCTTGAATAGATTGTTCGAGTTGTTCCAATGATTGTTTAGCAACAATTCCTATTTGACCTTCAGGTGTATCCGTAGGTTCGAAAGTTAAGATAGTTGCAGCTTCCTTCAGTATTATCGAAGCTTCTATCATTTTTGATTTCAATCCAGCTTGATCGATAGTACCGGCATTCCATTGATCCTTTGCCAAGAAGAGAAGAGGCGCGTGTAATTCGTATAACGTCATTCCTAAAAAATACATTCATTATGATTCATTTATTGATAAGATTCTTTTATAATATATCTATTGTATATATTTTATATATATATATATATATATATATATATATACATATATAAATAGAAATATTTACCTCTTATTCGCGAATAACCGGGTTCTATGACGTCTAATACTTGAAGTAACAATCTACACATGTCGACTTTGTGTTCTAATACTACCAGTGGCAAATCGTCCAATAGATATTCATCAACTCGTCCGTACATTTGAGTCAGCGAATGTCTAAAATGTAATGATATTTTTTTTTTTACCATCATAATTTTGATCAGACGTATATCTGTTTTCAAAAATTTAACAAAACTTTTTAAAAGTACAAAATGAGTCAAAAGTACATAAGGTGATTTTAAAAATCGATTATTCTTTTTCGATATATTTTAGGATTATTATTAATCTTGTTAAGCTTATAATTAGACTTATAATTTACTCTGTATAATTTTAATTTTAGCTTGTAGTTTTACAAGCTTATAGTTATAGAAAATGATACTTAAAATCATCTACTGAATTTTTGATCCGTCTAGGAATTAGAGGCTCGCCCTCTATATAATTACCTTAACATGGTAAGGAAAGCATGTCGTGGATGTAAAACCGAACGATATTTTTTCATAACGGTTTCCCTCTCGTGAATGGCATCAGACCCATCAGCACCGCTAATGGTTTCGACAGCTTCGACATCAGCATGAATTAATTGAAATACTTTTTTAACTGCCGTGCTAGGAGTCGTGAACTCGCAATGAGTACATTTCCATATACTCTTCTCGTCTATATTCATGTAAAATAAATAATGGTAATATAGATTTAATTGGTATATAAGAAAATTAGGAATAGATTTACTACTATATATATGATATATATGATAATAATAATTATTTTAAGTACCTAAAGAATCTAATGGTAAGACTATCCCATTATCACATTTATTACATTTCAATGAAGACATGTGCGTTCCCAGCTCAGTTGGATCTGAACAACGTGGGCAAGCACACGCGAAGTGTTTCCCTTCGAAAAGGTGTTCCCTTCTTAACATTGTTGGGAAAAGAGAATGCGTGTAACTTCCATAAAGTTCACCGCCCTCGGGTACCCTGATAGTAGTACGTAAGTATATCCTGAAAAGAAAAAGAGAAAAAAATTTTAATTATTTATTATGCTACGTAAGATGTGCTAACACCATGGCTGTTCGGTATATCTTGATTGTTCTCAGCGTATATATAATACTTATACACGGTACAATTCTTACCAGTGTTATAAAAAAAAAATTGATAATAATTATTAATATAATAAAAAATTGTAATATTTACCTATAATCTGAAGGAGATATACTATGACATGTGTTTGAAACGCAAGAATGATTCATCATTGCAACTGTTGGATAAAGTGCTCTAGCACTGAATCCTTTCGAAGTTCTTATTTCAAAAGTATTAATTTCCAAGATACCACAAGCCGTTTGTATTTCTTCTTCGGAGAATCTAAAATTCATAAATTAAGTATAATATATATATAAATTAATTTGTAAATCGATTAATGTCATTATATATATATATATATATATATATATATATATATATATGTATGTATATATTATACTTGTCCAATTTGAGTTGATTCCTTAAATATTCAACGACATTCACTTGATCCGACTTCCAATGAGGTTTCTGAATTCTTATTTTATTATGGGCTTCCATACTTTTCACTTCCTTTTCCCATTTCTCTGGATTTTTTAAAGATTCTAATAATAATCTCAAAGGGGTGATACATTCCAATTGGGGAACACCATTTTCGTTATTTTGTTCCAAAGCCGCGGATACATTAAATTTTTCTTTTGCTTGTACGAATACCTATACAACCATGATACATAAAACATAAAATATATATACATATTATTTACATATAAATATACATATACATGTGAATTATATTTTCATTGCAGAAATTCAATTTTGAGGATTCACAAAATTTATTTAATTAATTAATTAATTAATTAATTAATTAATTAATTAATTATTACCGGGCACTCGTAGTCTCTATGTTGTGGTTGATCTTCACATTCTGGACCACAAACTGGCCAACTGCATTTCGAACAAAGTGGCTTATCTTTAAGGGTAGGTGGCCATGGTACATAACAAGAAAGACACAAAGGATAAGTGAAAGCCTTTGGTCCAACAATGAATGGCATCTCCGTCACGATTTCTTCACCAGGTTTCAATTCTCTACTTGCAACCATGTATCTATAAAAACAAAAAAAATAATATTCGTTTTCTTTCAATCTTTTTCTTATTGAATATTTTAATTAAAATTATACGAAGCAAATTTTTATCGATCCTACTTTCCCACTTTATCATTCTGGCGAATATTATAAGCCTTCGTTTGAACCGGTTCCTAAAAAATATACACATTGACGTTAATTTAAATGTTTGTTTTAAATATTTTCACTTCATAAATATACATATATATATATATATATATATATATATATATATATATATATATATAATTAAATTATTATTAAAACTGATATGGCCAAGATGCATTGATACTTTGTAGTTTCACTATATACACTTTCGAACTGTGCGCTTTTAAAATTGCACAAGAAAAAAAAATAATGTGCACTAAAAAAAAAATAATTAAAAAAAACAACATCGCGTGGAGTATTTGGAAAATATATTATTAAATAAAGAAAGATAAACAAACAAACACTTACTTTTTCTTCCGACATTATTCGTCTTCACTTTGTTCTATCCTTAATTAATTTCTTTTCTTACAACTAATAATAAGCAAATGACTTCGTTGAGTACTTTCGGACAACTAAAAACAAAATTCGTCTGATTTATTATATATATACATATATATATATTTTATCAAAAATACCAATTGGCTGATCTTGCCAATAGTATAATCTAGAACATGCTACCAAGTTCTACCACTGACTTGAAAGCAACAGATGCATACTATAGAAACGTTTTGCACCGTTTTACCGTGGACCACCAGTAGATATATTTTTAGATCCCGCAGTTGATCTACGGAAAGTCTCTTTACTTATGTTCATTTTTTTTTCAAACTAATATAACTTTTTCTGTCGTACGAAAAATAGATATTTAACAAAAAAAATAATATATATATATATATATATATATATATATATATAAAAATTGAAAAAAAAAAATACAAAAGAATAAAAATCAAACAAAAAGTGAACGGCAAGAAAAAAAGATTTTGAAAGAACTTATGCAAGATAATGCAAAGAGATGCAATAGTTATAAATAATTAATTGTCTATTATTGAACAACAATAAATGATATAATTGTCTATTAAAGTTTTTAAACACGCCGTGTCATACGTTTGTATTTTGATTTTATTTAGAATCTAATGTTATTTATTTAGCTCTTCGATGTCACGTGCCTAAGCGCATACCATAAGGTTCAATACACGTGCTTTTGTCTCTTGCATTAGATGTTAATCTAAGAATCATATAAAAAATATTGTAAAAATGTAATTGATATCAGAATAATTCTCTCTTTATATAGATATAATTAGAAATTCTAAAGAAAAATTAATTTATAGACATATAATACGGTTTCCGGTAGAATAACATAAATTACTCCTGTGTGCAACAGACTATGAAGATCTAACAATAAGTATCTAAACTACATAATACGAATAATATATAAGATTTCGTAAGAAATACGAAACTTAGAAGGATCTATTACAATTCTTTTTTTTGTTTATTTTTTTGTTTTTCTTTTATAACTTGGTTGTAGGCATATTTAAAAAAAAAAGAAAGAAAAAAAGAAAAACAAAAGTAAAAAAGAAAGAAAGAAAGGAAGCAAGAAAAAAAAAGAAAGAAAATAAAAATATAAAGAAAGAGTCGAGAAGTTAGCTGAAGATAAGTAATTCGTATTTTGCATGTAATCGTTATTAAATTAAAATATATGTTGCGTTAAAAAAAAAAAAAAATGTTTACTCTAAGAAATAATTCTTGTGCTAGCAAAGTTCAATAAACGCACCAGATAAAACAGATACGATGCGTGCAAAATCCACGCCTATGCAGAGTCATGGTGGGAGGTATAACTCCTTGGAGGTTACGTAATAGTCTGGAGGATGATCGATGCAATAATGAAATAAATGAAATAAAAAGAATTTTTATTTTATAATAGAAAAATAAATGTATACATATATATATATATATATAAATGATGTTTCAGAGAATAATTTCAATTACTTAGTCGTCCGAAAGACGGGAGTGTATAAAAATAGCGTAAGAAAAATGTTTGTAAATTTAAGGTTTAGCTCGGCGGCGCATGCGCAGATAGACATAAGCCTATATCTCCCCTCAGTATCAACGGTAGACGGTCTCGTGTAACGCAATTCTTCTGTGAAGTCACACGATTTCCTATACTCGAGTTATCTCCTGACATAAAACTGTAAGTAAAAATCAAACGATATCGTAATTTTAAATAATAATTACGTATTGGGTCGTCGATAAATGTATAAAGAGTATGGACACGACGAAAGTACGGAAAAAAATATCTACCGGCTTTAATCAGTAAGAGGCAATGTCGTTTGTATGATGGCAGCGATCTTTAATCGAAATACTACTTCTCTTTCGAAACAATTCTCTGATTATACGGGTTAAACGTTTTCCTTTTTTTTCTTTACGATTCATAACTAACCTCGCTTATCGGACTTGTATCAATTTCTCCTAGTCAAATATAAAACAAAAATTATCTTTCTGGTCCTTATGTAATATCTGAAACAGGTCAATATCATTCCATTTTCGCGTAACGCCACGAACCCACCTTCTTCATAACCAATTCCTGGCAACGTAATATATTTTTTTCTTTTTTTAACAAATTCAATTATTACTGATAGTTAACGTTGTTGTAGTTTATTGGCGATAAAAATTGTTCCTTTCTTTTTTATCTCTGGACATTCTTTTGTTTTATCTCAACAATGTATCTTTGTCCGAAATATTTTATACTTTGGTTCGAAGATTAATCTAAGAACTTTTACGTATATCTAAATCCCTTTTTATTAACTGTTATATAATTAAAAATGATATATGTGTGTATATATATATATATATAATAATAATAAATTTTTTGTCATTATTATAAGTACAATACAAGAAAAAAAAAAGAAAAAAATTAAATTTGTTATATTTACTCATCTATTGTATAAATTTAAAACTTATTTGTTTAGGTTTAAATTAAAATATAAAATATTTACAATGCAATAATATTAATCTTTCAGGAACTTTAACGAATATGGCTCCTCCGACTTACAAAGATCTTGGCAAAAGTGCTCGTGATGTATTTACTAATGGTTATCATTTTGGCCTCTTAAAATTAGATGTCAAAACCAAGACTGATTCTGGCGTTGAGTTCTCCAGTGGTGGAGTATCTAATCAAGATACTGGAAAAGTATTTGCTACCTTGGAAACCAAATATAAAATCAAGGAATATGGTTTGACATTTAGTGAGAAATGGAATACCGATAATACTCTTGCAACTGATATATCTATCGCAGATAAATTACTTAATGGACTTAGCATTGGTTACAGTTGTACTTTTTCACCTCAGACTGGGTAAGGGATCTTTTATGTTAATTGTAAAACTAAATTTATTTGACCAAACAAAAACTTGTTCTACTGCAGCACTAAAACAGGACAATTGAAGACTACTTACAAACATGAAAATGTATCAGCAACTGCTGACTTTGATTTAAGTCTTTCTACCGGTCCACTCATTAATGCTACTGCAGTTGTAGGATATCAAGGTAATTATAAACATTTTTTTGTAAATAAATATTCACTTTTTTTATAAACCTATTATATGTGATATACTAAGTTTAATTCTATTGCACTTCTATCTATAACAGCAATACATTCAAGTTGTGTAAATAAAAAAATTAACAACATCATTTATAACATCTTTTACGAAAATATTATTGTTTAATTATCATTCCTACTTCCCAAAATATTTGTTTTAAATTATTTTTTTGAAACTGATAAAAATTTTATTATTTAAATGTTCAATCCATTCCATAAGTGCTCCTTTCTAATCTTTTCCTTGATTCGTGTTTGTGATTTTCATGATATTCCAGGGCGAACATGTAAGGCGATAATGGAATAGGCACAAAAAAGTTTAATGTAACTTCTAATTTATTGTATTGTAATTGCTTTCAGGGTGGCTTGCTGGTTATCAAGCTTCTTTCGACTCGCAGAGAAGCAAGCTTACAAAGAATAATTTTGCTCTTGGATTTACTGCTTCTGATTTTGCTTTCCACACTTCTGTGTAAGCATTACATATTTCAAATAGATAATAATAATTTTTATTTAAAATAATATTTGTTTTGGTAATGTCAATATAGAGATAATGGGCGTGAATTTGGTGCCTCCATTTATCATAAAGTAAAACCTGACTTGGAAGGTGCCATTAATTTGGCTTGGAATTCAAGTAATAATGTGACACAATTTGGACTTGGTACCAAGTATAATCTTGATAATGATGCAAGTGTTAGGGCCAAAGTTAATTCTCAACTTCAAATAGGTTTGGGATATCAACAGAAACTTCGCGATGGTAAGTCCAAGTTATATTGTTCATTTTTCATTAATATATTTTCCCCTGTAACATATTAAGCACACCGAGTCAATATATTTATCAATTTTTTTCTTCATATATTTCATTAATATGTTTTACAGGTGTAACTTTGACTCTTTCTACCAATATTGATGGAAAGAACTTTAGTTCTGGTGGACACAAAATTGGTTTAGCATTAAATCTTGAGGCTTAAGTATTAACGTTTAGAAAGAAAAAAAAAAGATGTCTAAAAAAGTTAGACTTCATGACTTTTATGTCATAAAAACTGCAACACAGTACATGCTTCAAATAAAAATAAAAATATTACCTATAACATATAGATAGGTTTATCCTTAAGTAGATGCCACACAAAAAGGTTATGCATCATTTTTAAGCAGTTACAAGGACTAAATATATTTAAAATCATAATCATGGGATAAAATACATTGAATTGTTAAAAAAGTATCTTCTATAATGCAAGTAAAAAAAGATATGTGTGGTATGATTATTCGTTCTTTACTTTAATAATATCCTACATATATATAATAATTTATTACTAGATTTTTCAGAACAGTTTAATTCTGTAACAAAATAAAATATTTGCTACACAATGTTGTACCAAAGAAGGGGATAAAATATATGTGAAATTACATTCACATAAATTAATATTAAACTTGACTGCCATTATGTGCTACAAGAAAATTTGCAATAATGCATGTATATTCACTTTGTTGACTTATTCAAACAACAGAATTTAGTACTTCTCACCAATGTATTTATATAAGAATTCTAATATTCATTCACAAAACGAGCAATACATTTTATTGACAAAAAATTATTTTGCACATAACATATCTTTTATCAATGCCCCATAGTACAACAATTTTGTTCCTAGTATGATATAATATCATAAAGATTGATGCATGTGGTACACAATCTCATATATTCAATTATACTACTTATAATGTAAATAGTGAGATTAAGTCGTTGTCTAGCTCTAGTACATTTTAAAGACAATATCCTTCTTTAATCTGATATTTCTTTAGACCATTCATTATCTATGTCAAATAACTATTAAAACAATAATGCTATAAAATTTATAAAGATATTATTCTTAGTACCGCAATACATATATATATATATTTTTTTTTCTTATTGCTGGAATATCACTACATATACTGGGTAGGTATATTTTTCAATTCTTGGTAAATAAGTGCCATTTTATTTTTTAATTTATTACGAAATTAGGAAATATTTGCTTTAATCGTAAATCTGCATAAACTAACAAATATCTTTTTTTCTTTCATTTTCTTTCGTTTTTCACTAGACTAGACTCGGACTTAGAATCGCTTGTTCATGATATACATATATGTATATATATATATATGTGTGTATAATCAAAACTTATAACAAAAATTGCAATATATAATTGCAAATCTTACATTAAATATGGCTTATATTTTCCAAGTTTCTAATATATCACCAACACAATTTTATAGTTATTACTCCACAGCTTTATTTTATATAGAAAATATAAATGAGTTTTGAAAATAACATGTGTTAAAGTTTTATAGTGTTAATTTAATTATGAGTTATAAAACATAAAAAATTGATAAATAATATAAATATCTCTCCTATTTCTTTTTTTAACATTAATAACATTGATTAATAGTAGGGATAATGTAATCTGTACAGAAAATACATCTAATTTTTTTTTTCTTACTATTTATATGTATATATCAATATTTACTACCGTTTTTTTTTTATTTTATAAATTTGTTTAATTTCTTTCTTGGATAATAAACACAGAAATTGGGTAATCTATAAATTAGACACATGAAAGTTTTCTATAATTTTTATGTAGCGCTTACAAGTTTTTTAACTTTTGAAAAAATTGTATCTTTATATTATAATAATAATACAATAGAGATTTTGTATATACTAAGGTAAAAGCTTCCCTAGCATAATAAATCTGTATGTTTGATCATAAGAAAGTGATAGTAACCAAATGCTGGATGAAAAATTAAACACAAAAGTAGATTACCTATACCATGAGAATTCTTTTCATTATTAAACAAAGACTGATGTTAGTGAACTAGTTGATCTTCTATTGCTTTTGCAATCCATTCTGGTTCAGTTTGGGCAATCTTTTCTATTATTTGATTTACTTGATAGCACAATGATTGTATCTGTTTGTCCCAAGTTGGTAATGTTTCACGTGCTGAAAAAGCAAAAATTATTTTAAATAAAAATTAATTATTTCCTACGGAAGATATATTAATATTTATACTTACTTTCGAAATGTACAATAGAATCAATTTGATCAATATAACCATTCATTCTGCCTTCAGTTATCATTTGACTAGCAATTTTTTCAGCTTTCGTTGGTGGAATTTCCAGTAAAGCACCCAATTCTTCAAAGGTAATATTATTATATAATTTGCTAGCAGATAATAAATTATGTTCAATAACGGCTCTATCAAGAATAGTAGATCCCAATCCATCAATAGTACAAGCTTTTTGATGTGGTTGTAGAAGAGCTTCAAATTCTTGAAGTTCAGAACGACGAATTATACGATCTAAGTACATCTTTTCCAAAATTGAATATGCAGGAAGTTGTTGACAACGTTCATCTTTGAATAATGTTGCTAGCATACGACTTCTTTGTTGTCCTGTTATAAATTAGTTACTAATTTATTACAATTTATAAATCAAAACATTAAAAAAAAATATATATATAAAATTACCAGCTGAAGCAAGTACTGTACAAATTAATGCATTTCTAAGAGCAGTCATTCGTTCATCTTCGTGTATAATAGATCTATATGATAATTCGTTATATCTTTGTGCCGCTTCTATAAATTTTCTTCTGTAATCTAATACTCTCGCGTAACAAACTTTATAATAGATTTGTAATTGTTCATTTTTAGATTCTGCCTATAATATAAATATAGAAATAAAATAATTAATATTATATATAGAGGATTTATATTGTTATGACATAAAATATATCTTTAAATTATTACCTGCAAGAGAGATGCTCTATTAATGAAAGCTTCAGCTTGTACTGGATCATCATCTTCTAGATACAATCGTGCAATTTTAAGATAAGTTTCGAGTTTATAATCAACCGTATATTGTCTGCAAAATATTATAAATTTCATATTATACATATACATATATATGTATATATATGTTCGAAAAGTTAATAGATTACTATTTGCATATAAAATTTAGTTTACAAATAATTACTTTTGTCCTGTTTCAAGTGGTATTCCTACTAACACATTTGCTGCTTCTCGCCAATTTTGATTGCGTTCATAAATATCAGCCAAATGTTGTCTTATACTAGCTACTTGTTCCTCAAAAGAGATAACTCGTGGTTGAACCTATAAAAATAATCTAAGTATCTTCCTAATATGATAAAAGTGTTCTATTCGAATTGAAAAAAGCAAAATACCTTATCTAAAGTATAATGTGAGACAGCCTTAGAAATTTCATCAGGTAGAGAAAGTAATCTACTACTAACGTCTGTCAAAACTTGCCTTGATATCACTAGACTTACATTTTCATTTACAACTGAAACGCATAAATTCGTTATTATTTATTTATATATAAATAAATGAACATATATATTTAAAAATGTCATTGACGATAATAAAAACAACATACTTGCTTCGATGAAAGCCTTTAAAGCATCGACAAGCTCTCCGTTGGCTTGTGTTTGGTTTGAGTTAGCCGAAGCTAGTATCGCATCTAAAATTGAACGATACCTAGAAAAAAAATTATTGTTTTTTTTTATCGCGCAATAAGGACAAAATAAATGAGATTTATTTAATTGCGTTTACTTTTCGGCTTGATCCTTATGAGAACCGCCAGAATGTGCCAAATTTGCGAGTTGTTGACGTACAGCGGCTACCGTCACCATCTTTTCGACGAACATCGGCCACGAACTACAATTTATTTCAGAACAAATACCAATATTCATGATATTTAAATTGACGAACTTCTATTTCTATAAAATAATTGCATGATGTCGTTTGGTGGCGTTGTAGAATTTTCTACACCTATAAAAACACACACACATACATACACACACATATACATATATATTTAGTTATTTCATTGACTGATAATTTTAACACATTTTGTATAAACAGATTTTAAAAATAGAATAACAAGATTATTTTGTATTAGTAAAATAATATAAAATCAGTTTTAATATTTTACGACACAATATCATATCGAATATAATTTAACCAATCAAATAACAATATCTTAGAATTTGACCAATCGTATCATTACTTTCCCGCCAAAGAAGAATGATATCATGAAAAATTTTATATAAAATATTTAAACAATATACACTCGTTATAGAAAAGCATTAAACAACAGAAAATTAAATGAATTATCTGTATATTAATATATATATATATATTTAATTACCGATCTATATACATATATTAAATGATTAAAATGTTTTTTAGGAAGTAGTAGCTTTTGACATGTAATAAAAAATATATGTCTGAAATCAACTACCTCATTTTATAATTATATCGATTATACTTTCATTTTTTATATTAATTTTCTATAGATTATGTGTGATATTAAACAGAAAAAATATAGCCTATTACAAACTTATTAGAAAGAAGTGATAATTAAAAAAGTTTGATTCCTTAAATTTTATTGCTTTAGCGCCTTTGAGATTAATTTTTTTACAGACAACTTTCTTTTTTATTGGTTCAAGAGGGCGCTCAATTGGTTGACGTGTTTTTAGCCGCGGAACAGCAAAAATGGCGAAATCGAAATCTGCAAAGTGCGCGAAAATATCGCTTTGCATTGTTGGCCAATTTAGCTACTAAAAGGAATATTGATTCTTTGTAACTTAATCGTGAAGAGAATTCATTTTGTGTTTATCGTGAAACATTTATTTTATCTATAATTTGTCGTTTTAGCATTAAACGACCTTTAGGTCTGTTTGTACACAGCGGTGCGTAGTGCACTGTGGGACAGCAATGGTGGGCGCGTGATTTTGAACAAATTCGAGATATCAAGGGAACGCGTAGGTATGTACGATAAATCGTGGAACTTCTTTTTGAAAGCATTTAAATGACATTGTAATGTTTGGGGAGCATGTTCGCCATATATATAACGATTTTATCATAAATAATGTGAGTTTCGTGGCACGCCCCCACCCAACACTGTACGTACCTGATACGAATTGGTGAATTTTAGGTTAAGTTGAATTTTGTGTGATATCGAGCTTATGTTTAGAAAGATTCTCATTAAATTTTACCAATTAATATTTGGAGTGTTTTTCATTGAACAGAATGTTTCTGCCGAATTAAAATGAGTGCATTAAAGTTCATTAAATACGTGTACCAGTTCGTTTTACGGAAAATGGCGCGTTCTAGCAATAAATGGCGCTAATGTTCCTGAGTGGTTCATTCTTCGAATTTTCCATCATCATTCAAATTTGATTGTTCTAATAATTAAGAGTCAAGAATTGACCTGTCATCTGCATTATTATCTATATTAGTACGTATTTAAGATATATTTTATTCATCAATCGTGTTTTCATGTTTCTTCAAGATTTGAATTTTTGAATTTTTAAATTCTTACTTAATGGTCTGATTTGCTTAACATATTGTAAAGTGATTTTGTATACAGTTATCTTCTTTGGATCATTTCTTCTATATTAATATATTAAATTTGTATTACATTATTTATAATATTTATTAATATTATATATATCTCTAACCTGCATATGTTCTAGTAGTATTTACAGTTATCTGCATCAATACTGATAAAATTTAGACATTAATTATTTATAACTTTTAATATAATAAAGAATAACATAAACGTATTGTTACAATAATCAATTTCAATAGACAATATTT
This sequence comes from Vespa mandarinia, assembly GCF_050613455.1. Classification (NCBI taxonomy): domain Eukaryota; kingdom Metazoa; phylum Arthropoda; class Insecta; order Hymenoptera; family Vespidae; genus Vespa; species Vespa mandarinia. The sequence goes on along the minus strand of NC_140813.1, from coordinate 3,340,660 downwards.
ATGCAGTCTATCATTATTTTATTCTTTAATATATTAGTTGCATAAAATATATTAATTGTATAAAATATATTAGTCGTTTAAAATATATTAGTTGTATAAAATATATTAGTTGTATAAAATATATTAGTCCTATAAAAGTTCAATATTATCAAATATAAAATTACGAAGAATTAATCTACTCTCTTTTACTATTTAATGAAAATTATCAATAACTTAAAATATAGAAAAGATCATTATGGTTAATATAATGATATTTACAATATTATATGTTATTTTTGATAGGTAATATCGTCATGTCTTTGAATAAAGGACAGAATGCAAGGGCTTTAGTTGAACCTCTAGCTCTTGATTCACGTACATTAGGCGATGGAGATCTTAGTGCTCTAACACTGTCACATAACAATGAACAATATACATCAAATGATTTTGAAGCATTTGCGAATATTCAAGCTGAATTGGAATGTATGAATGCGGAAGAAGTCATGGCTACTGACGAAGAGCAAGTAATGATAGAGCAAAACATTGAGGCTGAAACTATTGTACCTGATGTGGAAATGTCTGAAGTTTCAGAACAAATTCAAGCGGAAGAAATAGTTTTCACAAGTGCAAGTCAGAATAATCAAAATATTATATTTCAAACTAAGCCGTCGTTGCAAAGGGTTCCTGTATCTGCAGTACAGGTATTTTTATTTTTTATCTTTAGGTATTTTTATCTCACAAAATTTATTGTAAAACTAATTTCTTTATATTTTAACAACAATATCCATAGGTCAAACAAAATATTTGCCCAGCTACTCAAAGTCAGTCAATCATGATAGTTTCTCCAGCAAGTGGGCAAGGCACTAGCCAAATTCTAAAAATTTCGCATCCGGCATCAGCATCAACTGGACAATTACAATCAATAGCACAAACCCTTATAACAGCAAAACCTGCGGATGGTAGTGTTCTACAATTAAGATCTACACAAGCAAACAAGCCCGTGATGGCAACTAGCCATTCTGGGAGTATTACATTAAGTAATATACAAAATGTAAAAACAGTGCAAACAACCAAACGTTCAGTACAAAGTAATCAACAAAATCGGAATGTAAGAAAGATTTTATATATTTTGTTTATTTTATATTTTAATAATAAAGCTAATTTAATATATTAATAATATGTGTTCTCATAGGTTTATACTAAAATGATATTAGCTGGAAGTCAAGCACAACCAGGACAACAAGTTCTTATAACAAGTTCACAGAATGAAATTCAACCAGCTCAAACAATAAAGTTTTTAAGTAGTAATGTAAGTAGTCAAAATATAACAAGCCCAACAAAAACTATAACATTGGCACAAGCACAACAAATGGGATTATTAACTACAAACAAAGTTCAGCACATTTTACCATCAACTCCACAAAAACAAGTATATATTATTTTTTCATATTATAAAAATGTCAAATTATTTAATTCTCATATGATAATTTTTTCATATCATTTAAAGGGTATTATTGTTAACAAAGTGGTTCAGTCCTCATCGTCTCAATCATCTAAAATGACAATAGTTCCCAGTAATGCTGTAAAATCCCCAACAAAAATTTTACCAGCGCCAATAATTAATTCTCAAGTTAAAGCATCTACAATTTCAAATCAACAATCAGTATTTTCTTCTTCAACTAAAACAAATGTGCAGCCAAGTCCGCAAAAAGTAATTATTAGACAGGTAATTCTTTATAAATTTATTTGATTTCAAATATATTAAACGACTTAATAGATAATTTTACATGATATATTATATATTATTTTAGAGTTCTTTAAAGCCCGGAACGGTATTAGGAAGTGGACAAGTTATTAGAATACCTGCAAATCAAAATATTGTAACTGGATCCAGTCAAGTACATCAAATTCAAATGCCAGGAAGACAGGTAAAATTATTTGTTCTATTATATATATGATTTTTTTATTACATAATATTAAAATTTTTATATATATATATTTATATTATAGGTGCAATATGTCAGATTGGTGAGTACTCCTTCATCTGGAAGTACTAATGTTGTTACTGTAGGTAAATCAAAACCACAAACACAAACTTTACAAACTGTAGGAGTAAGTCAAAAGTTAGGTGGACAACAACAGATAGTAAAGGTACAAAATGTATAATAAGAACACATATGACAGATAAAATTTATTATCTTATTAATTAAATCAATTATTATTTCTAATAAATTTAATTACAGGTTGTTCCTTTAAACACTAGTAATCAATCGTTAAGAACAGTAGCACCAAAGACTACTCTAACTGGAAGCGGCCAGAGATTGTTAATTCCTGCTGCTGCAACAGTAGGAAGTCAATCGAAAAATGCTGTTGCTATACCAGCATCTGCTTTAAGTCAACTTGCTTCTGGTCAAGCCGTTCTTTCAGCTAATTCGAACGTTAGTAATATTGTCGTTTTACCAGCACAATATATACAACAGGTATAGTGTGTATTTATATATATATATATATATATATATATATATATATATATATATATTTATATCAAATTTATTCCAAATATTATTTTTAAATTAAAGAAGGAAAAAAAAGGTATTACTTATATTATGTTTCATTGAAATAGCAGCATACAGACGATGGAAAAATAAAATCTCAGCAATCTACTCCTAACTTATTAGGAAATACACAAAGTTTACAAAGTCCAACTAGCAATTTAACTTCTGGATCTATTTCTGAAAGTAAAGTATCTCAAAGATCATATGCAAATGTTGAACCGAATGGTATTAGACCGAGGAAACCGTGTAATTGCACTAAATCGCAATGTCTTAAACTGTAAGTAATTCAGAAAAAAAAAATATATATATATATGTATAATTAATATTAAGAGTTGCACAATATTAGTTTTTTTATATTGAATGAAATGTATGTAACATATTTTATTCATTGATAATATATGCTTCAGAATTATGTTCATATCCAATAGTAGTAGTAGGCTATGAATTACTATTTGTTTGTTTATTAATATTTCATTATAAAAATGACAGTCTACATAAGCTTCTATACTTCAGAGATATATATTGAAATCGAAGATATATATTTTCATATAAAAGAATAGGAATGTTTAAAGTGTTATTTTTTAGAAGGAATAAAAATTATTTATTCTTTGTGCACTCTTATTAAATATATTCTTATAAACTTGATATTGATTTAAAATATGGATATAATCGCACACAGATATTGTGATTGTTTTGCAAATGGAGAGTTTTGTCATATGTGCAATTGTAATAATTGCTCTAATAATCTTGGCAACGAAGAAGAAAGGCAAAGAGCTATCAAATCGTGTTTGGAACGTAATCCGAATGCTTTTCGTCCAAAAATTGGGAAAGGTCGTGAAACTGGTGATGATATACGTAGACACAATAAAGGATGTAATTGTAAACGAAGTGGATGTTTAAAAAATTATTGTGAATGTTATGAGGTATTGAAAATAATTATTAAGTATTTATTACAAAATAATATTATTAACAAACTAATTATTATAAACGAAATATTAATAAAGAACTAATTTGTAAAATAAAAATGTAAGATTAAGAGAGATTTTATGAATTTTAGGCTAAAATTCCGTGTTCTGCAAATTGTAAATGCATAGGATGTCGAAATATAGAAGAACCTAATTTAGAAAAAAAATCATTAAAAGATTTGGCAGATGCAGCTGAAGTAAGGACAGCACAATTAACATTAAATAAAGCAAAGTTACAATTATCTGAAATGGCTTTCAGACCCCCTGCTGTTTCAAATACTGGTGCAAGGTATGTAATTATATAAAATAATAAATCAATTTTTGTAATGCATATGATTGTAGTTAATAATATGTAATAATGCATCTGTGATATACTTAGAAGATAAATTACATAACTCGTCTATTTCGATATAATTAATAAAATATATATTTTTTTTTTATATTGCCTAGGCAACCATTTAATTTTTTGACTGATAAGGTAGTAGAAATGACTTGTCAGTGCTTAATGGCACAAGCTTATGAAGCTGAGCGCGATATGTTTGATGATGAAACATCGCAAAGACTTATAATTGAAGAATTTGGACGATGTCTCAAAGAAATCATAGAGTCGGCACATAAAGCAGAAGCTACCTAGCAGGTGCAGTTTGAAAATAATTTTTTTTTTCATTGTTACAAACGTCCACAAAAATTTTACGATTAAGAATATTAATTCTCAATATATTTTAAATATATTATTCAAATTAAATCATGAAATTCGCAATGGAAATGTTACATACCAAAGAATGAAATAAAAATGGAAATACATTTTTATTATATATGATACATCACAATCAAGAGAGCGGTATTTATGACAGTTAAATCATGATAATTACATCTAAATAAAACATCTATTTGATTTATAATTGAATTCGAAATTTGAATACAACAAAATATTAGGGGCTAATTAGATGGTAGGGTATATATATTATCATACATAATATTATATATATATATGTGATGATGTAAAAATTAATATTTATTTCTATGAAATCTATGAAAAAGTTATAAGAGAGTTTAGTAAATTTTGTGGTACTGTTTGCCTGTGGGTATGACGAATAATATTATATTGCTTTAAATTCAGTATAAGAGAAATTTGTCTTATTGTAATTAAAATAGTCAATTATTGCTTTCAGTGAGATATATATATATATATCATTTCTTTGCATGTGTGGATATAGCAATATATTCATTACAAAATATTTTTGCGTGCAAGATATAGTAATATTACAGATGACTTTTAGTTTTTAACTGTATAAATCATTCAGCATGTATAATAATTACTGGATATATTAATTCTAACATTAATTAAATAATTAAGACCATTATTACATAAATCCCTTCTTATGTTTTCGTTTGATTATATTTGATGAAATATGATATTTAAAAATACTGTATTATGGAGTATTATATTTCATATTATAATTCAGATAATATTGATTCTTGAGTTTTTATAAAATCATTATCGATAAATGTGATATTTCGAAATATGAAAACTAAAAATTTAAATATTAATGGGATTGCAATTATATTTTTACATTTTCTTTATTTCTTTCTTTTTCTTCTTTTTTGTTTTTATTTTTTTTTTTTTCTGGATAAAAATTCTGTAAATTTCATTTTAATCGTTTATATGAGTACTTATAGAATATATTTGTTTTCTGAATAATTCAAAGAATATTTGGCTTCGAAAGGAATCTTACATATGTTGAAGTCATAATCAATTAATATATGTTTTAGTTTGTCTTCTTGTTGATTATTGATAATGAATTAGTTATATATATATATATATATATAATTTTTCATAAAATAAAATATCATTACATTAAAATCATAAATCTTTTCTCTGTAGAAAATTAAATGACATTCATCTTTAAATTGCGTTCAATGATGTCAATTATTATACTTAATTGAAGTATGCTAATAATGTTATACAAAATCAATTTAATTAATTATTAATAATTACTTAATCCTACATAAACCGGATTACTATTATGTTATAAAAATAACAATATATTGAAATTATACTGTAGGAATTAATTAAAAAACAAAAAAAAAGGTACAGTTTATATATATATATATATATTATATGTATATATTATAATATATAAGAACGAAAATGTAATATAAACAGAAATATATATATTATATATTTACAAAAACTGCACTTTTTGAAAAAGGTATAATAATTATTTTAAGTACATATAAATGTATACATATTGTACAAAATATCGTGTTATGCATGATTGCAATTAATTGAAAGTTTAGTATTCATTCAAATATATTTTGCTTTCCTTATTTAAATATATTAACTTTAAATCTAGTTAAAGCGTATGCATACTTCGATTAATATTTTTATTATAATACATTGTGAATATACAGACTTAGATAAAATATATAAATACTAATGTAATATTAAATAATTATGTTTATAGAGCAGCTGATGTAGATAAGAATATGTTGATAAATGGTAGAACATTAATCTTTAATAAAGCGTTTTTTGTAAATAATGAAAATCTGATATCAATGAGCTACAATAATTTACTAAAAAGAAAAGTTTATTTATTAAAAAAAAGAACATGCATTATGCAACATAAATTTTCTTTTCCTTCCTTTTTTTTTTGTAAACAATAGAGAAAACGATTCTCTTACAATGTATGTAATCCTACGTACGATATATAAGAAATAGAATTTATAATTAAATTCAAATATGTAAATATATGATGCGAGATGCATAAATTGTAGCGCATTAATTAAATAAATGTAACATCATGTCTGATATCAGATTTCTTATAAAAAAAAAAATCACTTAAAGTGTTTGTACATCAAAAAGCGTTGTATATATATTATACATATGAATCACATTAGTACATCTTTTATTTCTAATGTATTGATTCAACCATTATTGTATGTTATAGGTAAAAAATATAATACACATAATAGCATATGAAAGAAGTTAATATTTTCATCGCAAAATTTAAAATTTTACTATTTTATTTTTTGTATTATTTTTATCTTTATCACTCTTATTTTTCTCAATGCTTGAATCCAAAGATTCTAAAGTACCGTCCGTAATTTTATCTACTGTTATTATAGATTCTTCTTTTTCTTTGATTAAATCTGGACAATCTTTTTTCAAGTGCGTAACATCTCCACAAATTTTGCAAGCTCCTCCATCAGGATAGATACCTCTAGGATTATCTGGACATTGTTTGGAAATATGTCCTTGTTCACGGCAGATAAAGCAAGTTGCATATCTGTATTCTGGAGCTTTAGTCACTTTACACTCAAAATGAGTATGTTCAGTTGAACCACACTTAAAACAAATCCCTGTACCAGATTGTTCGTTTGCAAGTTCAGGACAGTCTGATAAATTATGACCAGATTTACGACAATGAAAGCAAACATGCTTTTTAGCACGTGTCAATTCCTTTTCAGCTTTTCTTCTTTCCAATTTCATTGCAATATCAATTTCTGATTTTGGTATACCTGGAAATTAAAGAATCATTTTATAGTATATACCATTGCAATGTACCAGATAATATATTAAGATTTTTTTTCATATGAAAAATATACGTACCTTGCATTACCATTTTTTGTCGTAAATCTTTTAATCTCTCTGCATCTTCTTTCTTTACTGGAAATCCATCATACTTGACTATCTCTATTTCTACCCCATTAAGCATCATTTTGATAGGTCCACAATCAGGCTTTCTTCTTTTATGTTCTTTGTCATCTTTAATTTTTGGAGGCTTCCTTTTATTATTTTGTTTGAACATTTTACCATTATAATGATTAAATTTATTATTAAAGTAATTATTTCCATTTGGATAATTTTTATTGAACCTTGAAGGGTAATTAATATCATTGTGATTTGAATTAGGAAGATCAGTATTATTAATTTTAGATTCTTCCTCGTTTGTTGAAGTTGTAGTAGTTGAATCATGCAGACTCTTATTCTGTTTTTTCATATTACGTTTTTGTCGTTTGCTTAAAACTTGATGAGATTGTACAGAATTATTTTCATTGTCTATTATTTTTTTATCTAAATTAACATTATTTTCCATTTGGGTTTCTGATTTATTCTCATTGTTAATATGTTTTCTCTTTTTAATTTTGTTAGATATCGCATCTTGAGTCACTTTTTTATCGTATTTCTCATCATCAAAACTTGCCCAACTATTACTTGCTGTATTATCAATGGATTCGTGTTTTTCATTTAAAAGTTCTTTCGCTGTTTTTACCTTCTTTTCTGTTTCATTTTCAGTTAATTGCTGTTTCATAACATGCCATGGAGTAGCATCATTGGGTAAGCGTTCATTTGAAGCTTTGGATCCCTTTGCCCTTGTATATCTTGTCATGATCTGAAATAAAATTATTATGATGATATTAACGTTTTTTTTTTTTTAATATTAAAAGATAATAAATAAATATATTTATCGATTAGATACTTACTATCTATATCTAAAGCAAGATCCAAACAATATTATAACCTAACTTTTCGCACACGTGTATCATCCAGAAAGAGGACAATAAATGGTAATAATTTGAATTATTCACTAATAATATTACAAGTTATAAATTTGTAAAATCTTTTGCAATATAAATAAATATACATAACATTTTTATATTTTATCTCACTTTATTATTGTCTATTATTGCAAAGATTTGGCAAACGTTTGAAGCAACTTGATGTCACTAAAAGGCTTCTCTCAACTGTGTTGTAAAATACTTTACTACTTTATATAACCTATATATAGTAGAATTATCAATAGTTAATTAAAATATTGTTTGTGTTGCAAAGGATATTTATAATAAAAAGGTATATATAAATAATAAAATTACATTTGAAATTTTTTTATTATCTTAATATTTTAATTGTGAAGTTAATTACATAATAACCTCCTTTCTTATAAATTATTTAATGGAAAATATTGATAAATTATATTTTATAAAATAGTAATTATTATAAATCTTTCTATTTTATTTATCTTATTACGTGTATTTAAATTTTAGGATAATTCGAACAATGGCATCTAATAAAAATTATTAAACAATAGTTTACTGTATTATATCCCTAAATGTAATTATAATATCAACATAATGATATTGAAATGGTATGTAAAAATATGTACAGATTTAAACTTTTTAATTCAATATATAATATTAAATATATGATTTTTGTAGGTACCATTCTTATTTTGCTCTCTTTAAATATACAAAGCAATTAATAATCAATAGAAATTTTTCAACAATAATTAATGTGAATAAAAGCCCAAATGAATTAAAAATTTTAGGACAAAAATATTTGATAGATGAATGGACAAATGTCACGCCACAAATTATTTCAAAATTAGGATGTAATTTACATGTTATTCAATATCATCCATTGTCTCTTGTACGTCAACGGGTGATTGATTATTTTTATAAAAATTACCGTAGCAGGACTGGAAACCCATTATTTAGCGTATTTGACAATTTAAATCCTATAGTTACTGTTACACAAAATTTTGATTCTTTACTCATTCCCAAAGATCATCCTAGTAGAAAGAAAAATGATTGTTATTATATCAATCATGATACTTTACTGAGGGCTCACACAACTGCTCACCAAGCAGATCTCATTTCAATGGGATTAAATAATTTTCTTATAGTTGGTGATGTATATCGTAGAGACGAAATAGATTCTATTCATTATCCTGTTTTTCATCAAATCGATGCTGTTAGAATATGTACAAGAGAAGAAATATTTAAAAATGTGAATGGTTCAGGTGACTTAAAGCTATTTGATTCTAGAGAAGTAGAATCAGCAGAAAAACAAGGCTCTCATACTTTAGAGTCTGTAAAAATAATGGAGCATGAATTGAAAGGTTGTTTAGTAGGCTTGGCAAAAGCAATTTTTGGACAAGGTATAATAAAATTATATAAATATTTTAATTATATTTATTGAGAAAAAATGTATGGAAATCATTTGAATAGATATACAATGTCGATGGATTGATCAATATTTCCCATTTACGCATCCTTCGTGGGAGTTGGAAATTTTTCATGAAAATAAATGGCTAGAAATATTAGGCTGTGGTGTTATAAGACAAAGTATTCTAAATAAATCTGGAGCAGGAGATCGCATGGGATGGGCATTTGGAATGGGTTTAGAACGTCTAGCTATGTGCCTTTACAATATACCAGACATAAGATTGTTCTGGAGTACTGATACTGGTTTTTTAAATCAATTCAAAGTAGATGATGTTAATAAAAAGATAAAATACAAGGTATACGATCAATAAATATATTTTTAAAAATATTGTATATATAATATTGACTATAAAATAAATGTTTACAGGCCATCAGCATTTATCCACAGTGCAAAAATGATATAAGTTTTTGGTTACCAGAAAATGATCATTATACTTCTAATAATTTTTATGAACTAGTTAGAGAAATTGGAGGTGATATTATTGAACAAGTTATATTGAATGATGTATTTGCGCACCCTAAAACCAAAAGAATATCTCATTGTTATACTATAGTGTATAGGCATATGGAACGTACATTATTAAAAACAGAAGTTAATGATATTCATCATAAAATAGAGAAAGCTGCAACAGAGAGACTTCATGTTACTATACGATAATGGAACAAATAAAGTTTCATAATTTATGTAGTTCGATAAATGTCTATTTTATTTATAATATATAACACTTGAAGGAAATAAAAAAAATCGATGGAAGGAATATAATATTTTATTTATGCATAAATTAATTATAAATGTATTATGGAACAAACAATATTTATCTAAGAACAACTATATCATCTATAGTGTTTTATTAACATTATGATTAATAACAATTACAAGTAGCTCCTGCATGCATATTTAACATATATTTGTATACAAAATGTTTGCCAATTTTATACCTTATTTAACAACTTAGGTATAATAAATAAGAGATGTTTAAAGCAAATAATATTGAATTATTTTTTGATTGAATTAAATTCATTGCACAAATAAAGTGTATCTTAATTGATAAAATATGCATTAGTTTACAGCAAATTAATAAAATAAAAAAAAGTTGATAAAAATTTTCTAATATTTTAGATAAGAAATTATATGAACATATATTTTATAATTTTGATTTATAATTATGATTTCAAAACTGTAATTGAAGTGGCATTTATTTTGGAAAGAATCGATCTACAAGCATTGAACTAAATATTATCTACTTTCTATCATGCCACATATAATATTTTACAAATATATTTAATATAAAAATATTATAAATTATTTGTTAATTTTGCAAATATAAATATAATAACATCAAAAATATAATAAAATTCATAGAAATTATAAATGCCATGCAATCTTATATAATAGAAGACTAGCATGGAAGAAAAGATTTGATTAATTTATATTAACTAATAAATAGATCATAACAACAAAATTATTATTAATAATATTCACATAAATCACATAAAAATGCAAGATCTGTTCTAAAAGCTTCTTTTGTAATGAGATTTCTGTTCGCAATTAGAAATTAATTTGCACTATAATTTGAAGCAAATATAAATAGGGCATCGTGTTAATCAATGATTTAAATTATATTGAATTTGTTTTTTTTTCAGTCGATTTTAATTAAGACAGCCCTGATTGACTATAAATATTGATGTAATAAATATCCAATGTAATTTACAATATTGAAGAACTTTAAGTTCTGCAATCCATATTTTGAAATATATATTAATATTTTTTGCTTAGAATTTATACAAAAATAGTTGATGGATAAAATGGTGCGTATACCTTTTTATGTAAAATTTTCAACAGCATTTTGAAATCGATTAATCGAATTAATAATTTGAAAAAATAACCGACATACAAACATGAATATTTTTGCCGTAATTTTATATAAATTAATATTTTATCCCTTGTAATACTTTTGGTATAATAAGATTGATATATGTACCTCATGATAATTTGGTATAACTCGGAGGAGAGAATTTTTTTCTTAAAAACTTCAGAATATATAGCGGCATACAAGAAACTAAAGTGATGACTAACACTTTCCATAAAAAATCAGTTGTCTTGATAAATTCAGCATCTGTTTTAAAGAGAGAAAGAGAGAAAGAGAGAGAGAAAGAGAGAGAGAGAGAGAGAGAGCGAGAGAGAGAGAGAGAGAGAAAGTACAATTATAGATTATTATATTTTACTAATAATATTGCAATAAATCAAAAATTAAATAGAAAGAATTACACTTACCAAAATAGTCTTTTAGTACAACCAAAGACAATAAATAGAGTGCCAAAGAAAAGATCTCTGCTAAGATCATAATATGATGCCATGTTCTAATTGTTAAGGCAACCATGATTAATTCTGTCAAAACTAATGCAGAAAAGCTGATAGCTACTATGTGAATGAATTCATCTTCAAACATAATAAGTGCACCATACATTATTACTCCTCCTGAACAATAAATCTTTGTATAATAATTATATTTTATCTATACACTATATATTAAATGATTACTCTATTTCATACCTTGATATATGCTTATCAATACCCACATAAAGAATGTTTTATAAGAAAGTGATCGACCTTTACTGAGTTCTTTATAAAGCTCTGGATAAGTAAGTGCTATTTTTCCTGACACATCTTTATCTAATACCAGAGAAAAAACAGGGAACATTGTATAGATTGTAGCATATCTGTAAAAAATATTTTATAACATATAATAATTAATTAATTTATTACAAGTATATAATAGAAAATATTTTTAATATATATGATATACTTACCCAACCATAAGAAAACCTTGATATAAGGCAACTGAAGAAAGATAAAATACAGCTGAAAATACAGCTTGCATTGTTGAAATAATTAAACCTCGATGAATTACAAATTGACTCAATGCAGCTGATCGTTTATAACTTCTCCTACCGTGAACCAACAATAAATGAGAAAGATGATTAAATTGTGAGATAGAAAAATCTGCAGCTAATGAGGCTTGACGTCCTTCAAGACCTTCAAGACCAATACCTGCGAGATATTTAATTATTAATTATTATTAATTATTAAAAAATAATATAATTATATTATTACTATATGTATATGTATATATATATATATATATATATATATATATATATATATATATGTTATACATAAAAGTTGTTTATGTACCGGCATCAGCAGCTTGTATCATAGATACGTCATTACCACCGTCACCAACGGCAGCTGTTCTTTTACCAGTATGTCTTTGTATTAGACTGACAACATCAGCTTTTTGTGTGGGTGAACAACGACAACAAACAACAGCAGGTGACCCACATGCAAGTTCCAAAAATTCTTGTTCATAATATTGTAAGCATACGTCTAATGAATCACCACTGATAACTAAGGCACAATCTTGTTTTTTACGGAAAGTATTCAGTTCTAAATGCGCATCAGTTCGCGTAAGAACAGATTTAAAAACATGAAGTCCTTTCGTACGTGAAACCAATAAAGAAGATTTTGCTATACATGTTGCTGTTTCCAATTTATCGCCAGTCAACATCCAAACCTAAAAATATTAAAAATTACAATAGAATAATTTATTTATATATTTATATATATATTTATTGTATAAATAATCTTTTAGTTATTTAACATTCTTGCCTTAATTCCTGCATTTCTTAATAATTCCAATGTTGTTCTAACTCCATTTTGAAGTTTATCTTCTACGCCAGTTACACACAATAATTCCATTTCACGTTCAAGACTTTCAACGACTGCTGTAACTCTTGAAACACGATCACTAACATACATTCTTGCAGCGTTATATCTAAAATATAATGTAAATAAAAGGCATTTAAAAAAATTCACACGAAATATATTGATGAATATTAAAAAAAAAACTTCTTTCCGCATACTTTGTTTCAAAATCAAGATATTGTTCTTCTGTCAAATTTTTTTTTGCTACAACCAGTGTTCTTAACCCTTCACGTGCCATATTACCACATTCTTCTTCTAGCCAGTCATTATACTGTACTATACCAGACATAACAACATCTGCACCTTTCAAATAAAATACAATTTCTGAAGTAGCTTCTGATTTGACTATTATACCCATTCTTTTTGTTTCAGAAGTGAATGGAAATATTTGTAATATAGTATAATTTAATATTTTTCCATTTGGAGCTTTCAATTGCATAGAATTCAGATCCCGTTTGACCAAAGCTAATCCCACTTCTTCTGTCCATTTTACTAATGCCACTTCGTCCGGGCTTGAAGCTTGATAATTACGTTTCTGTTCAGGCAAGTAATAATGCTGATCAGCTTCTGCCTGACTAAAATATAAAAACACATTAACAGCAAAAGGATATGATAAGAATTATAATTTATTTTTACTTATCATAACATTTACCTCTGAACAGAACCAGAATCTCCAGTCTCTCCTGTTTCTACACTCACTGAATCCAGATTAGTAGATGCACTAATTTCATCATAAACTGGTGTAACATTATGACATAATGCTAAAGCATGTACCGCATCGTAAATTCTCGTACTTTCAGATCTTCTCATTTTTCCACTATGCACGGATGGTTTTGTTGGAGAATTTTCCATAGTGGTATAGCAAGATTTTAATACAGATGTTACTTCATCAAATGTTTCCTGAGAATACGATATTGTCCCCATATGTAATTTTTTAAAAACCATTATATTTTGTGTTAACGTTCCGGTTTTATCACTCAGTAAGTAGGATATACGACCAAGTTCTTCTGGAATTGTAGTTGTTCTTACAACTGTACCAGCAATATCTTTATCTCGTTGTATACACCAAGCATAAAATGCCTTTCCAATATCCAAGTTTACTCGTAAACTAATTGGTATGATATAAGAAAATAATAAAACAAAACGGAACATATAACGATACCAAGGACCATTAAATCCTTTTAAACACATCATGACCAATGCAAGCCCAATAACTGCACAAAATAAGACCTATAAAATCATATTAAAATAGTATGTCATGATGAACCAAAAACAAAAATATATTTATTTATTATAAATAAAATACCTTAGTCAATTGATTTATCTCTTGATCAAGCAAACCAACTTTGGATCTAGGTGCAGAATGATTCATTAAGGATCTTGTTTCTTGTCCAGTATAAACAACTATTCCAAGTGCCGATCCAGATGCCACAGCAGTATTAGCCCATAAAGTATTATCGACTCCCAAACTTTCTTCAGTGCCATATCCATCATACTGTTAATGTAATATCCACATTAGTATGGTATTAAGGTTATCAAAATTATTTTTAATACTTACACGTGTAAATGTACCAATGAAACTATGAATATCTTTTTGAGGTTTTTCAACGTATAAACTTGCTTTTATATCAAACAATTGGGAATGATTTTCTAATTTTTGAGTTGCCGGTATTGCCAATCTTAATTTCCAATCTGTTTCTCCATCTAATTGATCGGTTCTTACAAAACATGCACCAGATTTTTCTGTTGTTCGCAATAATACTAAATCTGCTGGTACCCTTTGACCTTTTTCTACTATAACCTGTTAAAAAATTAAGATATTATAATTATAAGATATTACGTTCACGTTAGATTCAAGCTAATTAAAATTTATTTGTTTGTGTAGATAATGTCTTACCAAATCACCAACTCGTAATTTAGAACTTGGAACTAATTCTGGTATATCCAAACCTTTAACCAATCTTTGGTATTTTTGAGCATTGACTTCTTTATCTCTTTTGTATCTTCTGAAATCATCTACAGCTTCTCGACAGATCGTAACGGTCAAAACGAAACACAATGGTCCCCAATATGTATATAAATATCCTATTCTTATGTCTGGTATAAATTGAGATATTGCCATAAGCAAAAAGTATAGATTAAGAAAGAATTTAAATTGTTGAAAGAGGACCTAAGAAAATAGCCATACATAAAAAATATATCATTGCAATTACAAACAAATTTTATATATATAAATATATAAATAATTATATTCGTCGTACAAAAGTGATACACACCATAGGTAAGAATGTAACGACATTATATTTCTGATTTCTTATGACATTCGTAGGAAATTTATCATACATGGGCTGACCAATATGAATAACTCTTGCTCTCAATTCTCTTTCTCTGCAACATCTTCTCCACATCCACGTACAACATCTGTAAGTAATCAAAATAATGATAAATATTAAAAATTCCTCTTTGTTGTTATCCGGACGAATTGAATATTCATTATTAAATATTTTATATATATAATAATATATAGATATATAAAATCACTAACAATAAATTTTTACTCATATTAATCATCTTGCCAGCTGAAATTGAAGTATTGAAACATGATCATTTATAATATCTAATCATTGTCTTTCTAGATTAATCTTAATCAATATTAATAAATTAAATATATATGTGTATGCCATTAAAAAGAAATATCACCTTGTCCACGAATTACTATTTCGTGGTCTTGATATTAATGGTATATCTTCTTTCGAAAGTCTTATTACGTTGCTTTGTGTCTCCATTTAGATATTTTTTTCTTCATAGGTTTTACATGCGATATATAACAAAGTATATATGTATATATATATATATATATATATGTATATTACGTATATATATATATATATATATTAAAAAAACAGAATATTTTTTTAGAATGCTTACAAATTCGTTGATATCTATTCGCGTCAATTCAACTGAACTTTGTTATGACATCATTTCAAACAAGGAACATATAATCACGAGAGAAGCATTAACTGTATGTCGCAAAAGAGAGAATTAATAAAAATAATTGAATCACTTGGATTTAAAATAAATTTTTATTGTGAAAATTGTCTAAAAAATTTTCTACTTGTATATTACGATTGTCCGTCGAACTTATTTCTCGAATTACAAATGCATCGAAGTTGAAATATCAGCAAGAGTCTGATAAAAATCTCTATCATTGATTTAACGTAGAAAACCAATGGCAGACAGGACAGCGTTGCAAGCTCACAACGCGCGCAAGTTACTTTTATATATTATTTCATTTTTAATGATTATTATTTAGTCCAAAAAAAAAAAAAAAAAAAAAAAGTAAGATATTTGGTGAGTACTATTACGAATGAAATAAATACTTAAATTGTATACTTGTTAATTATATACATATATATATATATATATATACATGTATATATATATAGAAAATATGTAGAATATATATATATATACATATAGAAAACATATTTATAGATATATATCTATATATATATATATAGAAAAAAAAACATTATATTTGCCGTTAACAAAATTCCCTAGATGTATATAACAAGTGACATTATATAAAATTATGTGAAATTTATAAAATATATACATATATTAATAATAATATTTAATTTAAATCCTGATGGAAATATAATAATCGAAAAAAAAATATAACAATAACATTGCGATCTATTTTCAAAAAGGAAGTCAACCATACAACGAGATTGGTTTATCGTGTATGTATGTATGTATGTTCTATGTATGTATGTATGTATGTATGTATGTATGTATGTATGTATGTATGTGTGTGTGTTATGTTGTATGCTATTAAATTTTAATTGTAAATGTTACAAAGATGAATGTTTTTTTCTTTTTTCTTTTACTTACCCGCACAAACCATTTTTAAGGAACTTCGAACAATTATTAAATCGTCGTCTTCTAGAGGTCAAAAGTCGTATACTATCCTCAGGAGGTTGGAGAAGATAATCCGTTTCTTCGTCCATTTCAAAGTCCCGCTCATCCGAACTGAGCCGCAATGGCATCTCCTCCAACCTCATAATATTCTTTCAATAATCACAATATATTATATATATATATATATATGTATATACATACGCGTACTTCAATGTTTCTTACAATCATTTAATACTCTTTGTTAAGAGATAATAATAGTAATGTATTTTTCTTTCTTTCTTTCTTTCTTTCTTTCTTTCTTTTATTATTATTATTATTATTATTATTATTATTGTTGTTATTATTATTATTATTACTTTCTTTCGCTCGTCTTATACGTTGATTTTTTTTTTTTCGACGATATGCAAATATCTTAAATTTACTTTTATTAGCTTATATGTATTAACTTTTTTTTCTTACGATGCAATATCACGTGACCCAAAGTAACACAGTCTTCTTTGTCACACATAGTATCTGCCGAGAAATTCAAGTCACACAAGACAGAGAGAGAGAGAAAGAGAGAGAGGAAGAGATAGAGAGAGAGAGAGAGAGAGATAGAAATAGAAATAGAGAGAGAGAGAGAAGAATGTCATTTACAATAACAGTAGTTTTTCATATACCTATATAACCGCATCATTATAAGATGTCACAATGTATCAAATTAATTGTCCTTTTGATGTATCGATCAAGATATATCCTGATCTGTTTATTTACAATGTAATAATCACATATACACAAATAAGATGGTCTCTCTTCTCTCCTGGACGTAATATGTACGTAAATCGTTCTCGAGGTAAGTTGTTATTCTTATCGTAACGCATGTCTATCTTTTGAAATGATTTTTAATATCAGATATACGATTTGTAGATTAAGTATATGCCTTAGGTGATAACTATGAAATATTTTTTTTTATCTCTTTTTTCTTTTTTCTCTTTTTTTTCTTTTCTTTAACCGTGCATAATGCTGCTTCAAAATTCGCGATACCCGCAATACGACGATATATCGTGCGCGTCCATATTGGGCATTCGACGATCACGTGTACGTTTACGCATGCTCCTAAGTATTTATTTGGAATTATATTTCTTAGTTTAGTCGAATAATTTATATATAAGAAGTCAATATATATATATATATATATATGTGTGTTATTCAAATAATTAGTGTTGTTACGTATAATTACAATTTTCATTTTACTCTTTAACAAGAAAAGTTTCAAGTAAATAATTATAAAGAAAGCAAATGTTTATAATGGTACTTATCAATTGATTAGATAATTTGATATTTTTTTATTAATGATGCAATAGCATTTTCTTCTAATGTTATCTCTTCGGATTTCATCATATCATCCAAGTATTTAAGCAACCGAGAACAATTTTCTTTTTCGTGATCTCCCATGAAATTTACAGCAAGATTAAATCTGTTACAAGTAGTTAAAATAGTTAGAATTTCTATAATTGCTTTAATTTCTTTTGCATTCAAGGAATTTTGGTTTTTGTATTCCAGACATATGTTGATGATATCACAGAGAAAGTATGGGGGAATCTCGCTATGGAATATTTTATTTTTTAAAATATCCCTTTAAAACAGATAGATTATAATGTAACAATGTATTTTCATTTTTTGCTTTTTTTTTCTTTTTTTTTTCTTTTATAAGAATAGTAATTCATTACCTGGTATTGTAAAGATAAGAAAACTTTATTTTGCTATCATTAGTATTTCTCCACATTTGGATAAATGTTTTATAATTTCTTGGAATTGTATTAGCAAATTCATTGAATTTCTCTTTAATTAGTTTTGTTCCATTATTTTCATATGTCGAGGTTAAAAATTCTGATTTATTTTTTATGCTTATGGAATTCCATAATACTGCAGATTTAGATTTAATATCTTTTGATTCTAATGGTTTTAAATGAGCTCCATTCACCTATTGAATATAAAACGCAATAGAAATAGATATATGTGACATTGAATCTTTATTTATTTATTTATTTAATATTTTTTTTGTTTTGTTTTTAATAACTTACCATTTGTCTAAAGTGTTCATAAGTAGGTACTCCTTGTTCCATTGCTCTGATCTTTGCATCATTTTGTAATTTATATAACTCATTTGCTTTAAGCTCTTCGTACAACTCATCTTGTAATATTTTATAATCTATTGGCGATTTCAGTATACTCATTTCATTCAAATTATTAACACAAATATCTGTAAAACGTACAGTCTATAATATCTTGAATTGATAGAATGAGTAATAATAACCTATGTTTGGCAAAGGTATAGTCTTTATTACCATAGTTACGCATAACAAGAACATTTCTTTATTGTGATAATATCAATACAATTCAAGAATGAAGTATATGTATTTTGAAATAGAATACAATGCAAAGGTATTATTTTTTATTAGCATTATAATAATAAAAGTCTTGAATATATAATATTATTAGGAATTATTACAAAGAATCTTTAATAATGGTAATATCTGTATCAGGCATCAAATTTTTTTCTTTCAACATGTTGTTTTTTCTCCTTTTATAGAATTTCTCATGCATTCTTTTCATTTCAAGGATTTCTTTCATTTCTTCTTTA
Organism: Vespa mandarinia; assembly: GCF_050613455.1. NCBI lineage: Eukaryota > Metazoa > Arthropoda > Insecta > Hymenoptera > Vespidae > Vespa > Vespa mandarinia. The sequence goes on along the minus strand of NC_140813.1, from coordinate 3,320,842 downwards.
TCTTCCTCCTAAAATTTATCAATATAAATTCATCTAATAAGAAATAAAGGACAAACAAATTTTTGTCTTTAATAATTAAAATGATTTACCTTTTGATTTAAACGCAATACTAATGCTCTTTCCTTACCGGACATCAATTGTGAATAGTCCATTAATTTTTTATGTCTTTCCTTAGGATGCACTCCTCTTTCGACTACCAAAACGATTCGCGCCCACTAAAATTTTCAACATATGTGATATTAATCATCAACTCTGTACGAAACAATCTGTATATGTAATATCAATTTATTATCTTTCTTTTTTTTTTTATTTTTTCTCCCTTTTTTAATAATAGCCCAAATATACCTGTCTTTGCCATTCGTTTCTTGTCTCAGCTATTTTTTGATAAGTATTTCCCATCATGGCGATTAACATGTTAACAAGTAAAATTGCAACGATTGCCATATAAAGTACGAAAAGAAGCTGTAAAATATGAATCAATAATAAGATACGTTAAAAATATCTTTTTTTTGTTTGTTTTTTTATTTTTTTATTTTTTTTTTATAAATATTTCTCGTTTCTTAATATTTATTTGGATTAGTATATGAAAACTATTTAATGGACAAATATCATTTTGATAATTTATTCTATATTTATTTTTTATTCTTTAATATTTTTATTTTCTAGCGTGTATGGATATTGAAATGAAGGTTGTATTTAGCGTAATAATATCATAAAGTAGCCAATTTGAGATATGTAATATTCTGCATTCTTGCGGTGACATTACCTTGGCCTCTATTTCATGTTTAGTTCTTTCGAATGCTCCATAGTAATCACCGAAATTCGTCATGCTCATAAGAAACATTGCCATGACACTCTCCATTGGAGATGGCATTGGATTAGACGTTGAATCGTCGACGCCGTCCGGCGTATTAGGATTGTCAAAGGATAAGAATATGATGTAATAAGCTAGAATTATAAAAAGAGTAAAACACTTGTTAGTAGTTAACACTATTTCTTTCAAATATAAAAAGGTCAATTTCGCAGATGCTTCTCAGTAGCTTCTTTTAATTGGAATAATGATTATTTATGTGCGTGTAATATATATATATATATATATATATATATATATATGTGTGTGTGTGTGTGTGTGTGTGTGTGTGTGTGTGTGTGTATAGATCAAATATTTTATAGATGTAGTGAAAAAAAAATTGCATATTAAAAAGGCTTTTTAAATGAGTTTGATGAATTTTGTTTGCTGAGTAGTTTTTAAAGTCTACTTAAAAATATACTACTCTATCTCTTTCAAATATTGATAGGTCAATTTCGCTGATGTTCTCAATTGGAATAATGATTATTTATGTGTTTTCATATGGATCAAATTTTTTATAGATGTAGAAAAAAAAATGTTGCATGTTAAAAAGGCGTGCTTTTTAAACGACTTCGATGAATTTCATTTAAGCATTTAAGGTATGTTTTTTTAAGAAATGAAATCGTCAATTTTATTATGTATATGTTATTTTGGAAACAAAAAAGTATATGTATATATATATATTTTTTTTCTTTTTTTTTTTTTTTTTTTTTGTAAAATTACCTTGAGAAAATCCCATGACGAATACCAAATAGATAGCAACAAATCTAAGTAGATCACCCATGATCATTCTGTAAATCATAACGACGAATGGACCAACAGTTTTGAAGCCTCTACAAAAGAATAAAAAATAAGGTGCTGTCGTTAACATAACGACGACAGCAAGCATGTCTTCGATTTCGTCGGCACAAGCTAATCTGAGTATTGGAAATGAAAGTAAGAGACAACAGGAGAACAAAAACATTACTCGTGATGGTGCTGTCATCTGCAAATGGTATCGTTATTATTACTTTTATTATTAATTTATATTAAGGAATATATATATATAATATATATAATGTTTAATCTATATTATAGAAATTATATTTTATTTTTTTTACCCCCCTCCCTTAACCCCTTAAGAAAAAGAGAATTTTCTTACGAGATTCTCGATGAACATGTTCAATCCTAAAAATCTTGCTTCCTTTAACGCAGTGATGATATAAAGGATAGCACCAATCTCCATGAAAAATTCGGCTATTAAACGAATTTTTGCTGATATAGAATTTAAGTGCATTAATCTGCATTCCTCTGTAAGTGTTTGCCACCTGTTCGCGATCACATTAAATTAAAAACTATCACTTTATATAATAGAACAATTGATCTCAATATTTTTTTTTTCTTTTTTTTTTTTTTTTTTTTTTTTTTACAACTATTTCTTTCTTTCTCGAACACTTTACGAAATATTTCTTTATTTTACTATATGCGTATTAATATTGTTATTTATGTGAAAATCTTTTTAATCTGTGTGTTTGTGATTACTCAAAAATTCTTACTATTTTTTTTTTCTTGTGTTCTAATCGAATTAAATATTTTGTATAATTGGAACTTTATGATCCGACTGAAAATTAAAGTCATTTTACTTGCTAATATAGTAGCTATAAAATGGGCTATAAAGCATTAAATGAATATGTGAGAGAGAGAGAGAGAGAGAGAGAGAGAGAGAGAGAGAGAGAGAGAGAGAGAGAGAGAGAAAGAGAGAGAGAAGTCCGGTCTATGATCGACGTGAAGAACGGAGCGAGAGAGAAAGATATGCATAATAGTAAAGTTGGTTGCACTAATTATTCATTGATTGAATGATTAGTTTTATTTTTGCAAAATGAAAATGAAAATGAAAATGAAAAAATTTTTATGCTTTCTCAAATCGATTTACGATAAGAGTCTAGAGGTATAAAAATTTTTTATTTTAAACGTTTAAAGTAATGCAACTGCTTGATATATTATTTCGAAAGAACAGAAAAAAAAGAAGTATATAAAGAGGTTTTTCCTTTTTCAAAAAACTTTAACTGTCCGTTATTTCCTAATTTCCTCGACAAGGAAATATATTAATATATGGATATATATATATATATAGTTTTTTATTTTTAGTTTATTAATCATCGACATTCTGATAAATATATTTTATTTTACTTACCAATTCTTTTTGCCTTTGATTTTGGTAAAACCATTGATATCACTTCCTCTTATCGTTGAATTAAATTTAAGTAAATTATCGATCGTATAAATGCCACGACTAGTCGTGGTAATATTTTGATGAATTTTATTGTACAAAGTACGATTCGTAGGATTAGTAAAATTTGGATCGAATTGATTTAATGTATCATTTTCTTCTATCATCGATGATAAAATTGGTAATAAAGTATCCTTTAATAACGATGTCATATTTGAAATTAATTGTAAGGAAATCTTATCGAGAACGTTGTCCGAATTTTTCATAAATCTTTTCTCCGATATTAAGCTCGTTGTTAGATTTTTAACGATCGACTCAGAGATATTACTAATTTGCAATGATTTTAAAATTTGTGTCGTGTCCATCGTCATTAAGTACGAAATATTCAAAGTTGGATCGGTAGTTGTAACAGTCGTTGTTGTAACAGGACTTTTCAACGTTGATAATGGTCCAGGACGTAATGTGAAACTTATTAGAGATAGAATGAAGTAGAGGCAGAATAAATAAAATTGTTGATAAAATCTACAAGAATCATCATCAACAATGTTAATATATATAATTTTTATGTTGAAAAATGTATGAACTTTTAATTACTGACCGATCTTTTACGAATGTATTCCATTTGGCGTTTAAAAGATCAACTAGAGTGCCATCCAACAATTCAAGATGTTCGTCTTTGTCCTGTAAGAAGGATAGTGCTATAGTACGTACTCATTTTTTATTGTTGTTGTAATCATTCATTAAATTTTATACATAAAATTTTATTAAAACCTACGCCGAAAACAATTAGATTTAATGCAGAATTATGACTTATTTGTCCTGTATGTAAGTCTATCGTATCGATTTGCGATAAAGGATAAGCCACACATGTTATATTTCCAATTTGCCAATAAATTTCTCTCTCGATGTTTAAAATGTGAAAAAACATCTCGACTCTCCCCAATTTCGCTGACAATGTTAACGGCGTTAAATGTTGAACGTTTTTAATAGACAATGATGCACCTACTTCATAAGCCATGTCAAAAGTTGTCTGAAAAATTGTTTTCATAATTAAATCGTTTTTATTACTCTTGATATTATAATTATTAATACGAGTTGGTGTAAATCTCGCACCTGGAGTTAAGCTACACTTCATTTTTAATCGATAATGTAGTTAACTGTTGTTATATGTTCGTAAGAAAGATTTCTTTAGACCTATCGATAGGCAACCTGTTTTACATACTCTCGTGGTCATATTGCCTATCGAAGGGGCCGAAGAAAACTTTTTTATCGACATAAGATAATCAGTAACTAAATTATCGACGATGTATGGTGTATTGTCTAGTCGCAGGCGCTATATTCAACATTCCCATTAATGAGGTTATATAAAATCAATAAATAAATATAACTGACAATTAATAATCATAAGAAAAATAAAATAAACTTTACCATTTTTTCATAAATGACGAGCATATGCAATACAGTATTTCCATTCGTGTCTTGTTTATCAGGATCAGCACCTCTGGCTAATATGAGCCTATAGCATTCCTCTTGACCTAAACATGCTGCAAAATTGAGAGGATACTCTCCCCAATAAACGTATCTGATAAAAGATAGATTGAACTTCGGTAAAAATTATCGACTGTTTTTTTAAATACATCATCACGTTCAGATTTAATATATATATGTACCCGCTATAATTTGTTTCTGGTGCAACGGAAACCCATTCATGTTCTAAACTATCATATCTCGAAGCTTTTTGATCTTCAGGAGACATGAAACTACCGAAGCAACGTTCGTGTACATCAGCTCCACTATCTAGAAGGTATTTTACCATGGCTGGATCTTCATTAACAATTGCTATGTGTAATACATTTTCTCCTATTAAATTGAAAACTTAATGAATTATAAACATTAAATTCGAATATAACAATTAAATTTCATAATCATTTCGTAATAATTTCATCGTTATTTGATGACATTTAAAAAGGAGACGTTAACTGACCTTTATCTATCGAAACGTTCCTACCTGGTATAGGTAGATAAATGTACTTACTTGGCCGATGCATGTAAGGACGTAAATAGATTATGACTAACGAAGAGCTATTTGCGATATAATGAAAAAAATACCTCGACATTAGGTGAGGAAAATCAACTTGACCTCGATGTGAAATAACTTTACGATGGAGGGAGAAGTCGTAAAATTAATTGCTGCAGATTTGCCAGAGGCCGTACGTTAATGTCTCGTCTTAGAGATTCTAATCTTTAATGATTATAAAGCGTGCAGGTACTTGCGGTTGATGGATAGTTGAATTATTAGATATCAATGATTATACCGTGACAATGTTAGATCGATAATTATACATTTTCAGTTATCATTTTAAAATGTATATATTGTAATATATTTCATCTGACTTACCGTAATATTCATCGCTTATGTAAATGTCATTTATTAGATTTGGATAAAAGCGTAACAATCTTTTTGCCAAGTCCGCGTGAATGGCTGTTGCGTGTAACATACACAAATGTAAAATAGTTTCACCGACGGCACCTCTTTCGCTCAGACTCCAACATACCAATCTGTGCTTGCTTTTATCTGCGAATCAAAATATTTAATAAATTTTTATAAAATATCTTTCCCTTTCGTAAAATAAATTTATACCGTATAATTAATTTCTTTTTTTTTTTTTTTTTTTTTTTTCTTTTCTTGTTCTTACCTATCTTAGTTTCGTCCACGTCTTCGTCATTCAAATCTTTATTTATATCATAATCTGCTGGATTCTCCATAGCTTTTAATTGAGGCAACTGAAATAAGTTTTATTTTGTTCTAATTTTTCTTTTTTTTTTTTTTTTTTTCTTTTTTATTGTAAAAGAATTCTATATAATTATTTCAATGGTTTCTACCATTTTATATCTCGGCCGATCTTTATTCCTAAGTAACACTAATTTCTCAATTGGTATCCATTTGCCTTTTCCCTTATTGTACAAAAATGGTTCTACCTTCGTTCTTAAAGCATGATCCAGTTCAGCAAATTGCTTAGTTTGCGTAGCTCTTTTCATCATATCCACGAATAGTCCACCCCCTATATATAAATGAATATAAAATTCTTAGAAAAGTAACATACTATGAATTCGTTCTCTCTCTTTATCTCTGTATCTTATGTGTAATTTTCAAACTCTCGTCGATTCCCGCTGCGATCTGGTAAACTTCTAACCATTACTTAAGAATTAGGATGGCCGGGGATAGATCTCTCATATATTAAAATAAAATCTTTAGTGTCCAAAGGCAAGTCAATCTATTACGTCATATCTGCAAGTATTTAGATCGTTAAGTTGAACACTTGCGAATATCGAAGCAGTAATATAGCAGTATGTAGTAGTAACACTTCACTTTTCAAACTTAGCACACATGACTCATGGATAATAATGGATAAGGAAGGTACGAGGTAGAAATTTTAATGATTCATTTTTAATAATTATTTTTGTAATCAAATTTTCATTTATATTCTTATTCTATTCATTTTACTCATAACTATTTTTATAAGGATATATATATATATATGCTGATAATTATTTTTACTATTTATTTGTTATCTCTCAGACCTTCTCGAAATATTCATTCATGTTTTTGTGCCAAGGATACAAAATGTTAAAAATAAAGATGGAAACTTGTATGAAATTCACTTTAGTTTTTTTTACATTTATGAATTCTCGAACCTCAGTGTATAATATTTAGTCTTTAATATTTAAATCTCTAAGATCTATATTTTTTAATTTATTAATTTTTACGATCTTTTAATCTTTGTTTATATAGACGTAATATATGAAAAAGTATATATTGTAATTATTTAATATTTTATCGATTTGAATGTTATTATTCTTTTTTTTTTTGTGTTCGTGAAACATACGTAGCGTCATCTGTTATGCATTTACACAATTATTACGATTTTCTTGACTTACCTTTCGAATTATGTCTTTACTACAATCTAATAATTTTTAATTTCTTATATGCAATTGTAAAATAATGTATTTTAATTTATAATATTATTTGTATTCAATATGTTATCTTTTCATTGAAAACATTGGAATAATATTATCATATAGATTAATTAAAATGGTGTACCTTTTAAATCTACAAATTTGTAAAGAACTATAGACGATGTATCCGTCTGTTTCTTGACACTATTTGAAACATTACTCTCAGTATTTCCCATATTAATAGATAAAAAGTAATCAACTTTTATTCCGTCACAAGAATAACTAATTTAAGCGAAGAATCGAACTGATATACTTTCAATAGCACTTTGGTTACTATGGTAAACTCTTTCGTTATTGATTATACTAATTCAGATATATAAATTCACACAACTCGATATTTAAAGTATTTCTAATAAATATATATAAAATATTTCTTAAGATCTTTAACTATGTGTACATTTAATTTTTACATTTGTTATTTAAAATTTTCAATACATGTATATGTTTTTTATATTTACATAAATTTTAATATTATTTATTTCATATTTATATGTATATATATGTATATATATTTTTTCTATATTTATATTACATAATGTTTTATGTAAAAACTAATTTATATAAATTTTACTTATTAAAGATATAATATCAAATGGAATAAAATCCAAAATAGAAATCACAATATTGTGGTTTTACAATTTTATTTTTAATGATGGAATTAACCAGGAGGATATCCTATCCGTTTTTGATAATTAAAATAATAAATCCTGTTGGATTAAAACCACGAAACGAAAATTATAATAGGTGATAATAATTTTCACGATAAAAATCTATGATAAATCATTTCCTTGAAACGATAGAAATAAATTTTAAATGTGTCCTATTTTCTTTTTATATTTAACAATAAAATTACTTTATAAAATTAATATTTTAATAATAATAATTATTATTATATATATATGTATATATATATGTACAAAAATATAATTAAAAAAAATTTTAAATAATTGTTAATATAATAGATATTTGAAAAAAGGAAAAGAAAATAAAGTTCACCCTTTTGGGCTAACAAAGGCCCCGGAGGGATTCGAACCCTCGATCTCCTGTTTACTAGACAGGCGCTTTAACCAACTAAGCCACGGTGCCGTTGAGACTACTGTTTTATTGTAATTCATTTAAATCAAGTTAGAATTTTAATGTATAGACGTGTTCGAATAATTTAAAAATCATATATTTTTATATAATATTGATTACATGTAAAATATATATAACAAAAATTAATCATTAACGGAATGCAAATGTAACGAACAAAATAACAAATGGATATATACTAATAAAGAAAATAATAATTAAACAATTCTATAATTATTATTTTCTACATTGCGATGAATATTATTAAGTAATTGGATTTGTTAAAAAAATTAATCTATGAAATGTCATAAATAGGATCGTAAATCTGTCGCGGTTATAGTAAGAGATCCTGTCATAGAAGACTGAATTATTTAAAATTAATTATAGAATAAATGCGCATAGAAAGAACGTCGTGAAAATATCAATGGGACTATTAATAAAGAAGATGATGTTTATGTGTATATATATATATATATATATATATATATATATATATATATAGAGTCGAGAGGCGTGAAAATTTATATGTTTATATATACAATTATGTCTATTACCTCTACTTCTCATCTCTCTCTCTCTCTCTCTCTATATATATATATATATATATATATATATATATATATATATATATGTAGTGTATAGTATACTTTTCGTGAAGGAATTAATAATAAGTGTTTCTTAAGATTTTTTGATTAATATTATTTTTCACTGTTTCTTTTTTTCTCTTTCTTCTGGGCCCCACCATTTTTGGCGATCGATCATGGTTAGAAATTTCCATTGAATTCGACCCACATTTCGTAGCATTAAATTACTTTCCACGAAGAAAAATCTTCGACGAGATCTATTTATAAAGATCAAATATATGGATACATTGGTAAGAGCAGTGCAACCAGGACGCATGCTTTTTTCGAGTGTAAGAATATATATGCACGTATATATATATATATATACATACATATACATATACATATGCATATATATGTATATATGGTCCGTCAGAAATTTTCAACAAGATAATAAAGTTTCCTTCTATCGAGGACAGAATCTGTTAAAACACTCATACAGTCTAAGAAAATTATTATACTTATGGAACGCATGTATAAATTTCGTTACTTTTATATTCAATTTAATATGAGTTTTCGTATTTTCAAAGAAATTGTTCATTTCGTTATTTACATTATGTTTGATGATACGGCTCTTAACTACTTTTAATTATGTATTTTATCGATATCCATCTGATAACAACTTATACGTTTCAATAGACTTTTATTTAACAATATCGAGGTCACAAATTTTTCTTATATATTTAATAAAAGTCAAGGTTTTCAACAAGTTTTTTTTGTTGTTTTGTTTTTAAAAGTAAGTTTATTTGACACAGCCCTATATTAGATACACAAGTATAATCTTACTTAGAAGACTTTTTACATTATTTTAATAAAAATATAGCTATTAGTTATCGTTAGATAAATTTCTATAGCAATCAATATATAGAATTTTATAATTAATATTGTAACTAGGTTATAGGGTTCATAAAACAATTGGTAATATATGAGGGTAAAATGAAAAAATAGTGAATATAAAAAAAAATTTTACCAACTATAGCAAATTATAGTACTTAAAAATTAAAGGTAGGGGGATAGGATAAGGACTGGATGATTTGAGGTAACTTAATCTACAGGGAGATCATATATACATTATGTACAACTAATCTTTACGTTATAAGTCTTTATCACACTTTTATGTGTTTTTTTTTTTTTTCAGAGTAGAAGATATCTCTTATCGATGCATTATGATTACTATTGTTCTGTAATGAGTAATTAAAACTGTTTAAATCTTGTTCTTCGGCGTAGATCGTCCATGTATTTTGTATCTTCTCATAGCCAGAAGTATTTTTTATATAATATATCAGTATCATTTAAATCATCATTCGTTAGTGCTTTCGAGAAAACGTAGTTCTCCTGATTATCTTCATCATAGATACTATTAATTTGTTTTCTTGCTGAGTGTCTTTGGCGGTGATAGTTTAGTGGAAGATTATTGTGGTCTTGGATTAGATCATTTTTATCACAATAAATGAATAGTTCCGGTGTAGCCTGAATTTAATTTACTCAGAATTGAGTCTTCTTCTTGTGAAATAAGTTCTGTAATTAAGCTATTGTTTGTACGATCAATGTTACTAAAATATTTTCTGATTATTTTGAGAGAAAAACAGTCAATTTTATTGATATTGGTATTGTTGTAAATGGTCTCGTTTTTTATTCTCCCTTTATAATCTGATTCAGCGGTTCTGTGCGTTCTTAGGCATGATCTCAAGCAAGATCTTTCAAATCTTCTTATTTTTTCAATTATAGTTGGACCTGTATTCCATAATGTAGGAGCTACATAAGTTAAAATAGGTCTCACCAGTAGTCCATAGCATATTATTTTGGCTTTAAGAGCAAGATTTTTATTGTAAAAAATTCTCGAATTCAGATTGAAAGCTTTTTTTGCTTTATCTAATTGAATCGAGTAGTGTTTATTTAGTCTTAACAGATGATCTAGATGAATTCCCAAATATTTCACGATGCGTTTCTTCGGTATCTCAGTTAATTCGTTGGTATGGATATCAGTAGCTGTTAATTTTAAACTATCTATTTTTTTAACTGCAGAGTATTCGATTTGTTTAACTGGTCTTCTGAAAAAAATTAATTCGCTTTTACTTGGGTTGATTTTTAAATTCCAGTTTTTTGTAATAACTATTTATATCGTTGATAGCTGCCTGTAATGTGTATCTGATTTTATCTATGTCCTTGCCTGCTTAATATCATGCTCTGGCTCGTTGGTTTTTTTTTCTTTTTTTTTTTTAAAAAGTAAGTTTATTTGTCACAGCTCTTTATATGATACATAAGAATAATCTTACTTAGAAGACTTTTAACATTATTATATTACAACAGTAGCTATAAGTTATCTATAGATAAATTTCCATAACAATCAGTAACATAAAATTTTAATTAATATTATAACTGTGAATGTAATGTTTATTAAAGAGTGCTATATGTATATGGATCTCTGGCTCGTTGGTCTAGGGGTATGATTCTCGCTTAGGGTGCGAGAGGTCCCGGGTTCAAATCCCGGACGAGCCCGCGTTTTTTTTTTTTCATTTTCGTTTTTATTTATTTTTTTTTGTTTTTGTCTTTCGCTTTATTTATTTTTCTTTTCGATTAATTTTTTTTATACATTTTTTTGTTTTCATTATATTCATATATATCATAACGTATCATATCAATCAATATATTAATCAAATTAAATAAATTTATTTGTCAAATACAATTCTTTTATTTTTCTAACGAAAGTAAATATGATTAGTAAATATGATTGACTATACTACATGTTGAACCAAAAGTTCTTGACCGATTTTAAATAATCAATTACTGTTGGATTTTTTTTCCGTTTTTTCTTTTTTTTTCTTTTTTTTTTTCTTTTGATTGCAATTGTAAAACTTCATGCCTAGGAGAACTTCGTTCTACTCCATCTAGGAATTTTTGATCTGTTCGAGTAAATGATTAATTAATTATGCTTACAAGTAGATCACTTAAAATTTGGAAAGTATTTAAATTTTTTTTATCACGATGTGTCACGATAATGTTTGATCATATTTTTATAACTTATCGTTTCTTAAGAAACTTCAAATCTCTCTCTCTCTCTCTCTCTCTCTCTCTCTCTCTTTCTTTCTTTCTTTCTTTTTTTTTTCTTCGTATACATATTCATAACTTATTTTCGTATGTAATAACGTAAAAGTACACACATAATTTTACCTTGGTATGCGTCCATGTTACTTTCTTAGAGCATTCTTATCGGCTGTACCGATGGTGGAATAAAATGATGCGAGTAAAGTGTTCGATATTGAATTTACGATAAGATTAAAGCGACCGATTTCGATTCTTATTTACACGTCGTTTATCCAGCGGCATTTTAAAAGAAATAGTATACTTGTCGAGTACGATCGAGTATCTATTCTCATGAACTACTCACATATTAATTAGAAAAGTTTCATACAATATCTGTCATTGAAAACGTACTTGATATTTTTTTTCTCTTCTTTTATTTTTATTTTTTTCTTTATAATAAAAAGAAAAAGAAACAAAGAAAAATGCAGAAAGAAAACATGCAACAAGATTCAAGAACGAAAGGAACGTGTTATTAATATGATTATAAGAAACACCTATTTTTTAATAACATATACAAAATACAATTCTTATATCATTCAGATTAAAATTCACATATCTTATAATATTTTTAATTCGTTCTACAATGTACATTTAAAAAGTAAACGATCTTGAAAGGAAACAAGATCAGTAACAATAACGACAATAATAATAATTATTATAATAATAAAAAAGAAAAAAAACAGAGAGAGAGAGAGAGAAAGAGAGAAAGAGAAAATAATTCTAATCAGCAAGGCAAGATATAACAACGAACGTACATATATAAATACATACGTACGTATGTACGTAAGTAAGTAAACTTAAATGCTAAATTATAAAAGTCACAGATAAGTAAATTCTTGATCCTTAATAAGAAGATAATTTCCTTATATGGTCATATGTATATACGTATATATGATAGTACTCTTTTAGAAGAAATCGTGATTCATAATATCTCTATTCTCTGCATCCTCTCCCTCTCTCTCTCTCTCTCTTTTTGTATATGCATGTATGAGTGTTTGTATGTGTGTGTGTGTATTAACACAATTTCGTCTCCGCATTCTTTCTTAGCCGCAAGGAGATCCGGTGGTTGGAACGAGAAAAAGAGCGTCGAAGAGACGCTCATATTATATCATCCATGTGTTGCGTGGCGGGTTCGAACCGAATTGTGATACGGAGAGACTTAGTTTAGCTTGCGTTTACCTACCATCTCCGCGGGTCAGTTAGACGCGCGCTTTCAAGCTGCCAGCAGCAGCTAACGCACAACTCTTGTCATCACCATCCCTCCTTTTAGAAACGTCTTACGTCTAACTGACACGTATCGATACTATTGCGAAAAGAAATTCGTTGCTGTGATTTTAGAAAGAAGAACAAAAAAAATTTTCCTTCTTCCTTTTATTACTTTCTTTCTTGCTTTTTAATTTTTTTCCTTTATTTTTCTTTTTTTTTTCTTTTTTCTTTCTTTTCATCTTTTTCTTTTTCCCTTTCCATTTTTCTTTTCTTTTTCTTTTTTTTTTTCCGGACAAATCCATTAACGAAAATTCCATTCGTTTCTTCTCTCTCTCTCTCTCTCTCTCTCTCTCTCTGTCTCTCTCTATGAGATATCTTTAAGACGAACATTATTTCATAGTGTCACATGCAACAATCGAAGAGGGATCACGAAAGAAGATAATACTATCATTTGTACTTCTCCTTTGGAGAATCTTCGAGTAAGTGACGAGTTTTATTTTCATTTGCTATTTTTTTCTCCCTCCCGCCCCACCACCTCGCCTTTTCTCTTCTTTTCTTTTTTATTCAATATGTAAATTATAATTTTGATTAAAGCGCGTGGCTTTGTCCGTGTGCGTACGCGCATGTATATGTTCGCGTAGTTTTTCAATGGCGAAATCTCAATGATGGAGGACATATAATTAATATATAAAAAGAAAAAAAAAACAAAGAAAAAAAAAATATCGATAAATACTTGAGACCTCTCTCTTTCTCTCTCTTTCTCTTTCTCTTTCTCTTTCTCTCTCTTGGTCTTTCTTCTCGATAACTAACATAATATTCCAGAGAGACGCTCATTGACTTGCTAAACACAACGACGACGACTCAGAACGGGCTTAACTTCGCGTATCTTTCTTTCGAGAAAGCTATAAACGCGTACGGTTAAAATAGTAGCTAAGTTTAACGAACGATAATTTTGTTTATACGATAAACTCGTCCCTCTAGTGAACTCTTCTTCTTCTCCGTTCGTTTTTTCTTTTCTTCTCTTGTCCTTTTCTTTTTTCCCCTCTCTTTGTTTTCGTTCCTTCTCAGGCACACAATTTCCTTTTCATTTTATTTTTTTTTGTTCCTTCTCTTTATTCTCTCTTTTTCTTTTTTTTTCTTTTTTTTTCTTTTTTTTTCTTTTTTTGTTTTTTTTTTTAATATTTTTATATGTATATATGCACATCAGCAACAGAACACCGCGTATATCGCAGGCGCATTTGCGAGATTGCATAATAATCGTACGTTCGGTTCGTCTATTCACGGTGACTCGAGGATTCATGCGCGAAGGTGAGTTTGAATTTTAAAAGGGCAAAGAAAAAAAATTGTAACGTAGGATTTGGTTTAAGAGGAGGGAAATATTGGCACGGCGAATGGAAGGAGCTCAAAAAAAGAAAAAAAAAAAAAAGAAAAGAGAAGAAAAAAGAAAGAAAAAAAATATTCTGAAACAATTATCAGGGCACGATTGTTTTCTCTATATCAACGAAGATCTTATCGATGTCCTCGTCTCGTTGTTGCAATGACGAAACAAAAAGAAAATAATCTTCGAATTGTTTGTTTTCGATGATGCGCTTGCAATTTTTTTCTTTTCTTTTCTTTTCTTTTCTTTTATTTCCTTTTTATTTCTTTCTTTTCCTAAAAATTATTAGTCAGAAATAAGAAATAAGAGGAGAAAAAAATCGAACGTCGCGCGATTCGATAACTGCATGATAAACATAACTGTTTATTTCGAAATCGCTTACCAGTCTTAAACGGTATACGTATGTAATATGATAGTTGTGCGAAGGTCAATGATCCATGTGTTTTTTCAGTCTTTTTTCTATTTTTTATTTTATTTCTTCTTCTTTTTCTTTTTTTCTTTTTTTTTTTTTCTTTTTTGGCGACGATACAAATCAATAAAAAAAAATTCGCAACATTTTAATTTGGTATTACTCATAACAATATCGTTTCATTATTACAATTCATTATAAAAGATTGTATTAGAAAAAAATCACATAGGAAAGGAAAAAAAAAAAAGAAAGAAAGAAAGGAAGTATCATTGTTATATTAATAGAAACTCATTGTTTATAAAAAAGAACGTAACTATCTCAAGGCTTGATAAGATCTAAAAGAGGAGGATTAAAAATACGTGGAATTGCATTCCTTGAAGTCAGAATTATCAGTGATTACGATTCGCTTACAGTGTCAAACTAATAACGAGCGAACTTCATATCTCCGTATGAAATTTTATGCTAAACACGATAACAGTCACTTGGTTGTAAAGAAAGATCAAATATAATATACGTTATACAATACAGACGAATTATCGAATTTGAAAGATAAAATATAACAGGTTCAATATAATAATCGAGGAATAAGAACAGTTCGATTATTTTTTAATATGATTGACGGCATTTCATTTAGATTCATTTAAATATTAAATAAAGTCAGGGACAATGTAGATTGTTTTTAATAATTTTCCTATTTGTAAGATAATTCCTTTATACGTCGTGCGGAAGCGTAATACGTTCGCCCCCGTGTTTTAATTAGAAAAAAAAAAAGAAAAAAAAAAATAAGAAAAAAAAAGAAAATAGGAGAAAAAAAAAACAGAGAAAAAAAATAATTGAGTGAATAATAAAGTGTACGGCGAATAATCGTGTTGAATCGTTAAAATCGACACAGGAGTGAGAAAGATACTAACAGAGAGAGAGAGAGAGAGAGAGAGAGAGAGAGAGAGAGAGAGAGAGAGAGAGAGAGAGGGAAAGAGAGAAAGAGATAGGAAGGC
>NC_140813.1:3280000-3297500 GCF_050613455.1 Vespa mandarinia | reverse complement strand
AATGTAAGATCTGTTTAATCATTTTAATTTTTTTAATTAAATTTAAGAAAAAAAATTAAGAAGAATATTCATGATAATATAATTCAACTATTTTTTTTTTTTTTTTTTTTTTATTACTTAACAGTTGTCATACTTTTTTTTTTCTTTTTTTTTTTTTTAATTTTAAACGAAGATTATCTACCAAAAGATTAAGAAATAATGAGTTTCGTATTCTATTCAAAAAAAAAAAAAAAAAAAAAAACCTGAAAAATAAAAATAAAACAGTAAAAGCATAAAAATAAAAAATAAAAAAATCAATAAATTTCTCAATGAATACATATATTACATACACATGTGCGCACATAAACACACACACGGTATACACATATGGTATCGTAATATGCGAAATCGTATGTGAATTTTAATTACCATAAATAAGCGAGTGTCTTGTATTCTCATTGTCATCTTGATTAGAGTGAATCAATTCTTGTCTCTTAGAATTTTATATGTTAGAAGAATAGAAAGTAGTAGGTGGTCGGAATCATATCGCGACCTCAGTGATGACTTAATGTTAATGAAACTAAATGGGTCAAGAACGTTTTGCTATGCGCTCTAATCGTTCCCGATAGCGTACCACTTTTGTTTCACGCACCACGCGAATCGCGTTATGTGCATACATACATACGTACATATGTACATACATAGATACATATATATGTATTAAGACATCTTGCATTTTGATTTTTATCGATGCAAATTCGGAGTATAACGTCGTAACTATTTCATTATTTCTAGGCTTGATTTCATTCATCATAGCGATATTCTTACGTAATATACATACATTTATTTTTATTTTTATTACAAATTAAAACAATGCTTTCTTTCCGTTACCGTTTCGTTTTTGTCCTACTTTTTTTTTCTCTGTCTCTTTGTGTGCATGCGTGCGTTTTCTTTTTTTTTTTTTCTTTTTTTTTTCTTTCTTTTTTTTCGTGTACGAGGTCGATGTCAATGACCCTTTTAGAGAGAAAGGAGAGAAGAAAAAAAAAAGAAATCTAACCCATTTACATACATTTCGTTTCTCTAGATTAATAGAATCATCAGGGTAAACATTATAACGCTCTTGCGCGTTCGCAAATGAGTCAGAACCATTGTATGTGCGTATATATGTATATAAAGATCTAAGTTATCAAGGTCCTGCCTTTAAAGCGGTCCATTAATTTATAAGTCTCTTAGAGAATTCCGGTGCCTTAACCTTGGTAATCTTAGAAAATGCGTCTGGAATTGCGCCAATTTTCTGAATGAACAGTTAGAAGTTTAAATGGTCTATCTTAGTCAGTATGTCAAGTCTGTTTATATCGAATCGAGTCGAAACATGTTGACTTAAGAGCGATATTTTTGGTATCATTATGTTATTATTCTTGAATTATTAGAGTGCAATGATCGAGTACCAAATATATATATATATATATATATATATATATATATATATGTATATCCTAAGTTGCTACTTAAAAATACATAGAAAGTGGTATAACTCGAAACGTTGGAACTCGTACGAGAAGATAAGTTTTCTAAGTTTTACTTAGTCTCGTAAATTTTAACGATATTACTTTGGGAAATACGATTTATGAGTTTTGCAATGTGGTAGCTAAGAAACTATATAGAAGTCATCGAGCTCTCGTTTCTCAAACGGATCGATGAGACGTGACTACGGTTTACGATACGTTCGCGAGTCCAAGGAACCCCTTATCGACTGTCATTGATCAATTCATGCGGCCATTCGCATCCGTTAGCTCTTCTGTTTGCGTGTATATGTATCTGTTTGTGTATGTTTGTATGCGTATTATGGATCGAATTGGTATAACGACACTTATCTTTTTGCTTTACTCCTTATCGGTAAGACATGAATAAGGACGACTTAATGCAATATTCTGGCTCACCTCCAAAAACCACTCCCATCTATTAGAAAATCGAAATGCAATAAGGTCGACTTTGACACTTGACAATTTATACTCCATTGTTATATTTGACACTCGATCGTTTTTAATCCGTAGCTGTTTGTATGTTTATGCGTGCGCCCGTACGTGCGTGCATTCGTGCGTACGTTCGTGCGCATGTGTATGTATGTGATTCTCATTAACATTTAGAATCGCCAAATTGATCATTCTTATCTGAATAAAATGAATTTACAAATCAATTTATTTATATCATATAATCCAGATAAATGTCAGTTTAATGATATTTATAAGAGTAATAAATGTCAAATCATCATATATGGACTTATCGAATGGTTTTTATTTCAAATCGATAACACATCTCTTCTTCTCTTTCTACTTCTCTCTCTCTCTCTCTTTTCTATACTTTTTTCATTTTATATACATTTATACATAGATATCGATTAACTTCGCTTGAAATGAAGGAATAAACATCTTATCAATCATTATTGCTGTAACAAGACCTTTTATGAATTACTTTATAATTTATCTTACATACATGTATACATGATGTATAATAATTAATTTTATATTATGTATAAAATTAATTTTATATTATGTATATATATATATATATATATATATATATACATATATATATATATATATATATATATACATACACACTCACACACAATGTAATGAAAAATCATAAGATTTATTTATACATATATGATTTATTGTAAACGTCAAATTGATCAATTCGAGGATGTATTATTAATATAATAAGCATTGTTCCAGTCTGGTAAATTCCATCAATATTATAATGCGACAGAATCGTTGTAGAGAGTAGGTGATCCGTGATAAACGTTTTTTTCAATAGACGAATTTATTAAAAATATTAATGGAGATAAAATAGAATAGATCGTACTCGAAATGTTACGTCAGAGACAGCTACTTTTATAAAATAGAAAAAAGTTTGTCAGTCATTAAGTAGAAAAGGATCATTGTCAATAATTCTCATCGTTTTATTATTCAATTCACGTACGGATAAATTCACTAATAGTAGTATAGTGTTCGGTAACAACTGGCAAAAGACTACAATTACTTTGCCAAGTTTGCATTGTGTACATAATACGTGTCACCACAGCTCTTTGGAACGACTTCAAAGCTTGTTAAATAGTCATGCAATTCGTCATATGATTATTGGCATTCTCAGAAGATGATGGAATCTTGTATACATTTTCGCATTGCTCTTGAATGATATAACATGATTTCGTTAATCACGAAAAATGTGAAATACAGAGATAGGCCGTGTATATGTGTATTGGTCTATTTTTTATTGATAAAAAATAGTTTTGATCTAATTCTTCCTTTTTTCTTCTTCTTCTTCTTCTTTATTTTTGAAGAAAATTGGATTAATATTTTTTCGCTTTTGAGTAAGAAAATTTTTAGAAATGATCCTTATCTCGTTGACATTTTTACAAATAATTATTGTTAATTAATTATATTTTATTGTCAATATTTTGTTATTACGTATGACAATAATAATAAGTATTGCGCCTAAAAATAGGCAATACTACTTACTTCGTTGATAATATTGCATGCGACAACTTTTTAAAGATCCTGTATAAATATTATTCCGTAATGCACATGTGTATGAATGAGTTGCCTATTGCTAAAGGATTAAAAAAAAATCATTTTGTAAGACTACGGAGTATAGCGTGAAGCCTGCTTTTAGGTGTCATACTTAATACTTCTTATATTAAATATTATATTCGTTTGCACGTTAAATATTATTTAATGATTTATAAAAATTTTATGATTTATAAAAATCTTTTTGTTCAATTTATTAATACGAGAAAGAAATTTTTCAGGATGTGGATCTTAGCAGTCGTTGCCCTAGCGTACTTTTCGTCGCTCGCGAAAGCGATACCAAATTATTTCGGACTACCTCCTGGTCCATATTGTGCTGGAAGATATCCAGCAAGGAGATGTTGTGAAGGACGACAGGATGATTGTAGTGCACCGATATTATCGACGACATGTTATTGCGATGACTTTTGTGATCGAGACAGAGAAGAAGATTGTTGTCCGGATTATTATTTACATTGCAAAGGCATGTCCACGGAACCTCCACCGGAAGAGGTCAGACGTACGTTCTTTGCGTGTTCCAATAGAAATCAATAATTAATTCCTTTTAATTTAATATTTTTAATACTTACAATAGTCATATTAAATTTTTACAGTTTGTTCCTACAATGGAAGATATTACAATTACAGTCAGATTTTCAAAGTAAATTGCAATCAATGGTAATTAATTTATTATTATTATTATTATTATTATTATTATTATTATTATTATTATTATTATTGTTGTTGTTATTATTATTATTATTTCTATTCTACATATAATTATAATAAATAATAATAATCGAAATGAATAAAGACGATCGTTCTTGAATTATTTCAGTAAATGTTCGACGGTAGGTAGATACGCAGAAGTTCTTTGCGAGAAAAATCGATGCCTGATCGAACCAGATTTTCTAGAGGAACTTTATATGGAGAATAATGTATTAGGTTGGCAGCCTGGAAATTATTCGAAATTTTGGGGAAGGTCTTTACAAGATGGAATACAATATCGATTGGGTACACTAAATCCATCGCAATCGGTAAAGATTACGTTTATTTGATAATATCATTGTTAAAAAAAAAAAAAAAAAAAAAAAAATCCAAAGTAACAATAAAAAAAGAGGAAGAAAAAGGAGAAAAAGAAATTATATTTTTATTATAATCATTCTACTTATAGATTTATAAAATGAATCCAGTGAAACGGGTTTACGATCCCGAAGCATTACCACGTAGTTTCAATGCTAAGTCACGCTGGTCTCGTGATATATCTGAAATTCACGATCAAGGATGGTGCGGAGCTTCCTGGGCTATATCAACGGCCGACGTTGCATCCGATAGATTTGCCATCATGAGCAAAGGTCTCGAAGCCGTAGAATTAAGTGCACAGCATCTTCTTTCGTGTAATAATCGAGGTCAGCGAGGTTGTAGCGGTGGTTACTTGGACCGTGCCTGGTTCTTCATGAGAAGATTCGGGTAATGAAAACGTTCATTAAATTAAATTGCAAATCCTTAAAAATTTCATATCAATTTGCAATGTAAACGATTTTTATTTTTATTTATTTATTTATTCATTTTTTTTCTTTTTTTTTTTTTTTAATTTTTAGATTAGTCGACAAGGATTGTTATCCTTGGACAGGTCAACAAGATCAATGTAGATTACGAAAGAGAACAAATCTGAAAACAGCCGGATGTCGAAATCCACCCAATCCGCTTAGAAAGGAATTATATAAAGTCGGGCCTGCTTATCGTCTTGGTAATGAGACCGATATAATGCAGGAAATCTTAACTTCCGGTCCTGTTCAAGGTAAAGAGAAATAGTTAATTATGATGACTGTTAATTTGTTTGTTAATTTTCTAATTTTTATATTTTAATACTTACTTTAATCATTGGAAATTAATCTTTTGTGTGATTTCGTTTTTTGTTTTCTTTTCTTGTTTTTCTTTTTTTTTTATTTGTTTAACAATCTCATAAACTTTTAGCAACGATGAAAGTCTATCAGGATTTCTTCATTTATCAATCGGGTATTTATCGACATTCTCGAACCGCGGAGATGTATGAGTCTGGATATCATTCGGTGAGAATCATTGGTTGGGGTGAGGATTATCATCGTGGAGCTTTGGTCAAATATTGGGTGAGTATTCTATTAAAAATCATTCGATAAACATTTACGATAACATGCTTACGATCTAATTTAATTAAATATTTTTAATTTTAGATCGTAGCAAATTCTTGGGGCTATGACTGGGGTGAAAAAGGTCTCTTTAGAATTCAAAGGGGTACGAACGAATGTGAGATCGAATCTTATGTACT
Source organism: Vespa mandarinia (assembly GCF_050613455.1). Taxonomy (NCBI): domain Eukaryota; kingdom Metazoa; phylum Arthropoda; class Insecta; order Hymenoptera; family Vespidae; genus Vespa; species Vespa mandarinia. The sequence continues at coordinate 3,291,644 of NC_140813.1, read as the reverse complement.
AGGAGTTTGGGCTGAAACGTTATAATATTAATAGAGTATATATACATATTTATATACGAAGAACATTGTGACATTTTTCACGATCACTAAATAATATCGGTGCATTTATCGATTCTCCTGTCCTCATTGTTTCGTCGAATTTTATATTAATAGATAATTGTTAAATCGCGTTAAACGCAGATACAATAGCCATTTGTTAAATATCTGATTTGGTATTTTTGTTATTCCGTTTAAATCAATGCAAACCAATGCAACAAATTTATATTGCTACCATATAGTTTAATGCTTATGGTGAAAATATCAAAGTACAAGCACAAATAAAAGTACAAGCGAAACACAATAAATAATATCAATCATATAAGGATGCGTTAAGAGAAAGAAAGAAAGAAAAGAAAAAAAAACGGAAAAGAGAAACAAAAGGAAGAAAGAAAAAAAGAAAAGAAAAAAAGAAAGAAAGAAAGAAAAAGAAAAAAATAATTCCTTATATCAAACAGATTACCATATGTACAATGTACCAAATTGATATCATCACAACTCAGGTTTATACCTACATACATACATACATACATATATATATATATATATATATATATATATATATACATACATACATACATACATACATATATATATATGCATATATATAATACATATTTATATATATAATACATATATATATATGTATTATAATTTATATATATAATACATATATATATATGTATTATAATTTATATATATAATACATATATATATATGCATATATATAATACATATTTTTAAGAATCATGATAACAATATACCATACTACACAAATTATTAATATACTGTCAATCTTTATAACGATACAAAAGGACTGTGCGTAAGTGCGTGCGTGTATGTGCGTGCGTGTGTGCGCGTGTGTGTGCTTGTGTATGTGTTTGAATGTAAGTCGACATTTTGAAATGTCTTCGTTAAATAATTTTGATGTCAAATCATTAATCATTCGCAAAATTATTTGACCGACTGCTTGTTTTGCCACGCCAATTTACAATTTACTTACATATATATTATAATTAGTTTAGAAATAATTTCATTATATTATCTATAATTTTAATTAGATAAATTCGAAAAATTAGCGAATGTCGTGCTTTCTGCTTCTTACTCATATGCAGATCATATAATTTTAATTAATATTTTATATTATCTCAATCATTATATACGCGTGATGATAACGAAATATCCAATTATGGTAATTCTAATAATTACATCGAAAAATAATGTAACTCATGTAAACTGGATTGTATACGAATATCATATTTTACTCAAGTATACGTGTAGTATATATATATATGAGAATTAGCTTCCATAACTGTTTTATCTAAACGCGTCAGTATTTAAGTAAAATGTTAATAGAATTCGAAATGAATTCTTTGAAATATTTTTGTTACATGCAACGCCACGACTACCCTAATCATGTCTTTAGTTAAATAGTAAAATATTAAGCATGTCCTTTTATGCCTCGTGTATGTCCCTTGTAAGTTATTACATGATTATTTTTGAAATAAAAGAATTGATATACATCAAGTCCTTCTATTGCTTTTCTAATACTTAATACATCATTGCTAAACGATCGCTCAAAATTTATATTTTAATTATACACACACACACACACACACGCACACATGCGCATGCACGCATATGCGCGTGTTCATATATATATATATTATAAATATAATTTAATTACAATTATAATTCTTCATGTAACAATAATATATATATATATATATTTATTTGTTTATAATATAATCTTAAAATATAACAAATTAAAAGATAAACTCGAATTAAGAAATTAAATAACTTTGATATATAAGAAAGTTCGTAAATAATTCATACGAGTATTAAAGAAAAAGAATAAATTCGTAACAATTATAAACGAACCGAAGTTAGCCATTTTGTAATTAACACGTTAATTGAATTTACATATGTATATAACTTATTTTATATTTTATACCACAACACTTCGTCTACTACTTTTACAATGTGGACTATAAATTTCTAATTTATCTTTCGGAGTATTCATGGCGGAATAATCAATTGGAAAAGGTATACTGTTTCCACGTGCGATACAAGAGTCTGTCATTCCAAGAAAATGTTCACCCGGTCCGAAAGGACCACGTCCAAATAAAAAATTTGCAAAAATTAATTGATACTGTGGCCAACCGAGAGGATGATCTCCATTCTGAAAAATGATCAATCCATCAATATTATATCAAATATCATTTGATATAATTTAATTAAAATGAATTAATAAATCCAATCGATTATTGTCCACTCACAGAGGTCATCGAGTTATAGGCAATGTCAATACATTTTTCAATTCTATCCGAATCAAGACCAACAATCGAACCATAAAAATTGCTAATTTCGTCCTTGCTGATCTTTCCATTTCCTGTACCATTAATAACGAGGAAAAATATTTTTGGCATCATTTTAATCCAAAACGGTAACTCATTGTAATTCGTTCCGTTAATTGGCGTTATTATTTTTGTCCACCAAGATAACCAATCGTCAAGATCGATTTTTCTCGTCTGTTGTTCCAGTTCGTTTTTATTATCAGGAAATATCAATGAAGCAAATCCTTTTTCGACTTCTAACAAACGTAAATATTCTGGACCGTTCCAAGACCAATCGGCGAATCTTCGTAATCTCTTTACAAATATGAGAGATTTCGATGATACATTCTATTTCTTTTTCTTTTTTTTATTTGTTTTTTTCTTCGTTTTTTTTTTTAACTCCGAAATTGAGGGGAAAAAAAAGGAAAAAAAAGGGATAAGAAAATAGATCATTTCTATGAAAGAAAATACTACCTCGGATAATATCCCGAAATCCTTTCTAGTGATAAAACCATCCTTGTCGTGATCCAATAATATAAAGAAATGTGAAAGTTTATCACGTTGTATAGGCGCCAATACTTTCGAATGTCCTCTTTTGTCAAAATGTTCGATCGCTGTTAAACTATCGTCGCTCGGATAACGACTCACCCAAGTTGCTGTTATTTATCATATCGCGATTACAATTAACGATATTAAGTATATGAAGAATGGATGATTGTTTGAAAAATTGAATTGGTAAAGAAAAAAAAACGAAAACGAAGAAGTAAATAAGATATCCTTATTGAACTTACTCCAAACGTGTACGCTCCAGCCAGGATGTTCGATCTCTTTGGTAACCGTTGAAGTTTCAGTGAATACATCAGTATTACTAGGTACTGTTCTCCATCTCTTTAATAAATCTTTTGTTCTATCACGAGTCCGATCGCAGGCTTGCCGCCAATTTGTAATAAACTTTCTTGGTACTTTAAGCGAGGCGCTCTCGTCCAAACCGAGTTCTTGACTACCACCAGAACTACGAGCGCTTGGTTCGACATCATTATTTTGATCCAAGTTATCCGAACCAGATGGGTAATAAATCGGATCTTTTATGCTACCTGAACGAGTATCCATGACGAACTACCTCGCTATTCTCGACTCTTCAGGGTGACTCCCCTAAAATAATCAATTCCTCGATGTGAGAGGTCACCAGGTCGCTCGATAATGTGTCGTGTTGTCGTTATAACACGCATCCCTGGCCCACCTTTCATTCATGGCCAACAACATCATCCACGTTTCGATTTCGTTTCATTTATCGATTTCGATTTCGATGGTGTTTTTGAATGAAACGTTTCTTCTTTTTTCTTTTCTTCATTGCGTTATTCCATTCCTTTTTTTGTTCTTCTATTTTTTCTTGCTTTTTTTTTCGAGAATTTTGGAAGGATTACAAAAGAAAAATTTTTTTGATTACTGTTAAACAATAGAAGAGACATTAGAAAATAATCGATTACTCGTTAAGATATTATCTGATCGTTACTTAGAACGATCGCGATATTATCACCCTTGTCATCTTTTCAAATTATATTTATGTAATTAACTCGTTGACACTCGTTTTATTACATTGTTTTTTATTTGATGATATATATTATCCTTTTTTTTATAGTTAGTACATTGTTTTTTTAAATTGTCTTACATACGGTATCATTTTTACTATTAAATTATAAAGATATATCATATGAGAGAATAATTTTAAACAAATTACATACGAAAACATGATTCCAAATTCGAAATATTCAAATCGTATAAATTTTTGTTTATTTCGTTCAAATTTCTTTTCAAATAACTATCGACGATTTCTATATATTTTAGTTCGACATAGAGGCCTCTAGTAGAGGAATGAAATAAAACGCAGGGACTGCCATCTATAATATCGTTTCGATCACTGTCTCATGCAACCATATTCATGCGGCAGGTCTTTCCTTCTGTTCTAATCGCGTGGGGTGAGTGTAGTACGATTGAAATCGTGTTATATCGTGAACATCTTAAATTTTGCTCAAATTAAAATATAAAAAGATTTATTCCTGAATTTGATCGTATAATTTATCGTTATGATTTTATTATTAATCTTTTGAGAAATAGTTTGCTCGTATTAACGAGAAAGTTAACCTTCAATATATTTTTTCACGTCCATATTCTTTTATTCGAAATCTGTGTTTTGATAGTTTTATTTATTACGTGAATAATTATTTCTTTCTTAAATTATTATTATTATTATTACAATTACAATTACAATAATCAAGTGGTTTTGTTGAAATATTGTGCAAATTTTGTAACATAGTAAAATTATTTTTTTGTCATGTAGGGATTCACAATGGGTGCATACAAGTATATGCAAGAATTGTATCGCAAAAAGCAAAGCGATGTACTCCGCTTCTTGTTGCGTGTTAGATGCTGGCAATATCGGCAATTAACAAAAATGCATCGTGCTCCAAGACCGTCCAGGCCTGATAAAGCACGCCGTTTAGGATACAAAGCTAAGCAAGGTGAGACCTATATGCATAAGTGTAATAACAAAATATTCAATGGTATTCAACAAACAAAATCTTTTCGAAGACATTGTAGTATTATAGAATTGAATACGATAATTTGTCGACTATACAGAATTGAAATAGTTTCCGGTCTTTAATTCTTTCAATCAAATATTATTTTGGATCGTACTTTTGATTCGGCAGTCATGGAGATACATGCCAACTTTTCCAATTATTTCTTTTTTTAGATGTGGCACCTTTTATACCGCACAGTTCCTACCTTGGGGGATGAAATTGACTCCATGACTGCTGGTAAACATACGATTGTAATTGAAAAATTTTTAATTAGAAAATAATACTAAAGTGTCTTGAAATATATTACATGATGAAACATCATGCACCACTCTTACAGTATTATGGTGATTGATTTTTAATATGATCTGATCTCATTTTTTATTGCTAATTTTAATATATTATTAAAGTCATAATCGTTATAAATAAAAATGATATTTTATTTTCAAATTACTAGGCTTTGTCATCTTTAGAATTCGTGTACGTCGTGGTGGACGTAAACGTCCTGTACCAAAAGGTGCAACATATGGTAAACCAAAAAGCCATGGTGTAAATCAACTTAAACCTACCAGAAAATTACAATCTGTGGCTGAAGTAAGTATATTTTATTTAAATAGTTTAATATAATTTTATTATCTATAGATAACAAATTAATAAGTAAATTAATATTGGATATTTAATGCCATTAGGAACGTGTTGGTCGTCGTTGTGGTGGTTTAAGAGTATTAAACAGCTATTGGGTGGCTCAAGATTCATCTTATAAATATTATGAAGTCATCTTGATTGATCCTGCACATAAGGTAATTTTGTTTTTGTTCTAACAAACATACATTTAAAAAAGATATTTATGTTATTCAATGATGAAAACTTTTATCTAATTGTGAAATAAGATGATATTTAACTTCCTTGGATGTCTGAAACGAATATGCATTTATATGTATATATATATATAGAAAATATTTTATATAAAAAAAATTAGAATGCCCTTTTCTTTTTTGTTTTAGGCTGTTCGAAATGATCCTAAAGTAAATTGGATATGTAATGCAGTACATAAACATCGTGAACTTCGTGGAAAGACCTCAGCTGGTAGGAGTTCACGTGGCTTAGGTAAAGGACATCGTTATTCGCAAACAATTGGTGGATCACGGCGTGCTGCATGGCTTCGAAGAAATTCTCTGTCGCTACGAAGAAAGCGATAATTATTTTTTATTGTTTGTCATTTACATTATTAAAAAACACGATACATCATTTTATTGTATATTCGTATTGTATCAATATAATGGTGTATCCTGTGAAAAATAAATGTCTCTTTCTTAAATATCATTCACCCTTGAATAAATAGATATCACGATATTAAATCGTAGAATAATGTTATATGGATTTGCAATTTTTTGCAATCTTTCTATAAAAAAAAAAATATTCTTGGTTCACATTATTAAAGTATAATATACATATACAAAATTTATATATATATATATATATATAAACATGAAAAAAGAAGATAAAATTTGGTAATGAATTTTTGTATTTTTATTCACATACATTTGAAAACAATAATCTTAAGATAATTTCATTGCCCAGGACCGGATAACGATTTATCCATAAACTTCTTTTTTGCAAAGCAGAGCCACCATTTACTAGGTTTCCCATCCTTGCCATAAACTTTTTCTACCAATCTTGCTGCTGTCTCCTGTCTGATTTGTTGTAGATATTGTCTCATTAAATCTACAAAAGTTATATCAATTATTATCAATTAAATGATTTCCTTAAAAGATATTTAAAGATATATTTACCAGCTTCTGCGGGGGTATTAGGTTTGGCGTAGACGGAATTCAACGGAAAACCAGGATCACCGGGTATATCAAATTTAGAAATTGCCAGAGAAAACATTTCACTGGTTGCTTGATTCTGATTGGCACATTTTTGTAACCTTTTCAAGCATTCAGTAATATATAAGGTAATGTAAATTAAAACTCTATCGGCTTCACTCTATGACAGGAATAAAAAACAAAAAAACAATGTTTTTTTTTCTAAGTTATATAAAATTAAAGATAATGAAACAATATTTACATTAATTAATATATATTATTATATTTATTTTGCAATAAATAATATACCTTAATCTCATATGTTCTAAAAAATACATTTGCCTTGAAGAAATTCAACGCTTCATCAATTATATCTATATCCTTATTGTTTAAAGGTGGTGCAGGACCTCTAAATTCGGTTTTAATTGGTAAAAGGGCCATATTGCCGATGGTTGCATTACTTTCCGTGAAACTAGAATGATACGCCTAAAAGTTGATAATATATTAAAGTATAATTAAAATAATAAAAATTAAGTTGATATAACCATATTTTTGATATAATAATCAACGAAATAAAATACACACGATTGAATTGATTTCCCATTCCATTGGTATAAATATAGAGATTATTTGTACGATAATATCTTACAAATTTGTTTACAAATAACTTATTAATACCAAAAATGAGATGAAAAATGTCAAATATAGTTTGTTTATCAGAATGACAGGGTGACACCCTTTTTATCACTTGACTTCTGTAGTGTATTTAAAATAAATTTATAATACTCTATCGTTACTTACAGGCATCTTGGAAGATTTAAAACAAGTACTTATTATAGTCTTTTTCCAGCTTTTTATACATATCACGAGAAATATTTATTATCCTTATGACTAATAACAGGAAATAAGATACGTGTCAGACATTTTCGAACCATCGTCTCAAGCCGAATTCTGAATAAGTAACCATCCATATTTGTATGGACATAAGACGCCATCTGGTGTTCGTTCTTAAAAAATGATTGCATCTAGAAAGAAACAAAACTACGTTTATCGTTGGATAATCATTCTATTCTAAATATTACTTTAGAACTTGAAATTGTAAACACACTTGTAAACATTTTATTCCTCGTTCTGTATGACAATAGTGATATAGTGATCATGTATTTATAATTTGTAAAAGATGGCCGATGCATGTACACAGGAGGATGTGCTATCTCAAATAGAATATGCATTTCCTATTATTAAAGAAGAGGTATAAAACTTTGTATATTTCTTTTTTTTCTTTTTTCTTTTTTCCTCTCAATCTTTTTATATAATAATTGATAATTTTTATTTGCCAGATTCAAAATGATTGCACGGATGAACAATTTGCCACAATAATTGAACAAATAAGAGTATTGAAATTGACAAATTTTGTTAAAGATATAGTACTTCATCATATAGAATATTATATTCGTCAGAAAGTAGCACCAACGTTTTGGAAGAAGTTTGTAAATATTACAAGTGAACAAGAAGGTTTTGAATTCTTCAAAAGTGCTGTGGATGGTTTATACATTAGTTTAACTGAATTTTTACCACTTTTAAAAAAGTTGGAATATCTTCAATATGAAGATACTGAAAAAACTATACTTCAGGCTGATAATGTTTTATCAAGATTTAAACTTATCGTTAGGTCTACATTATTAAGTCAGTTACCATTGGATCATGAACATATAATAGAACAATTTTATAGAATAGCATTTAATGTATTTTGTAATTCGGATAATAGTTCATTACATGGTAATAATAGAAAATATTATGAAATTATCACGTTTTATATGTTTTATTAATGTATAATATTATTTATAGATTCTAGTGGAAGTGATACGACACATTGTGGAGGTTGTAATCAAGAAATAGATAAATGCCAATGTCAGATGATAGTATATATGTTTCATGAAACTAATAGGAAATTAATTGAATTAGAATTATTAGAGAGATTAGTGGGCAATGTACTTACATCGTTAATACACATTCGTATCAAATGTCATGTAAGCGAGACATGTGACAGAGTATTTGATATATCTCAACTTAAACCATTGGAAAATGTAAGCATACGTATTTATCATGAAATCTATATAAATTCTTATCAATTTAATAAAAATTATTCAGAGATATATAATTATTTAATTTTATTTCAGTGGCTTGAAACTGTTGTTATGAATTGGTTGATAAGGATATATTCAGGAGGATTTTCAAAAACTGTTTCTTTGAGCGATGATATTCGTGACGCCGTTATTAAATTCAAAAGAAAATTATCTCATTATTTATATGAGACATACACAAGAATTAGAATCGATCAATTGTTTAATATCATAATAGGTAAATGACAATTTTTATAGGATATTTTAAATAGATATATTTGTTGGACACCAAATCTTTAATATAAAACTATTATTTATATTGAGAAATTTTTATTTAGAATATCCTGATTCGCAACCAGCAATAGATGATCTTCGAATTTGTTTGGATAGAACGGATCTACGCAAAGTTTTAGTGGAAACACTACAGGAAGCACTTAAGACTAGACTTTTACATCCAGGTGTTAATACTCCAGATATATTAACTGCATATATTGCTGCTATTAAAGCTTTGAGACAATTGGATCCAACAGGAGTGCTTCTTGAAACTGTGACAGAACCCATTAAGTAAGTTATATATATTTAAATTAAAAAAAAAGATATTAATTATATATTTTTCAGAAAAAAAAAAAATAAATAAAAAAACATTTTACACAATTAATTGTATTGTAATATTTTGTATTTAAGAGTTTATTTAAGAAGTAGAGAAGATACAGTAAGGTGTGTTGTTAGTGGATTATTGGACGATTCACCTAGTGATTTAGCTGATGAATTAGTGAAAGGAGAATCCTTGCAATTGGATGATGGTTCAGCCGATGAGGAAAACGAAGATTGGGAAAAATGGGTTCCTGATCCAGTTGATGCTGATCCTGGTAAATTGTTTAGTGTACAAAAAGAAATAGAAAAAAAGAACAAAAGCAGATTATTCTGTCAACTATCTCTCTCTCTTTTTTCTTTTTTTTTTTTTTTTTTTCAGCCAAATCTACGCAACGAAGGATGTCTGATATAATTTCAATGCTAGTTAATGTATATGGAAGTCAAGATTTATTTGTTAATGAATATCGCACGTTATTGGCAGACAGATTATTGTCTCAATTAAATTATCACACAGAACGAGAAATTCGTCATTTAGAATTATTGAAAAGAAGATTTGGAGAAAATCAATTACATTATTGCGAAGTTATGTTAAAGGACGTATATGATTCAAAAAGGATAGATGGAAATATTCAATCGGACACAAGTTATAGCTTAGAAAAAGAACATTTTCCAACGTCCGCCCTTATATTGTCTGCACAATTTTGGCCACCGTTTAAAGAGGATTGGAAATTGGAATTGCCTAAAATTGTACAGGACCAATTGAATAAATACGTGAAGGCGTTTGAAGCTTTAAAGGGAAATAGAACACTTTGTTGGAAACCACATTTAGGAAATGTCAATCTTGAAATTGAATTGAAGGATAGAAAATTGGATATAAATGTAACACCAATACATGCTACGATTATATTACATTTTCAGGATAAAAGTAAAATAATATATTTTAAAACTTTTTTCTATAAATTTTTTTAATATTTTCATAATTTCTTCAATAGCTTGATATTGTATTATATATAATTTTTTTTTCTTTTCTTTTTTTTTTCTTTTTTTTTTTTTTTTTATACAGAGGAATGGAATTTAGAAGAGTTGGCACAAGTGATGCATGCTCCAGCGACGGTACTTAGACGGAAAATAACTTTTTGGGTTTCTCAAGGACTTTTAAAGGAAATCTATAACGACGTTTTTGTACTTCAAGAAGAAAGTTCATCGAAAAATAGAACTTTGGCTGATATCGTCGAAGAGGAAGAAGCTGAAAGTGTAATGGCTTCTGCTAGTGATCAAAGGGAAGAAGAGTTACAAGTTTTTTGGTCGTACATCGTTGGAATGTTAACTAATCTAGATTCTATGCCATTGGAAAGAATTCATCAAATGTTAAAAATGTTTGCATCTCAAGGCCCAGGTGCTGTAGAATGTGGATTACCAGAATTAAGACAATTTCTTGATGGAAAAGTTAGAGAACATCAATTATTATTTTCTGGTGCTCTTTATCGACTTCCCAAATCGTGATAAAATTAATATAATTTATATCTTTATATATTGTTCCGGTTGAGTTTAATCCATATATTATACATTTGTTTTATATATATATATATATATATATATATATATATATATATATATATATGTATATATATATGTATTTAAAATATTTAAAATAAAAAAAAAAAAATAAAAAAAAATCATATCATTGCCTTTAATGTGATTTTGAATGAATTATAATTATTCTTTTGTTTACTTTTTGCGTATGCTATGATTTTATACATATTAATTGCTTATGTGTGATTCAGCAGAGAGTTAAACGTACAATTAAAATAAAAACAAGCAACACTGTGATTTTTTGGATTTATTCAATGATTGTTAGTTAAACGCTCTAATTCTAACAGTTGTGTAATAAAAATATTTCTCTCGTGCGCATTTCAAACACAGAAAGTAAGTGTTAGTGATCTTTTCTACACTTGATTTGGTAAAGTGTAGTGTATGTACATAGATCGTAAACTGCACCATTATGTGTGTTCATAATTTAACGTATGTATTTATATACGTTGCATTTTTCACATAATAAACATTGCTACGAGAATAAAATAATACTTTAATAATGATGAATATTGTATATAGTCAAATTAGTCATATGAGATAAAGCTAGTCGTATTACTCGACCTTTTGTGAGCAATTCT
>NC_140813.1:3272500-3275000 GCF_050613455.1 Vespa mandarinia | reverse complement strand
GTTTGTTTGTTTGATACACTACATTCATTTTCTTTTTTTCTTTTTTTTTTTTAAATATGGCTCATGTACTCTCCCCGCGCATAGGACAGCCACAAAGACTAAGGCATTCATAAAAAAGGATAAGTGACTAAAAATGATAAATGGCATTTACAAAATACGAATACAGATTAGATGTATCGATAGAGATGCAAAATTATTAAATATATAGCACTATGTATATATACATATTTAAATATATATAAATATTGTATGTATATATATAAAATATATATATTTATATATATATATATATATAGTCATCGCGTCATTACACATGTAAATCGTTATTTTGACATAACATTATTGGTTTCATACAAAAGGCAGCTTTGGGTGTGCACCTGCCACCAAAAAACTGCGCCGCTAATTAAAAATGACATTATACATAATGAAAATACTAATGCATCGTTATTTTGTAATATTATTATTATTATGTGTGGAATCATATTATATTAATTATAGTGATTAATATCCCATCAGCAAGCAGGTGTCAGAGGCTCATGAGTTACGCACGTGCCATAATGTAGGACAGATCTATAGTACAATTCCAGGCATTTCAAGAAAGCAATATTATTTTTTTTGTTTTGTTTTTTGTACAGTATTAACTAAAAAAAATTATATATATATATTTATATCAAAATATAACAAAATATATGCCTTATATATATATATATATATCATATATATATATATATATATATATATATATATATATATATATATATGCGTGCGTATGCGTGCATGGACTTTTTTTTTACGTCCATGTAAAATTTAATATAATTGTACATACATAGATTTGAGTCGAATAGATGCGTGCGTGAGTGCGTGTGCGTGTGTGTGTGTGTGTGTATGTGTGTATGTATAAATATATAAAGGCACACGCGTATACACACACACATATATATATATATATATATATGTATAACAGAATCAAAGTTAGTGTCAACTTGGCCATGTGGAGCATTTTTGTTAGTCTTATAAAAGATGGTGCAGTTGTGCAGTAATTTTTATGTAATGGATGATATTGCATCTATGATAAAAGGGTGTCAATATATAAACTGTGAGAGAAAAAAAAATATATATATATAATAAAGAAGTAATGTTAGTGCTAATACAAAAAAAGGATTGGACACCATCTCCGACAGCATTATAGTCTTCTCTTAATTTCTATATATATATATATAAAAAAAAAAAAAAAAAAAAAAAAAAAAAAAGAAAATAATAATAATAATGAAAAGTCGAAATACCTATTCCTGTCTTCGAATAAACGCGTTGTGTACGTAACAAAAAAAAAAGAAAAAATACATAAAGAAAATACAAAAAATAAATCAAACAACTATCGTCAAATTTGAGCGAAACATTGCTAAAGCTTGCAAAAAAAAAAAGGACAAAAAAGTTACTAACAATTTTTTAGATATTAATTAAAAACACGTCATCTAAGTCATAAATACATTATATTCCTAGATTGATATTAATCTAAATCCTGAAACTGATATCATTTTCCTAACTTAGGCGAACGTATCACATAAGGAAAGTAAACTTAGAAAGATATATATATATATATATATAAACTTCCTGCAATTACAAATTATATATTATAAAACCTTCGCACATCGTACCGCGTTACCATCCCTGAAGTCTTTTGTACGAATCAAGAGATCTTTCATTCATATAAATATTTATTTCATTCGTATAATAATAATAATAATAATAATAATAATAATAATAATAATAATAATAATAATAATAATAATAATAATAATAATAATAATAATTAATAATAATAATAATAATAATAATAGTAATAATTAATAATAATAATAATAATAACCATGTGTGTATATTATATATATGTATGTATAATTTTATATACATTTTAAATGGAAGGTCAATAAGTGTTCCACAGGCACAAGTTGCCAAGAGAAATATATATATATATATATATGTATGTATATATATATATGTATTTGTATACACATATATATATATATGTATATATATATATATAAAAGAAAATGCAAAAAACATAATTTCCTAGAAGCATTTACAATAAAATACGGCGACTGATAAATCTTATTTTACTTTAAGCACCAAAATAAAATATTTCACTGTCCTCTCTCACACAAACACCACGCTGCCCCTCCTTATCCTGCTCACAAATAAATAAATATCGCTTTTTCAATTTTTCATTCTTTCTACTTTCTCTTTCAATTTTCATTTTGTTATATTTCATTCCTCGATATGCGTTGACGCTAAAAATTTTTTTTAATATATTCAATAATCGTTATTATTGAAAAAACAATGCTCTCTTAATTTACATATGTAAATATATGTATTTATGTATATATTATGCGGATGGGGGGGGAAGGTGCTCACCCACATTGTACGTACGCTGGAAAATTTTTTCTTTTCTTTTTATGGCCTTAATAGAAAATAATAACCATAATAATAATAATAATAATAA
>NC_140813.1:3267500-3270000 GCF_050613455.1 Vespa mandarinia | reverse complement strand
TATATATATATATAGAGAGAGAGAGAGAGAGAGAGAACAAGAGAGAGAGAACGACATTCGTATCACGTTTACTATCTTCACACAAAGCAATTCTTATATATATATACGAAAATAATCATCTTTAAATTATACATGACAAATGGACACAATTATAGTACTCTTCTTTTTTTTTTTTCTTTTGCGTGTAGTTGAATGAATGATTTAAGGGGGTAAGAAAAGAAAATCAGAAGAAGAAGAAAATAAAAACAAAATAAAAAAAATTGAATTCCTTCTCACTCGTCATATATGGCTATGATTTCACTTTTTGATTCTCTAAGAAATCAGCTAAGTCTTTAGTGTATTTTAATTAAAATTAATAATAATAATAATAATAATAATAATAAAAATAATAATAATAATAATAATAATATTAATAATAATAATAATAATAAAAAAGACAGAAAAGAAAAAAAAAGAGAATACGTAACCAGCCACTTTTTCACTTTTATTCTCCGTGTGAGTATTTTTTGAAAGATAATTATTATATCGATACGCCATCTTCAAACTGTACTTAATTTGTATATGATATCTAAACCTAGAAAAAGAAAAAAAAAAAAATAAAAAGAAGACAAAAGAAAAGAACGGACTATCTAAATCCCCTTCGTTCATTGTTTATAAAAATAAAATTAAATAATCTTATAGAGATATAATATCTATAATATAAAATAATGTACATGATCATCTCTCTTGTAATGGCTTAAAAATCGTTGTTGTTGTTGTTTTGTTTTTTTTTTTTTTTCAAAATTATTATTACTACTTCTTTCTTCTTTTTCTTTTTAAACGTCACTTTGAAGGCTACGTATCAAAAGATTCGCGAGATTAGAAATATATTTCGATATTATCTTTCTAAATAATACGTATTAAACTTTACCTATCTTTATCTACATCTAACAAAACCCTTTTTTTTTTTCCTATCCCGTTCGTATATTTGTTAAAAGAGAGTGACCTTTCCACATATATATAACTTTCGTTAAACAACCCTTAAACAACTACAAATATACGCTAGAACCATCAGTCCTGAAACATTTTTTTTTATACGTTTGGTCCCTGGGTACTTTTCCTACGACTACCAATTGCCTAAAAAAAAAAAAAAAAGAAAAAAAGAAAAACCAAAAAAAAAAAAAAAAAAAAGAAAAGAAAAAAAGAAAAACCAAAAAAAAAAAAAAAAAGAAAAGAAAAAAGAAAAAAAATCCTACGCAGATATACAAGGTGTGTCCGAGAATAACTGGGAAATATTTGTGATTGTGTCATCGGCACACCTAAATAATTAAAGAAACAAAAAAAGTTCATATAAATATATGTCCTATATGTATACGTGTATATATATATATATACACACACTCTGTATATATTATATAAGTTTCTATCATTGACTATTAAAAACATCATAAAAAATGTTACCTTAGAAAAATTCTGATTAATTAGATAAAAGTAGTCTCTATCCTGACGAGGTTTATAAAACGACTCTTGTATAACATTTTTTTTGTTCTTCTTTTTTTTTTTTTTTTTTTTTTTTTTTTTTTTGAACTTTATTAAGTAACAGAATTATCGTATTTATTATCATTCTTTTTTTTTTTTTTTCTTTTTTTTTTTTACCTACGTCCCATTAATCAAAAATAAATAAATAAAAAAGAATCTATTCAAATCTTTATTCTATCGTGTAATCCATCTATTTATAATTTGCTCTCATTTGTCATAAGTTAAATCGTATCAAAGAGAACTTTTATTTTTATTGGGCTATAAAAAATAATAAAAAAAAAAAAAAAAAAAAAAAAAAAGAAATGAAACGCGATCATTTTCAATGACTGCACTTTGTACCGAATGAATGGATTGGTGGGTAACAGGTACGATTTGATTGGACGATTGGGACAACATTAGGTAAAAAAGATTGGAGTGTGTGAGTTTCGTAGGAAAGAAAAGAAAAGGACGATCGAGTTAGTCGTTATTTTTGATTCTGCGTGTTAAAAATTTAACCCTAGGGATTCTTTCGAGATTCTAGTGATGTATTTTGTAGTTTTTCTTTTTTCTTTTTTTTTTTTTCTTTTTTTTCTATTTTAAAAAATTTTTCTTTTTATTTACATCGCTATTATTAATTTATGTTAAAGACGAGAACTCGAAGATTCGAGAAAAATTAGAAAAGGAAAAGAAAAGGGGGGAATAAAACGAACTGAATAAATGTAGAGAAAAATATAAAAAGAAAAAAAAAAAAAAGAAAGAAAGAATATATGCACAAATGCACGATTTTTCTCAAAATTTGCTAATGAGAACCATCACCGTTTTATATATGTATATATATATATATATATATATATATATATACACATATATATATTAAGAAAAATAAAAATAAAAAAGAAAATAAAAGAAAAGATAAAGAGAAAAGAGGAGAGACAAGGTCGTTAAGCTCTTTGTCGTTAAGATTTGGATAAACGTTTCCAAAGTTAATGTTATAAAAAAAAAC
>NC_140813.1:3260000-3265000 GCF_050613455.1 Vespa mandarinia | reverse complement strand
AAAAAAAAAGAAAAGAAAAAAAAGAAAAAAAAAAGAAAAAGACAACAAAAAAATATTTCCGGTTGTATGATTTTGTTGCAACGGAAAATTGAGATAATATAGAGGCCGGGGCTGGGGCCGGGGCCGGTGGTGGGGGGTAGGGGTGGGGGGTGGGGGTGTCTGTGGTCGAAGGCGGTTAGTCGTCGATGTTTCGGCCGACTTGTCGGGATTTTCTCTTTTGTTTTTCTTTTTTTTTTGGTTTTAAAAGAGAAGACGAGAGAGAGACAGAGGATCAGCGAGCGAACAACCCACCAGAATGGTCCGCAGTGGCGTACTCGGTGAGAAGTGGCGAGGCTGCTAACGCAGCATAATTGGCGTAGTCCGCATAAGGTGTATAGATCAGTCCATGTGGATCACCAGCTGATAGAAGAGATCCTGGGGGACCCGAGCCATTAAGCAAGGATGCTGCAGTGGTTGGCACCGATATCCTTGGGGATAGTATCAACGGTGCTCCCAATGGAGCACTTGGTGTTCTCATTGGTGTCGCCAAGCCAGGCAAAAGACGTTGCGTTTCCGCTGCGGCCGCAGCCACGCGTCTCCATTCCTCGTCACAGGCTGCAATGTCAAAGGCTGTACTCACTCTTTTGACCGTTACATTTTACGATAAATTCCGATCCAAAATATATATATATATATATGTGTGTGTGTGTGTATTTGTATGTGTATATATATTTTCCTCATTTTCAGACGAACAAAAATTTGTTATAAATTAATTTTATAATACAGAATGTGCTAAATGTTCCAAAGTGATATTATAAAAATCAATTATTCTTTTTAGAGACCCCTTTGATTTGATTAGTTTTGTTTTATTTTTCTTTTTCAGATCATAAAATTAGAACTTTAGATCCATCCTGTATTTTCGTAAGATGTTATCGAACGAATGTAATGATTAAAATTAAAAACGTTTATACTTGCTGACATATGGTTAGTTCATTTTTACAATCATCTGAATCTCTGATTATTATAATCCTGTGTTATATAAGCCTATTCTAAATTGCTAAAAGGTTCGAACAAATCTTATCAGGTTAATGGGGATGATCTAGGAAGTAAATATTATGTTTAAATTATGGTAATGTAAGAATTCAATAGATAAATAACTTTTGCAAGAGGTACCTGCAGCTGCGGCAACCTTCGTATTGGAATCTCGATAGGTACCATTTATAATGGCGAGTTCCATCAGTTGCCTCTTTTTTAGCTCGTCTTCACCGTCAGCCTGCTAACAATCGATATCATCGTTAGAATATTCCGCGTTTTTTCTAACGCTATATTAATTATTTCAATGTCAAAGGAAAAAAGAGAAAAAAGCTGGGCCGATCAAGGAAAAAAAAAGAGAAAATAAAAAAAAAAGGGAGAAAAGAGAGAGAAAAGAAAAAAGAAAAAAGAAAATTGACAAGTTGAATAAAATTGTTATATAAATAAACAAATAAATTATTATAATAATAAGATAATATGATTGGAACTGTCTCACCACGGGCACGAGAAGCTTCTTGACCTCCTCAACGGCTCGAGCAAGCTTCAAGGTCGCACGATTTTCTGTATCCTCGACAGTCAATAGAACATGCAATTCGTCTGTTAGGTGTTCCCAATTAGGTTTACCCCGATTTTGTTCCTCCTAATGAAAATCATAAAAAGTATTTAACTTATGTATCGTAATAGATCTTATACAAAATAATAATAATAATAATAATAATAATAATAATAATAATAATAATAATAATAATAATAATAATAATAATAATAATAATAATAATAATAAATAAATAAATAAATAAATAAATAAATAATAATAAAAAATAAACATGAAGTACAGAGGGAAAAAAAAATATCCTCAAATAATGAAATGAATGAATCAACATAATCGCATAATTCAATAGCGCTTACCATTGTGTTAAAAAACTCAAATATAAATATTCTATTCGAATCGAATCGAATCAAATTGTCAATATTAATTATTATATATTTGCAAAATCGTAAAAGTTCAAATGTAAAGTATGTGACCGTGTATAGGCCGTATGAAAAATTGCAATAATCTTTTGATAAGTTGCAATAGAAAGATATATTATTATGTACATACATATACATACGTATGTATGTAAAAGATTGATACACATTATTTATGATGTTCAAACATTTACTTTTTCCGATATGGAAACTAACTTGTAATGTTACTTCGATATGAAACGTACGTGTATATATATATATATATATATATATATATATATATATATATATATTCGCTAATCTTTTTTTCTTCATTTTTTTTTTTATTTTTTTTTTTTTTCGTTAGACGTTTCCATTTCAAAGCACATGAATTCGTTATCGTTTGACATTATTGTGTAACGTTGACATATATATATATATATTTTTTTTTTCTCTTCCTTTTAATTAAGAAATCTTTCGTTGTCAGGTTGAAGCGAAAAAAAAAGAAAAAAAAGAAAAAAAAAAAAGAAAAGAAAGAAAAAAGAAAAAAAGAACGGTTAAAAAAAAAATATATACCCATCCGGGAATGAGTACAATTGTCACGAAGAAAAAGCAAAAGTAAACTAATACGAATAGTTAATATATAATTATACGAATAATAAAAAGCGGCGATCCGTATAAACGTATACATATACCATCATATAAATATGTATACTTACGACCAATAATAATTTCGCTCGTAGATCACATGCAGCTTGAAAGAAATACTTTGTTAGTTTTGAAATAATCTAAACACGCGTGCGTATTTAAATATACAAATAAAATTTATTAATGGGATCGTGAATTATTATTCTTTTCATCTAAATAAAATCAACGTTATACGGAAATAAATATTATGACAAAGTTGCATGATCAATCATCGAATATGTCGTGTATACGAGAAAGCGAACTGATATACCAAAACCAGTTGATAATATTCGTAAAGAAAATGTTGGACAAAATTTCTTGTCTCTACGCCAATGAGGGATAGATGGGTCGAGGGGTCGGGGGGGGGGGGTGTTGGGGAAGGGGCGGGGGTAGTGGGAGAAGAGCAGGGGCATGACGAAAAGCAGACGCGATGAAAAACTTTCAAGCGTAATTCGTTTTTATCGTTTTTTATCGTCGAACGAAGTTTCAAACGAAGTTAAAAGAAGACTTCCAGTAAAATATGAAAGACTTCTCGCGCGAACGCGCAGGATACAAAGGATAAAATACACATACACACATGCACACACCAGAGATATACGCATGCATACACACACACACACTCACACACATTAGTATTTCGTATTAATCGCCTACGATCTCGTCAAGGCCCTAATCAGCTTATATACCAGCTACACAGAAGCTATTCCTCATTCTATTCAACGTTCTTCGTTTCTTTTACGACCATGCATATATTCATTTCCGGAAGTACGAAAGGCATTTCGAATTTCGATGAGTCAAAGAAACTCCATTGATCGAAGAAATAATATATACGTACATATGTACGTATTATATCTTATTTATTATATCTCTATAATCCACCCCACCCATCCCTCCATTTTGTCGTTAATGGATTTTCATTCTTTCTTTTCAATTTATTTTTTCCTCATTAAAATTATTATAATTGCCGTTATTAAATTTGCTCTACGAGATATTCATTATTTTATCCTTTCTTAAATTACATACGACACTACGGATTAATCCAATAATAATAATAATAATAATAATGTTTCCATCTATTTAAAAACTATTTTACAATATATATTTAAAGTGGCGAACTTCGACGTAGTGTTATAGTGCGACATCTGTCGTAAAAAATCTCTACTAAGTGATTGCAATCTCGAAAGCATTATGAATTTAGCCCGTGGAACGAAAAATAGCGGTAAAACGAGCGAAAGTGTATTACGCGTTCCGTACAATTACCAACGTTTAAGAATATTTAACTGTTATTATATTGTTAAAGAGAAAGAGAGGGAGAGAGAGAGAGAGAGAAATAAAAAGAAAAAGAAGAAACGACATAACGACATATTTATAATGTAAAATATCTATTAAATCTGATCAAAAGTTGTCTAAGATTACTAAATAAATATCTGAGACTAGAAAACATGAATATTAGATCGCAATCGGAATAAACACAGTGTCGTTGTTATACATATATTCCAATCTCTCAAACAACAAATTCCGGCCTTGAACAAATGAAGCAACTACTTGGCAATGTTTCAAGACTTTTATCGAGATATGAGTAATTCAGCTGTTGTAGGTGATGATCACTTACAAACAATTTATAACGATAACAAATAGGCGACACCATTTAAATCTATGATATTTTTAAATGATTCACCTTCTCAATAAATTTTCGATATATACATTTTTATATATATATATGTATTATAACCTATCTCATGATAAATTTTAATTAATATCAATCCAATCAAAATTAATAATATCATTGAATTACCTTCTTTTTATCCCTCATCGAACCTTTTCCTCGTACCATTATTTTGCAACCGGTTTCCTGTTCCAATTGTTTCGCCGTCATTCCGCGAGGACCCAAAATCCTTCCAACGAAATTGAACTGTAATCAAAAAGAAGAAAAAAATCTAATAAATAAATAAATAAATAAATAAATAAATAAATAAATAAATAAATAAATAAAAAAAACGTAAAAATTGCAATTAAAATAAAAATGCGTCCATTCCCTTTATTCTTTTTTTTTTTTTTTTGTTATTTCGGGGTATGGAGAAAAAAAAAATAAAAAAGAAAATATGTATGTAAAGAAGAGACGACGACCGCCATTGGTGATAACTGATATACAGATAGCGCCACGAGTCACGTTTTTTTATTGGAACCAGAGAAAGTGGTAATGAGAGAAGATTGGTGAACTAATTGTAGGAGGGGAGAGAAAGAGAGAGAGAGAGAGAGAGAGAGAGAGAGAGAGAGAGAGAGAGAGAGAGAGAGAGAGAGAGAGAGAGAGAGAGAGAGAGAAAGAAAAAAAAAGAAAGATAGAGTTTTAACAA
>NC_140813.1:3247500-3255000 GCF_050613455.1 Vespa mandarinia | reverse complement strand
CGCTCAAGGTCAAACGAGTAAATGGGATGTGACTAACTGGCCGATAGTCCGAGACGGTTAAAGGGCCCAAATGTAATTAATGAGGGCAATTGAACGTGGGATCATTTCTTGCATCTTCACATCTCTCTCTCTCTCTCTCTCTCTCTTTCTTTCTCTCTCTTGCTAATTGGTAATATAAAAAAAAAAAAGAAAAACTATTGAAAGTCTTCCGATTGATCGACTACGACGCCCACGACCACATCGTTTGATTAAAAAAAAAAAAAAAAAAAGAAAAAAAAATTGTTTAATTCTTTATTCATGCGTGCACACGTGCATGCATGTGTACGTGTGTGTGTGTGTGTGTTAAAAAAATAGGAAATCAACGATATCTCGTTTTCCTTTTATTTGTTTAATTTATACATTTGTTCTCTTTGTTATATCCTTTTTAATCGCGACTGGTTTTTGTTCAATGATTCATCACCGACTACTAATCTTAGATCATTGAACGAATTTATAAAAGACTTACTTTTTCCCGTAAGAGAGAGAAAGAGAGAGAGAGACAGAGAGAGAGAGAGAGAGAGAGAGAGAGAGAGAGAGAGAGAGAGAGAGACAAAAAATGCCTAAGTTATTACGTAGGATATTCAAAATAACCAAGTTCTTTTGGAGTTTTATTTTTTTCTATAGTCGTAAAAAAAACCCCCGAAGTATTTTCTATGGTCGACAATAATCACGTTTAATTTTTTTTCTTCTCTCTCTCTCTCTCTCTCTTTCTCTCTCTCCTTCCTCTTTCCCTCTTTCTCTCTCTTTTTTTATCGTATTTGTCGGCGAATAATCTGTCCTTGACACAGTGCTGCAATTATGCGTCGGGCGCTGCGCTAACTTTGCTTAGATCTTCGAACGATAATACTCGTCATTAACAAATAAATATGGGAACCTTCCTGTGTATATATATATATATATATATATATATATATATATATATATATATATAAGTAAACATGTGTGTATGTGTGTGTGTGTGTGTGTGTGTGCACGCGTTACTTCTTCGAATTTAATTAAATCTGATTGTACAGAGAATATAAAAAGATTTCTAGGTTACTTTTAAACATCGATTACTCTAATTTCGAAAACTTTTTAGACTTCTAATTAGGATCGTTACTTTTGTAATTTATGAAAGAGAAGAAAACAAAACAAAATCGAGAAAAAAAAAAAGAAAAAGAAGAAGTTGAACCTAAAAGGTCTCAAAGAAATGAATACAATTCATTTGTCAAAATCACTTAGATACTATTAGACCAATCTATATTATAATTATAATTATTATTACAATTAAAGAAATTGTATAAATGAATTTAATTAATTATATATAAGTGTATGTGTAAGATATATGTATGTATATTTATATATATATATGATATCAATATTGTTACAATGTTGTTGTCATATAATATCGTAAATAATAATAATAATAATAATACAAAAAAATGTTTATGCGTAATTTAAATATATAATTGATCGTCAGTTGTTAATCGTATCATTGTCGGTGCTGACATATTATCTTCTGGTTGGATTAAGCGTGGCATTACGTGCACACGGTATGCGCGGGTGCAACGATGCAGACCGTGTTCTAAATGCGATGCCATTTATATCTCCCCGATAATTTACCGTCCTCTTGCGTTACGGAAAGAAGAAGTGTATATATTCTATGTGTATGTATGTGGTTCGCGAAAATACGCGTTAACGAGAGAGACGATGCATATTCCGGATAAACGTCATAAAAGATTCGTGAACCTTTTAATCTTCCTTCTGATCCGTTAAGATTTCGAGAATGTATCAAAGAAAAAAACAAGAGAAAGAAGGAAATTGAAAAAGAAAAAAAAAAATACAATAAAAATTTTGTTTAACTTCCTTCCTACTTTTTTCCTTTTTTTTTTTCTTTTTTTTTAATTTTAATTTTATTCCATCATACATTGTATCTTTTCTTTTCGTTTCAATTTTAATTATATTCCTTTCCTTTAAATATGTAATATAAATGTATTCTTAATTTACGAGTAACAAATTATTATATATATATATATGTGTGTGTGTAAAGAAAATTTTATTTCTCATCAAGGATCGTTTAAATAACTTTCACAGTCAGTTTTAATCATCTTAAACGTCTTCCTGGAAAGTTCGAGGAGACGGTAGCTAGAAGTAGTATAAAATCTAACCAGTCAGTTTCATTACATGATTCATAAATATATCCATACGAGCTACGAGGATTGGTCAATCATTAATAAAAGGAATGCGCGTGGGAACGGTGTCTCATATCCTGTAATTTTTTTTTTTTTAGGATCCTTCCTTTTCCTTCCTCTCACACGCCGAAAGAATGAAAGAAATACAGAGAGAGCGAGAGAGAGAGAGAGAGACAGAGAGACAAAGATAGAAACACACATACAGAGAGAGAGAGAGAGAGAGAGTAGAGAAGACGCAAATTATTTGTCGTCTTTGAACTCGCTAGTAACGTCTTATCGAGAAATGTACGAGACAGAGAGAAAGAGAAAGAGATAGAGAGAGACAGATAGATAGATAGATAGATAGATAGATAGATAGAGAGAGTGAGAGAGAGAGAGAGAAACGAGGTGGGGCTAAATAGTTAACGACAAAGATGGCGACCAGAGTGGCAAGCCCATGCTAAGAAATCCCTTTTGTCGCTTATGTAAACGATTATAAATACTTGTTCTCTCTTATAGCAAGGTAATCTTCGACGAATGAGAAAAAGTATATGGAATAAGAATGATACAAAAAAAAAAAAAAAAGAAAAGAAAAAAAAAGAAAAAAAAAAAAATTAACCATTGAATGATAGAATATGATTGAACTATTTTTTAATCGGATTATTTCCTTTCTCTTTTCCTTTTTTTTTTCTTTCCTTACCTGTTAAAAGTAAAAAGGAAAACAAAAAAAAAAAAAAATATTGATCAATTTCTTTTTCTCTCGACTGGGTCAATCTTTCTTTTTTTTTTCCTTTTTTCTTTTTTCTTTTTCTTTTTTTACTTTTTTACTTTGTCACTCTTTTTCTTTTTACTTCGTATGTTTTCTTTTCTCTTGCCGTTTAAAAGTAAAAAAAGAAACAAAGGGGGAAAATAAATAAATAAATATTGAACGGCACAATGTGAAACAATCTCTCTTGTTTTTTTTTTTTTTTTTTTTTTCTTTCGTCTAGTTTATTTTCCTTTTTTTACTATGTCCGTTCGTCTGCTTCTTTTTTCCATTTTTCTTTTTCCCTTTTCACATACTTTATTCCTGATCCGTTTGTTTATGATTTATTTTTTTTTTTCTTTTCCTTTTCTTTTCATATTTCATTTGTTCCTTTTTCTTTCCTTCCTTCCTTCCTTTTTACAGATATATTTTTTTTTACTCGTAAAGCATCACGTCATCGTTGAACAATAAAAATACTCCGTACCCATGTAATCATTCGTTAATTATCCTGAAGGAAGACTAATCGATTTAAACTCGTTTCTAAATGTTTTTTATTCGATCGTTACATCATCATCATCATCATCATCATCATCATCATCATCATCATCATCATCATCATCATTATCTTCGTCATCATTGTCGTCATCATCATCATCGTTCGTCTCCGATCTTACCAAAAACGTCAAACGTGCCCGAATTTGGATCGATTCTCTACCCACTCGTGTAAAAAAAAAAAAAAAAAAAATAAAAAAAAACATAATACAAAACCAAGAATAACAAGCCGTTCCTTTTAATTCTTTCCTTCTTCGTTCGTTATTTTTTTTTTCCTTCTTTTGTTTTCTTTCATAGACGAATTTTCGAGCATGAGATTTATCCTCAATAACACGTCGTTTTGAAATATCGAATTGCGTGAGAAGGTTAAAATGTTCTTTAGATCTATTCGTCTCTTTCTTGATGATTACAAAATGCAAACGCACGTGTGGTCGAGATCACGGAAGAAAATCAGGACACGACGGAGACATTATTTCCTGTACGCCGTCAGCGATTTAGAGAAGTAAATGTAACATCGCGATGATCTCAGAGCTTCGTCGTTTAAACGTTATTATCATTATCATTATCATCTGTACCAGAATGACTTAAGCATTCATCAAGCTTACTCTTTGACAATCGATCTTTTTTCCCGAATTATTTCTTATATCATATGTATATATATATATATTCTTCTTTTATTTTATTTTCTTTTATTAATAATAATAAATATAATAATAAAATAATAATAATGTTAATAATGAGATAATATAATTATTAATATATTATGACATTATTTTATCATCATATTGTTTATTTTTCCCAAGAAGAACAAAAAAAAAAAAATAAAGAGAAGGAAAAATATTTATTCATAATACAACATATATAATATTATATCATAATATCAACACGGAATAAATAATTTTCTTTATCGTTATCATCGTCATATCATTGATTAATGTTCTTTCTTTCTTTCTTTCTTTCTATCTTTCTTTTTTCTTTTCTTTTCTTTTCTTTTTCTTTTTCTTTTTTTTTTTTTTTTGTTTTGTTCAGATGAAACTAAGTAAGCACAAACGTGATATGTCTACGTTGACTTTGGCACACACGGCAGACGTAAAATGCATCAATGAATTTTCTCAATAGTGCTGTAGATAATCCAGTTAGAATTAATCTAGCTAATGTCTAGGGCGAACGAGATGAATTAGACTTGTCTAGTCGGTTAATCGTAGCCGCATTGTTTGACATATATGAACCGTAATTCGAGTGTCGAGTTTACAATATGCGTAAAGAACATGATATTATGTATATGTTTATGTACATACATATATATATATGTATGTGTTTATATATATATATATATAAAGTGGGAGTGATGTTTTTGCGAGTATTGCAATATTTATATCGGTCAGTAGAGGTAGTTACTAATTTTATTGGCCACGGTTATGCGTGCTCGTTGAAACGAGAGCATAGCTGTCCCATGGAATTATTCATCCATTAGCTCGAAAACATTTATCTTCGAACATTCAGAAACTGTTAGAGAGATGCGCACAGATATTATGTATTTCGAGAGAATGAAAATTTTGAAGAAGAAAAAAAAAAGGTAAAAAAAAAAGAAAAAAAGAAAAAGAAAAATAGTAATAAAAGGAAGACGATATATTTTGTAATAAATTAGAACGTTCGATCGATGATTAAACGTCGATAAGAAATGATAGAATATATCCTCTCTATGATCTGTATTAAACTAATATAGCAGATCGTCTTCGATCTAACGATTGTCTATTTCTATATTTTTATTCTAGGTCTACTCCCTTTTTTTTTTTTTCCCTACAAATGATAATTAATTCTTGATTATATATAATGCCATTCTATGAGATTATTTAAAATTGAAATATTTGTCAAAATGAAAGGATATTGATTTATTTAGAATGGATCATAAATTTTGCAAAAATAATAAAAATAATAATAATAATAATAATTAGAGAAAAAAAGAGGAAAAAATTGTAAATCAAAAGTTCGGTACAATAAATAAATAAATAAATATGTAGATCGACTATGTGGTAACAATAAAAAATTTTAAAAAGTTGTGAACACATAAACCTACAAAAGTGTAATTTCCATCGATGATAAAAAGTTCGAAGAAGGAGAAAAACAGAAAAGAAAAGAAAAGAGAAGAGAAGAAAAAAAAAAAGAAAGAAAGAAAGAAAGAAAGAAAGAAAATTCAATGAAAAATCACATAGTTGAACGGATACTAAGAAAAGTAATGGCTAATGTTATCGAACTAAATAGCTAACTAATTAGCTGGATTCTTTCATTGTGAAATACGTTTGACAGAAATCCTTTATGGTCCTGAGAGGAAACTACATGCTTATCCGCAACATTTGTCGCAACTCGTTGCAAACTTAGTCCGACGGTTCCACGACATCGTCCGACTTAAAGCCTTTAATCAGCGGCCATTAAATGATCGCGACACGTGTCGACACCTTCAAAGTAGATGCCAAAAGTGTGTCATCTTTTGGCTTATGAAAAGATGCCACACCAACGATTTCGAAATTCCTTTTGACGTACCAACCGATGCTCCCGTTTTTCGGAGACCATTTCGAATTTCCGTATTACGTTCCTTCCTCCCACCCTCTCTCTCTCTCTCTCTCTCTTGCATTTTGATATTCTTACATGATATTTTAGATCATACGTGATATAAATTAAATCAACTAATCGTATATATCACTGGAAGGAATAACATTAATTTTAACTTTCTTTTTAACTTTTTACTTCATGAATTCCATAAAAGAGAAATGTGTTTTCAATATTTTTTTTCTCTTTCTTTCCTTTCTTTTTCATTTTTTTTCTTTTTTCTTTTTTCTTTTAATCTGTGACGTAGGTCATTTAAAAAAGAACCGAAAAATTCTTCGCAATCGTACAGGCGCTCTAAGAACTGAAGAAGAACATAAATTTCTACGTTCTCCCGTGGTCTCCATAAAACAAAAAAAGAAGAAAACAAAAAAAAAAAAAAAACAAAAAAACAAAAAAGAAGAAGAAGAATCAGTGCCAATTTTCAATATTGTGTTTTCTATACAGATATATAATTCATTAGGGAAAGAAAGAAAAGAAAAAATTCTACAGATCGTACGGACTATAAGAATTACAAGAAAAAAAAACAAAAAAAAAAATAAAAAAAAAGAATAATAATAATAATAATAATAATAAATTACAAGATTATTCTATTTTTTCTTACGGACTTGAAAAAAAAAAGAGAGAGAGAGAGAGAGAGAGAAAAAAAAATTAGAGCCAATTCTCAGCATTGTGTTCAATATAATTTATATATGTATATATATATATATATATATATATATATATATATATATAAACAAAAAAAAATACAGGTTACATAGAGACTCTAAGAGAACGAGAAAGCTAATAAACTTCAACGGTACCTCGTAAAACTTGCTTTATAAAAAAAGAAGAAAAAAAAAAAAAAAGAAAAAAGAAAAAATAAAAGAAAAAGAAAAAGAAGATGAAGAAGAAGAAGAAGAAGAAGAAGAAGAAGGAGAAGAAAGTTAAGAACAGAAAATCTCCCTTCGTAATTCACGAAAGCAATAAAATCGTACGTTCGCCGTGGTCGTCGTCCGTTCTCTAAAATCAACCGACCGATCGACCAACCGACCAACCGACCAATCGACCGACCGAGCGACCGACCGACCGACCGACCGACCGACCGACCAACCGACCGGCCGATCGAACGAGCGAGCGAGAGAGCGAGAGAGCGAGCGAGGTGGTGGTATATACGTTATCGTAAGGAAAAAATCAGCTTTCTACTTTCTCACAAATCAAGTTTCGCAGTGGCGGCCGCCCTGGTGCTGTTGTTACTTCGAGAGAGTCAGTCGTATAAGAGGAGAAGGGAGAGTCGGAGAAAATATGTTCGCGTTGCCTTAAATCCTCTCTCTTTTCTCTCTCTCTCTCTCTCTCTCTCTCTCTTTCTATCTCTCTCTCTTTCTCATTTACTCTCTTTCTCTCTCTCTCGTAACAAAAGTTTCGCGATTA
>NC_140813.1:3232500-3242500 GCF_050613455.1 Vespa mandarinia | reverse complement strand
ATATTTTTAAGTGTCAAATATTTTCTTCCTACCCATGTTAAAAAGCAACAAGCTGAGATTGCAAAGAAATATCTTGAAAAAAAGAAAAAGAAAAAGGAAAAAAAAAAGAAAAAAAAAAGAAAGAAAGAAAAAAGATTAATCTAAAAAATCTCTAGCCAAAAAAATGACCAACCATAATACCACCTGGCAATATTTATTGTTGCAAAAGAAGTCATGCCTTTGATATTACAACATGATCGAAAGAATTTTTGAATAGGAATATTTAAGAGATTAATGTTTAATCTAAATAAATCGAGAATCGATAGAAATGTTTGATAAAAGTTATTATTCATTATGATTGTTATTAATTTCCTTTCTTCTTTCTTTGTTTTTTTCTTTTTTTTTTCTTTTTTTTTTTTCCTTTTCGCAAGGAGAAACGAAGGTCTAAAGTGGTTAGGGCAATGTGAGAGGGTGAAGAGAAGCTGGTCATTTATTAAACGATAGAATATTATTTCTATAAGAGAGGGTTTGACAAGGCGACATTTAAAACGAGAGAATTAACGAACTGACTATCAAGCCAGAATGGAATTTCTTCAATGAACGATCTTGCGGCGGGCCGAACGGGTGTGGCACAGCCGCCTCTCTGTTAGATACGTATGTATATATGTCCTACATATGTATGCATATACATACATACATATATACATATATACATATATACATACATATCTACATAATATATATGTCCTACATATGTATGCATATACATACATATCTGCATAATATGCATGTAGATATGTACATACATATGTACATACATATCCACATAGTATGCATATATATATATATATATATATATATGTATATATACACACATTACATTATATCTACATATATAAATATATCCCTTGTGAATGTTATAGCCAGTCTTAAAACTCATAAGCATGCAACAGAGTATTACACGATGATACTTGCGTTTCTTTCCAATAATGTTAACTCGAAA
Organism: Vespa mandarinia; assembly: GCF_050613455.1. Classification (NCBI taxonomy): domain Eukaryota; kingdom Metazoa; phylum Arthropoda; class Insecta; order Hymenoptera; family Vespidae; genus Vespa; species Vespa mandarinia. The sequence continues at coordinate 3,241,518 of NC_140813.1, read as the reverse complement.
TTCATGTCACACTTTATAAACTAACCTTTTTTTTTTTCTTCTTATTTCTTATTTCTTTTATTTTTTTTTCTTTTTCTTTTTATTTTTATATTTATCTTTATCCTTTCTTCTTCTTCCCCTTTTTCATCGTCGTAGTCGTCATTGTCGTCGTCGTCGTCGTCGTCGTCGTCGTCGTCGTCGTAGTCGTCGTCATCGTCGTCGTCCTTCCAAAGATTTATAGCAAAAATTTTATACTCAACTTTTTTAACAAAATGTATTTTTATAAAAGGTTGCAGTAAGAAAAAAAAAATGAAAAAAAAAAAGAAGAAGAAGAAGTAGAAGAAGAAGAAAAATACGAAGGAAAATAAAAGATATACATGTACGTATACAAAAGAAAAAAAAAAGAAAAAAAATGTTCGTCAAGAATCCACATACGTAGATATAGATATTTGCATAGTTACATACGAGTGACGATGATTTTAACGATGAAGAAAATTTATACTTTAAATATATAAAGACAAAGAAATAGAAATAGAGTTAGATAGATAGATACATAGATAAATAGAGAGAGAGAGAGAGAGAGAGATAGAGACAGAGAGTTGAAGATAAAGACAGACAGACAGACAGGTAAAGAATCGCTATCATAGCCACTTTTAGCAACGCAGTTCCACACGCCCTAGTCTGCATGACATCAGCTGACCGAGCGCAACTGCTCTCTCTTTCTCTCTCTCCTGCTCTCTCTCTCTCTCTCTCTCTCTCTCTTTCTCTCTCTCTCTTACGTACGCCCCCGTCAATAACTCGGTCTCTCTTTCTACATCTCTATCTCTTTATCTTACTTATAGTAAAACGCGCGTGGCGTCGTCTATAAAAGAGGATCTATTGTCACCGAGCACATGATTGTCCAGTCACTCGAGCTATGACGAATCATCATGTTTGCTACGATGATGACCCCTAGCCGTTACAGATCCAAGCTAAGATACTCTTCTATGTAAGAGAGTCTCTCTCTCTCTCTCTCTCTCTCTCTCTCTCTCTCTCTCTCTCTCTCTCTTTGTTTGAACCTTCGAGAAAAGAATTCTTCCGTGAAGAGAATCAAACGATTACTATACGTTTAACGAGGTCGAACGAAAGCCATTAAATAAGGATTATATTTTTCTTATTGGTTGATCGAATGACATGCTTCTTTTTGTACTTTCTAATCTAACGATTGATACGGCCAATTGTTTTCTTGTTTATTTCTTTTCTTTTATTTCGTTTTTTTTTTTTTAATTCTTTTTTTATTTTTTTCTTTCTTTTCCCCTTCTTAGGGAGGAAAAAATTAAAAACTATAAAAAAAAAAAAAAAATATGTGCAAATTTTTATTCCAACCTTTAATACAATTTTACGATTATTATTTTTAAAAATATTTCAAAAAGATTACTTTCATTTAATATTTAAAACATCGAAAAGGAAAAAAAGAGATATAGAAAGTTTACTTTGATATACTATATCATAGAATTTTGAACTATATATATATTTATTATTTATAGTATATTAATAAATAATAATTTATAGTATATTAATAATACTAAAGCTTTTAATTTTTAATAGAGAATAAATAATATACAATGTAATAATATTTTTTTTTATATTAACAAGAACATTATACTGTAGTATACATTTTAATTTTTAATACTATACAAGTTTATAGTATAGTATATTATAGTTTAAAATGCACTTTTAATAATTATTACTATAATAAAGTATAAAGTTAAAAATGATTATAATGAAGTATAAATCTGATACTCTTTAATTGCATAAAAAAAAAAAAAATTAAGTTAACATTCAGCATATCAATAATAGTAAAAACAAGGATAAATTCTAATAATTTAAAACTGACAATAAATTTTCTTGTGTATTTTATTAAAAAAACAAAAAAAATAGCAAAGAAAATAAAGAAAAAAATAGGAAAGAAAATAAAAAAAAATAAAAACAAGATCTGTAAAAAAAAATTTGTTTAACACTAACATCGTGTTAATATTAGAGAAAAAGAGAGAAAGAAAGAGAGAGAGAGAGAGAGAGAGAGAGAGAGAGAGAGAGAGAGAGAAAGAGAGAGGAATTAAATGTATTGACAAGAGGACTTACATCTAATTGAAAATAAATTAGACATTTTGAGTAAGTATTGAAAATAAGATTCGTTTACAAAATGGCATATAGTCGACGTACGAGAGAATAAGTCGAAGAGGACATAATTCTTATTCGCATTACGTCAGTCACTTCCCGTGATTGAGAGGGCTCATACCTAACATATACATATATATATTTGTATATGCATATATATATATATATATATATACACACACGCATATATATATATGTGGATACATAAATATATATACATATCTATATATGTATCTATATATTTACCTACCGCATATATAATTCCTTCCTTACTGATTTAAAACTAATCGATTTGATCGTTCCAGGAGGACTTTATAATACATAGTTAGGATTATAGTTAGGATTATAAATCCTATAAGCTACTTTGAATTTAGATTTAAGATACGTTATAGAATTAGATTTCTTAAAACGTATTTTAAAATATCATTTTGTCGAGCGTTTTTGACGGAACGTTATTAACCTCCTTTGAAAAATAAAAAAAAAAAATAAAAAAAAAAAAAAAATAAATATATTCATATCGAATATTTTTATTATAAAAAAACAAAACAATATCCAATTGATTAGTTAATAATATATTAATCTTAAGTAACTTTTTATTAATTAATTTTTTATACGTTTATACGTTTATACAATTAATAAGTAATAATTTGTAATAAATAACTATTTTTTCTTTCTTTCTTTCTTTCTTTTTATTTTTTATTATTTTTTTTTTTTTTTTTTTTTTTTTTTAATTAAATTTTTATTGTCCCTCTAGAATCCTATTGGCCGAACAGATTTGTAAATATTTTATCTATTAATTCTTCATTATTTATTTATAATATTCTCGAAAATTTTTAAAACGCAAGATTTTTAAAATAATTATTAACGTTTTATAAATTATTATATTTTAAATAATTATATATATATACATTTATTATTATTATTATATATATTGTAAATAGAGTGAGAGAGAGAAAAAGAGAAGGATTATTATCACAAAGTGAAAGGAATAAGAAAAGGTAAAAAAAATATTAAATTAAAATTGCCATCTTTTTATCGGCTACCATTTTCTAAGATAAAAACTCTTGGACTGTCTTATCGATAACGATTTATCAGTTTAACTTCTTCTACAAAGTTACTTTACCAATAAGCTTAAACTACTAGTTTCATAATGGTTGTCTCTCGTTTAAAAACGTTTATTAATTTCCCACTGATACGTTCCTAACTTTTTTTCATATTATTTCATACCAAATATTTAGACATTCGTTATAAATATCCGGTATGAAAAGAACTATGATGAAGGGGGAAGGCGGGAGGGGAGGGGGGGACAAGGAAATTATAGAGACAATCGTAATAATCAATGATTCGAATTATTCATTTTTTCCGTTCGTTTATTATTTTTTTCTTCTCTTCTTTCCTTTCTTATTTTTTTTTTTTTTTTCTTATTCGAACAGGAAACAAAATTCTCACGAAGTCGATTCTCTAAGGTACAACCGACTGTGAAATATCGTAATAAAGAAAGGAAAAAGTCCAAAGATTCTCTTTCTTCTCATATCGATTAATTTCAATTCAAACATTTGAACACATCAATTGTAAATACGTATACGTCAGCTTGAAAAGAGCGATGGAAAGAAAAGAAGGAAAAAAGACAAAAAAAAAAAAAAAAAAATCCATGGATGTTTTCGAGACGGTGAAAAATAGTTTGCCAATATTATTGAATTATTTAACTTCCATTTTTATCTGTTTGAATGGTTTTTTTCTCTTTTTTTCTTTTTTTTTCTTTTTTTCATCAGTTAATATTACACCTCGTGGAATAAAATGATCACTATATACGAATATATTAATCAGTAGTATGTATAATTAATCATACGATTTAACATCATTTAACATTACGTATCGATACTTTATTATAAATATCGATTGTTCATTTGATATATCGAATGATTCTTCTCTCTCTCTCTCTCTCTCTCTCTCTCTCTCTCTCTGTTTCTCTGTCTCCCCTCCCCTCCTCCCTCTATCTTTATCACTCAATTCGAACGAACAAAATTAAAGTCGAAAAATTCAGATTTTTTTTTTGCTTCCATCATAAATATACAACTCATTCGAAATGTCGCAAATGCAACGATGGAAATCTTCGTAAAAAAAAAAAAAAAAAAAAAAAAAAAAAGGAGAAAAGAGGGTAAAAAAAGGAAAAAGAAAGAAAGAAAAGAGAAAAAAGAAAAAAAAACAGGAACAAAAAAAGCAAAACAAATAAATAAATAAGTAAATAAATGAATAAATAGATAGATAAATAAAATAAAAATAAAGAAAAGGACAAAAAGAAAAATAAATGAAAAGAAAAAAGAGGAAAAAAAAAGAAGAAACGACATGAAGAAAAAATGCGACTCTAAAGTGCAATTTCATAGAAGAAAGATTGAAATATATAGAAATAGGAGGGAATTGATCGAACGTAGCTAAAAGGCACGTTTGTATTTCTTCGTCGTTTTACTTCGTGGCCCGAGTTCGGGTCACGGTAATTGCATCGTCCGTAATTCCGTAATGCCGGCAAGTAAGCAAGCAAGTGAGCAAATGAGCAAGTGAGCAAGTGACCAAGTGAACAAGTGAGCAAGTGAGCTAGTGAACAAACGAACAAGCAAGCAAGCAGGCACATGGTCATATGTGTTTGTGTAAATGTGTAAAGAACTATGGTTGCGTCAGATATAAGGAGAGCTGTGATTAAGATTTACCGAGAGAGAGAGAGAGAAAGAGGGAAAGAGAAAAAGAAAGAGAAAGAGAGAGAGAAAAAGAGCGTCTCGACGTTGGAAGGCTCGGTCGCGCCTTCGAAGGAATCAACGACGCCTTCGAACGTGCGACACGGTCGAAGCATCAATGAGATCATCGATGTCATAATCGAAAGAGATTGCGAGCCCTGACACGAATCGGAATATCACGATATTCTCCTCTTCTATCTTTTAATATTTCACGATTATTGTATTTTTAATCATTATAAATACATACGTACGTGATTTATACATATAAACAATGTAGAATGTAAAAAATGAGAAAGGAAAATAAATAAATAAATAAGTAAATAAATAAATAAATAAATGATTGAATAAAAATGCAAGTAGATCCTTTGTGTTCGCTTTAATGTCGCGAAAGTTGTGTGATTTTTTTAAAGATGACTTTCTTCTCCATTTTTTTTTCTTTTTCTTCTCTCCACTTTTTTCTTCCTCTTCTTTTTTCTTTTCTTCTTCTTCTTCTTCTTTTCGTTCCCTTCGAATTAACCGCGACTCTTTTTTCTTTTTCTTCTTTCTTTTTTTTTTCTTTATCATTTCAATGACAAGATCTTCACGAATTGAACTACGACCTCTCGGAAACGAACTATCCGTTTGTCTAAATCGTTCGGAATAATCAAGAATCGAGAAAATTTGTTTCTTCCTTTCGTGTATTTTCGAATGTATTCTGAAGTGCCATCATTATGTCATACCTTCCCCAATGCGATCTATATATTTTCCTGAAGTATAAAAAATAGCAAAAAAGAAAAAAAGAGAAGGAAATAAAATGAAAAGAGAAAAAAAATGAAAAAAAGAGAAAGGAACATCGAGAATCGCCATTGAGAGAATGATAAAACAAATTAATTCTGAGTTAATAATAATAAACTAATAATAATAAACTAATTTTAATCGAGAGATGTAAAAATAATTATTAAAAATTTCATATTGATTCAAATCACGTAATCGATTCTCAAAAAAGAAAAGAAAAAAAAAAGAAAAAAGGAATTCGTTTTATTTCAGAAAGAGAGAGAGAGAGAGAGAAGGAGAGAGAGAGAGAGACAAAAAAATAAAAGAAAAAACAAGCTTCCCAATGATAGATAACAACGATAATAAAATAGAAGTAATAATACATAATGATTCTAAAAACTCATGATCGTTGTCCTATGACATGTTAATACAAAAATAGCAATGTGATCTTTATGAATGATGCCAAATCACCATCACATTATTCTATTTTAGAAGATGAATTTTTTTACTTTGGATTAATATATTCATGACAAATGCTATTTTACTTTATAGTTAAAGTAAGAATAAGTATTATCTCTCTCTCTCTCTCTCTCTCTCTCTCTCTCTCTCTCTCTCGCTCTCTCTCTCTCTCTCTCTCTCTCTCTCTCTCTCTCTCTCTCTCTCTCTCTTTCCCCCCTTCTTTCTCTCTTACTTATACATAGACATTCTTTATCTCTCTTTCTCTTAAGCAATTTCCTAAATTATTTTCAAGCAGTGAGTCAAACACATACACATGCATAAACATACAAAAACACACATACGCATACACACACATACACACATACACACACACACACACACACACACACGCATGCACGCATGTATTTATAAATCCCTCGCAAGAAGAGAACATTTACTATCCTTCCAAAACGTATCTATAAATTTTACATTTCAAACTTAAATATCATTTTTACTATACAACATTCAACCCTTTCTCTGAATCGAATTTATATATATATATATATATATATAAACAAAAAAATATTCTTTCTTTGAGATTATCGTCTTTGAATTTTTTTAATAAAAAGTAACGAAAAAGAAGAATAACAAAAAAAAAAAAAAAAAAAAAGAAAAAGAAAAGAAGAAAACGCTCGAAATAAAAAAAAATCTCAAATATAACAGCTTATCATAATTATAAACTCAACGATCGACGAGCCAAATAGAAGATCTATGATGATCTTTACGTTTCGTTTCGATCAAATGTTTTCGAATTCAATTATTAGAGAAATAATTTATTTTTGCTCGTAGTCAAATTCGAAGGGCAAAATATAATATGTAACCTAAAAAGAAAAAAAAAAAAAGAAAGAAAAAAAATCAACGGAATTAATGAATTTTCAATACAAAAAAAAAAAAAAAAAAAAAAGAAGAAGAAAACCTGAAAGACTTCTTTCGTCCACTTTTATTTTAACCCTTCGTTCGTAAAAAAGAAATTTTGTTGTCGAAAAAAAGAAATCTTTTTCCTACGCGACCTTTCCCTCTTCCTTTTCTTTTTTTCTTCTTCTTCTTATTCTTCTTCTTCGTTTCAACAGCAAGTTGAAAAAAGATCAGAGTCAAAGATCGAGGGATAAAAACGACTTTCAGGTGCGATTACATAGCCCCGATCACCACACCCCGTTCGTCCCTCTCGTCACCCTCCAATGAACAGGTTCCATTCATAGTTCCCTATGGACTTAGGTTATAAGCGTGTCGTTAAAATGCATACACGCACATATGCACCCGTCCACGCATGCACGCATTCACACACAGTTCTCACGTACAGGTGTTCGAGGAACGATAAAAAAATTCTTTAGGGATTGAGAAGAGTGCCCTGTTGTTCGACTTTGTGACGGGACGGGATAGAGTAGAAGGGGGAGGAGGAGAGGGGGGGGGATTAGTCTTGTGCATAGGGTAAAGTAATACTCGACACGCATCTAACCATTTGATGAGTTGTTCCATTAAAAGGAAAAAGGAAAAAAAAAAAAGGACAAAGAAAAAGACAAGGAAAAAGAAGAAGAAGAAGAAGAGAGAGAAAAAAATAATCCACCTGCATTCTAAATAAAATAAAATTTTTCAAATAAATAATAAATAACTCATATGTAAATAACTTTCTATAACTTTCTTAACTTAATTTAACTTTTTCTAAATAACTTTCCCACGTAAACATATACATGTATATGTACACGTATATATATATGTATCTATAAATTGGAGAATGTAAATTTAATATTATAATCCGATTAGATAGATCTGGATAACTAGATCATTAGTTGTGATTTAGATTTCGCCTGACGATCAGACAGATATATATATATATATATATATATATATATATATATATATATATAACGTATATATATATATATATATATATACGTATATATATATATAACGTATAAAATATGATTATGATCATTTAAATATTTTATCATGTACTATCACGTAATGTACATCATTTATATAAAATAATTCGATAATTAAATTAATAAGAAAATTTTCCATTAGCCGTGATAGAAATAATTCGTGCATGATGTTATAACGATGATTATCAATAGACAGCAGCTTACTGCTATTTGTATTCCTGACAAGAGGAAGAAGAGAAATAGAGAGAGAGAGAGAGAGAGAGAGAGAGAGAGAGAGAGAGAGAGAGAGAGAGAGAGAGAGAGAGCATTGTGTCAACTTATCTCGAGCAAACACGAAAGAACGATCTTCAAGAGTTTGACGAAACTCACGTGGAACACGTGATACACATATATATTCCCATGTTTCATTGAGTACAAATATAGAAGAGATAATTGACTTTATATATCTGCCCATCTATCTATCTACCTACCTACCTATCTATCTACTTCAAATAAATTATGCTAGTCGTCTAAGCGATTTTGGAACTATTTATAGATACATACATACATACATACATACATACATACATACATACATACATACATACATACATACATACATAAATACATACATACATACATACATACATACATACATATATATGTGTGTGAGTATTATCGATAAATGAGTATAAGATCAATAATAATTCGAGTAGCATTGAATGAAAGAAGTGTCCATATTGAATTAGTACATGTTCAATTTTATTTCGAATATGTAAGGATAAGGTCTTAGGCAAATACGATTAATGTAGCTATGTATGTCTGCTGCTTGTGCGTGTATGTATATATATAAATATATATATATATAGCGACTCCTCCTTCTCCTCCTCTCTCTATCTCTCTCTTATGTGTTTTCTCAAGAGAATGACTGCTACTTTAATATTTTTAGAATTTCAAAGAGCTCAGATATTCGACAGTTAAGAAAAATAAGTTTCCTCCTGGTAAAATTTTCTGAGCTTTTTTCGGATTGCGATGAAATCGAG
>NC_140813.1:3212500-3215000 GCF_050613455.1 Vespa mandarinia | reverse complement strand
TCACCGTTCGAGGAAAGGAATGCGACCGCCTTGCTTCACGGTGGAAGCGTGCAGAGCCGCTAGTCAGCGTACTTGGAGTGAGAAGGGGGAGAAGAGTAGGAGAGGGCGAAGAACGAAGGAACGAACGAAGGAACGAACTAAAGAACGAACGAAGGAACAGTGTGGAAGGAGAAAAGCCGACGTCGAGGACCGAGGAGCCAGTCAGTGATGGCTTCGAACCTGAAATCGATCTTGATTATATATCAACTTTATGAGATGAAAATACATAATCAAATGTCTTATGTTTTTTTTGGTTTTTTTTTTTTTTTTTTTTTTTTTAACAAACAAACCATGCATGTAATTCTATATATGTATTATACGTATGTTCATTTGTTTGTATATATATATATGCATGTATGTATGTATGTACGTCCATTTCATGTAAATAATTTTTGTAAAAGTAGAGACACGTTAGACGGTTAAACAAAAAATTTATACGGACTACACGTACGTACGTCCTGTCTGACGATTTGATAAAGACGTGTATATATATGTATGTATATATATGTTTTCCCTGACTAATCGATTATTTTTTCAATGTAAACAAGTTGAAGAAGTGCGATTAACGATCAGTGAATGATGAGGACACGCATCGGAATAAATACCAATCATATTTGTCTACTTTGTTATTTAAAAAGACACGATACAACTATATATATATATATATATATATATATATATATATATATATATATAATATTATTATTATTATTATTATCATCACTATTATTATTATGAGTGTTATCGGTGAATGTGTCAAGAACAGGATTGAGGTCAAAGTTACGTGGATGATTTGAAAAAAATCAATGAAGATTTTTCTCCCCCTCCCAAAAAAAAAGAAAAGAAAAAAGAAACAAAAAAAGAAAGATTAACTGATTTTTAAAAATCTCCTGCTTGAACTTTTTCTGCTCACGTCTCAACTTTGTGCTAAGAAATATTTAATTTTATTCTGACAAAAAAAAAAAAAAAAAAAAAAATAAACGTTAATACTATGCAATAAGTTAAATAGGATCGATCGAATAAATACAAATAGATATTAAATAAGGACGTGTTTTCTTTGTTTTCCCTTTTTCTTTTTCCCTTGGCGTGTATCAAAATTCTTTGTCAAATTGACACTGTTGCTGGTGTTATTGTTGATAGTTGTATTACCGATATGCTCAACTAGATCATTCTAATACGATCGTTTAGGATTAAAATCAAACGATCTTAGGCGTTGTCGTCGAAAGATTGACCCACTGACAATAGGCAAACTGGGGACCTCAACAAAGTGTGTGTCCAAGTTTTCGCTAGACAGTGTCGAAAGGACGCCGCGCTTGACGACGAGTCTATTCGCGCTACTAGGTCACCGAGAAAACTTGCCACGATGCGTTAGAAATAGACACCTTCCTTGGACGCGTTCGCGGCACGTTTCGAGCCATCGTATGTAGGTAGGTACACACCACTACCACCAATACCACCAACACTACCACATAAAATACACGTACGTATATACTTGCTCATGTACGTACGTGTATATATATATATATATGTGTGTGTGTATGTGTTGAGAGAGTACGATGTCGATGGGTGATCAGGAATAAAAGGAAAAGAAGAAGAAAAAAAGATGAGGAGGATGAGGATGAGGATGAGGATGAAGATGAGGATGAAGAGGTTAGTACGTGTGCGTTAGTGTCCTTCCACATACTGATGTTGAGATGTAGCTTCTGCTGCTTCTGCCGTACGCGTAAAAAAAAAACCCCCTACAGATTCCAGAGCTCATCTCAGTGATGCTCATTGGAATCATCGACCCAGAGACAATTGTCGACACAGAGACATTGACAATCTGTCGCAAATCATATTTTCTTATTAGCCATATTTTATTTTAATCCATCGTTCATTTAGGATTTTATTAATTTATCAAGTGTAACAATATTAACGTTATTTTATTCGATAACGATCGAATTTAAAATTGTCTATAAATTATTATAATGAAATTTCGAAAGATTTATATTTCTTCTGAATTTTCAATCTGTACGATTATATCATTTTCAATGCGATAAATAATAACGTAATACGCGGCTGACATAATTTTTCTTTCTTTTTCTTTTTTTTTTTTCTTTTTTTTTTGTAATTACGCAAGCTGCACGCGTGGTGCATGTAAAAAAAGAAAAAAAAAAAAAGTATAATCGTTTTACCGGCCAACAATGTGTTTTAATATCGGCGAATTAAAAGTGAATTGAAAGAGAAGGGGGAAAAAAATAGGAAAGAAAAAATTGGTACCACAGATATCTGATTTCATGAATTGTTTTTGTTGCAACTGTTCTTTCTTTTTTTACTTTTTAAATAAATAATTCACTCGAACCAATATAGCGTTGTGCCTTCAGATCATTTTCGATTTCAATTGTGAAAAAATCAATGTCGATAAAAGTAAATAAAAAAAAAATAAATAAATAAAAAATAATAAAATAATAATAAAAAAAAG
>NC_140813.1:3185000-3207500 GCF_050613455.1 Vespa mandarinia | reverse complement strand
GGACGAGAAAATGAGAGAGGAAGGACCGATGGTATAGGGAGGGGGGGTGGATGGGGACCGCGGGGGGTTGTTGTCCTACGAAAGAATTTCAAAAAGGAGAGAGAGAATTCGCGATGCTTTGATATATCTCTCTTCTCTCTCTCTTGCTTCCTCGTTCTCGATATTACTAATCTTTATAATATATATATATATTATACATATATATATATATTTTATATATATAATAATATATATATATATATTCGCGGATGTCGTCGCGTAATATCGTTGATAAATAAGTACACACGCTACGAGACGCTCGACTCTACTGCACCAGCCGTGCGTGCATCGTTCTAACCCAGGCCCGTTTCCCCCTCCTCCCACCCGTATACCCTCCTCCTCCACTCCACAAGCAACCCATCCAAATTCTCCATCGTTATGCGCATGCGCGAGCATTCGTTCGCCGTTCGCCGCCCACTACCATATACGGCCTCTCCTCTCTGCGTGCGCGCGTGCCTCTTCCCTTCGACAGAGAGAGAGAGATACGCATGGCGGTTGGATAACTCAGGAACGAAATAAGTATTCATCGTCGCCCCGTGATTTTTACTTCCTCCGTATTATAATAATAATAATAATTATTATTATCATTATCATTAATAATAAATTATATATTAATAATAATATTTATAATATTCATATTTAATAATAATGATTATATAATAACAATAATAATAATAATAATAATAATAATAATAATAATTATTATTATTATTATTATTATTATTTTTATTATTATTTCCACTTTTTTCCTTTTCTTATTTTTCGTTGCGACGTATCTGTCCTTTCTTCTTTTTTCTTTATTATTTGTTCGTTTGTTCGTCTCTCTTTTTTTTTCCTCTTCCATATCTTTTTTAATTCAAAATTTATCGCGTTTCTCTTTATTTTTTCCCTTCTATTTCCTTATTCTCGAAAAGGAAGATTTAACGTTACGTAGAGAAAGACGAGAATCTGTAGATTTTATTATTCGTATTTGATGAACGTTTTAAGGTGGCACTCGTGTCGTCTCGATATAAACGTTGTTACGATCGTATGTTACGAACGAAACGATCGTTTGGCTCTTCGGGGAGACGTCCAATGCCACCATGTTTGTTATTTAACGCGCGAAAATCAATTTTCTATCAGGACGATTAATTTGCGTTCTTCGATCGAGTTTCTTTCTTCTTGTTTCTTTTGTTCGTCCGTTTTTTTTTCTTTATTCTTTTTTTTTCTTCTTTAGAGATATTAAAACTTTTATTAATTTGAAAAAGACAAACAAAAGATTCCTATTTGATCAGACGTTGTACGATTATTTTTATATTTGCTTTATGATACGTTTAAAAGTGAATTTTTAATTGAAACGTTCTTTTTGAAAGAACTCGATTCTTAATGAGCGTACAAAGAAAAGCATTTGCGTGTAATAACCCATACATATTCGTTTTAATACCGATGCTTACGAATTGATGCATGCAAGTGTTAAGTGTTCGGTGTAACAACATATATCCTTGACGCCTATGTTTTACGATCCATAACATATCGTTACACTTAACATAGCTAGGATAAGTGGGTCATGTCTGCTTCCTTCGAGAGAGAGAAGAGACATACAGACTGTAAATCTTAAGAACGAGCGTGGGAAATAATGTATGTATTCGTATGTAACTGTCGAATATTTTGATCGTTTTCGTTATCTCCATCATTAAAAACTTTATCTTCGAAATTCACGGACGCTTGAAAAAAAAAACAAAAAAAAAAAACAAAAAAAAAAAAAAGAAAGAAAAAAGAAAAACGAAAAATAAAGAAATACGAAAAAGAAGAAAAAGAAAATGAAAATAATTTTTCGTCTAACGACTTTAAGGCTCGACTTAGAAACTCGTTATACAAAAGGTACTATTGTAACATAATGTTACAAAAGCAATTACTAGTTAATAGTCGATTCGTAGATCGAGTTGCACCAAAGACACGTCGGTTCAAAATGAGGTGGATATTTACCGAAGCATTTAAAAAACACTCATTTAATTATCGTACGTCTTTTGTATTCTTACGACCATAAAACCATTTGGTATGCAAAGAAACGTAAAACATAATTATGAATCCTCATGAATTAAGTACAGAAGCATTTTCCTAAGATAATTTCTATTGGAATCTTTTTATCGTTATGATTGTAACATTAATTACGAATTATTATTATTTAGAAAAAAGAAGAAAAAAAAGAAAAAGAAAAGGACATTGTTAGATTAATTTACATCATTGGTTAGATGGATTAATGATCTTTAATTTCTTTGTATAAAAAAAGAAGAAAAACAAACAAACAAGCAAACAAACAAAAGGAAAATTATAAACGCGACGGAAAGAAAAAAAGGATTGAACGAAGACAGAGAGACTGAGATATTGAATATTTTCTCATAGAACGTAACAACGGCCCCTCCCTATCTCGAAACGATACATTACATCAACGCATCGACGTTGTTACAATCTCAGAACAGTATATATATGTGTATATATATATATATATATATATATATATATATATATACATATACATATATATATATGGCTCGGAATGCATAATTAATAATTCTACCTACTTGCTTTCAATCTACCTTCATGTATCGCATCTAAAGCAGATAATATTGAACCTCCGCATCTCTCGAGAGCAAACGGATAACAACGATATGATGAATATCAACTTCTTCTTTTTATTTCGTCATGTATATATGTATTTGCATAAGTATGTAAATATATATATATATATATATATATATATATATATATATATATGCTTGATATATTCTTCGTATCACTCGTTGTAATGAACAGTAATTAGTTATATTCATTGCTATCAATAATCACGTAGAAGTAGTCTTATCGATATTAATCAATATAACGTACGTGACTTTTAATAAATTTTCATTCATTAACGTATATTATTTCTAATTAATGGATTTAAGGTTTTTTTTTCTTATCTTCTTTTAACGATATATATAGGAATTTTTTACGATATGTATAGGAAAATTTCTACAAGTGATTTTAAAAATTGACTGCTTCTTTTTTTCGCGACTTTTTGAATTAATCTTTGTTCTTTTTTTTTCTCTTTCAGATTATAAAACTAACTAAATGATTTAAAGAAAGAAAGAAAGAAAAAAAGAAAGAAAAAAAAACCCATCAATCGCTCATTCCATTCAAAATGTAAAATAATGGGTTAAAAATTTTTAATATTCTTTTTTTAATTAATACTACAAACTTTTTTAAAATCTGAAAAATAACGTTGCGTCAATGTTCTTTATTTCTTTTCCTTTTTTTTAAATAAAATTTATCAGAAGACATCGAAAGTTTTTTTTTTTTTTTTAACGCAATTCTAGTTAAAGCAAAGGAGAGTTGAGAGAACGACAGGAAAAAGTATTCCATAATCGGAAAGTTTACTGTTAGATGGATTGACGCAGGGTACTTGGATTGTATCTTTAAAAGGAATGTAAATCCTACTGATCGTTGATCTTCGAAAGTACGCGTGGGTGCATTTTGGTGTCGGTCTTTGGCTTGATCTTAAAGAAAAAAATTTATATATCTGTGTATAACCAAACGGAGTTGGTATTATCGGGAAGGACTTTCACGAGGACACTTGAAACTTTCTTCGAGTGAAAACCGTTCTCTTTCTCTCCCTTTCTCTCTCTCTCTCTCGTCGAGAGATATGTATTTCGTATCCACTAGTTGTAACATTATCTTTCGTTCGAATCTTTATTTTTTCTTTTGCTCGAATTTATCGATCGAAATTATTACAAATACATTTCTATTTCTCTTTTTTAGAATTAAAACAAAAAGGAAATTGTTTTTTTTTTTTTTTTTTTCGGAACATTCCAAATATAATAAAATTAATACGATTTACTCGTTGTAAATACCATTGTTAATCCAAATCGAATAAATAAGTTACTCGTTGTAAATTGTAATTTATCATTAATCCAAATAGAGCAAATAAATTGTTCGTTATAAATTGTAATTCGTTGTTAATTTAAATCGAGTAAATAAGTTACTCGTTGTAAATTGTAATTCGTCGTTAATATAAATAAAATAAATAATTTATCCTTTGTAAATTGTAATTCGTCTTTAATGTAATCACGAGTTAAGTTAAGTTAATCGTTGTTAAAGTATAAATGTAAATTATCGTTACATATAATAAGATATATATATATAAGTAACTTTATGAATAAATCATTGGGACACTTTGTTTTATTATATCGATTTCTTAATATCGATTCATTGTCTCAATCTTTCTTTCTCCCTCTCTCGCTCTCTTTCTCTCTCGCATTCATACAGATGTGTTCCCTCTTATCGATGTCATTCAAACCTTCTTCCCCTCCTAATTATTCTCTTTAGCCTTCCCCTTTCTCTATCTCTACTATACTTTCTCTTTCTCTCTCTCTCTCTCTCTCTCTCTCTCTCTTTCTCTCTCTTCCATCTCTCTATTCTACTTTTTTTCTAATCAACTCGATTATTACGAAAATGTTCTAAGTCAAAAACATGAAGTAATTGAGCCGATCGTTTAACTTCTAATTATCTAATTATTCTCAATAAAGAATTATATACGAGTTCGAAAATAATCAGTTGGTTTCATTTCTTTTCTTTTCTTTTTTCTTTTTTTTTTTGAGTTAGTTCATTTTTACTTTCTTTTTCCTTTTTTTTTTTTTTTTAAATTCCTTTTCTAAGATCGACGAAAAGAATACGAATTGGAGATGATTGATAATCGATGCTGAATCGATTCCCATCGTTTAACTTCAAATCATTTAATTATTTTCAATAGAGATTTACGTACGAGTTAGATAGACGTGACATTTGGAAATGATCATTAGCTTTTTTTTTCTTTTTTTTTACATTTGACTCCTTTTACTTTTGCTTTTTTAAGATCGATTTGAAAAGACCGAGAATGATTATGCTGGATCGATTTTCATCGTTCAACATCAAATCATTTAATTATTTTCAATTAAATAATTATATCCTAATTAAACTTGATACTTAATAAATAATTTATTAACTGCTTTTACTTTGTTAGTTTGTTTATTTATTTCTTCTTTTTTTTTTTTCTTTCTTTTTTTTAAAGATCGACGAAACGAATGTGATCCAAAAAGATCGAGAATCGATGCTGGCTCGTTTTCCGTCGTTTAACATCAAATCATTTAATTATTTTCAATAGAGAATTAAATCAGAATCAGACGTGACACTTGATAGATAATTTGTTTTTTTTTTTTTTGTTAGTTCATTTATATTTTTTTTTTTTTTTTTTTTTTTCTTTTAAGATCGATGAAACGAATCTAATTTGAAAAGATCGAGAATCGATGCTGGACCGATTCCGGAGGCTGCGCTGTCGCCTTACCATTCTCCCACGGGCGTTACCTTCTATGCCCGTGTATCCAGCGCCTACACAAGTATATTGGTTAATGTAAAGTAACGTTGACGTCACATATCCATACATGGCCCCATCGCTGGATCACGTGGGTGTCCAGCGTTATAAATTATTTCTCCTTCTGTTTTCTTTTTTTCTTTTTTACTTTATTATTTGTCTTCTTTTTTTTCTCTTTCTTCTCAATGTATCTTCACTCTCTCTCTCTCTCTCTCTCTCTCTCTCTCTCTCTCTCTCTCTCACGCGTTTTCTTTTCAAATCGAAAGACACATTCTATTTTATATAATAACTTCGAAGAATAGACCCTCTTTCCAATTTTGCTTTCGACCGATCTTCCTCTATCGATCGACCCACGTAAATTTGAGAAATTTATTCGCGAAATCAAAGAAAGAAAACGAAAAGGAAAGAAAAAAAGGAAGACAAAAAATGTCGATCTTTTTTCTGTTCTTCGTCATCGAACGACGGATTTAAATAATTCAATTAAAACTAATTAGAATGATGATATTAGTTGAACGTTCGAGTAGTATAGAAACACTTTGACCTTCAATTTTAAATGAATTATTTTACGAATTTTTTTTCGAGTACGATACCTTCTTTTTTCTTTTTTAATTGAAAAAAATTATCGCAGTTCTAATATGTATTTCCTTTTTTGTTAAGCAATCGGAACTCCGTAATGCAATGATATATTTGTAAAGTCAAACAAAAAAAAAAAAAAAAAAAAAATAGATATATAAACGTCCATCTCCCATTTTTGTTCTTCGTTATCGATCGATGGGATTAATTTATTTGATTAAACTTAATTGGGATGACGTGTTGATCGTCGAAGAGAAAAGAAATATTTTGACCTTCAATTTAGAATGAATTATTTAAAAAAAAAAAAAAAAAAAATTTATTCAATTTCTAATATGTTTGATTATTTCTTTCTCCTTTTTTTTTCTTTTTCTTTTTTTTTTTTTTTTTAACATCACCGCAATAAGACCTCATAATGCAATAAGATAAAAATATTGTTTTATTATCTATAAGAAATATCTTTGCTGTTCGACAAAATCCGTGGACACTTGAAAACAACAAAACGCTAAAAGATCACCGTTGTCTTTGCTAATAAATTTTAAATAAATAAATTTGTCTCTTACCATTAGTTCTCCTCCGATCCTGCATAATGAACACTCCAATAGAGTATCCTTAATTTATCCTACACGGGACATAAGAACTACAACTACCATTTCCTTTTTAAGGGTTAAAGAAAGGGTTTTCATTTGTGCTCGTCGACTCTAACAGATCAGAGAACTTCACTTTCACCGATTAAGGCAAAGGGCGATATATTTTATTAAATTAATTATTCGAATATTTTCAATATGATTCATCAAAATATTGAACAATAAAACTTACAATTTATTTGTTCGTGCAACACGTAACAAAGACTAAATGTATTTATATATATATTTTTTTTTCTTCTTTTAATTAAAAAAATATTACGTATAGATTACAACGTCATTTAAATAAACAACTGATCCTGATCATATTCGTAATAATCATCAAGGCAATGTGAAAAATTGGCGACTTTTGTCTTACGCTTTAAGAGAATGTAATATAAATTTATACATTGGAAAAAGAAAAAAGTCGTGAATTTTTCAAATTCACCTCGTATAATGGTATAAATAAAATAATCGACGGAAAGTTGACTTTACGATGAACATAATTATACAAAATTTGTGTTGGATGATAAAAGGAAGAAAGGAAAAAAGAAACAACAACAAAAAAGAAGAAAAAGAAGAAAAAGAAGAAAAAGAAGAAGAAGAAGAAGAAGAAGAAGAAAAAGAAGCGAATTTTACGAGAAAGAAAAGATAAACTTCTTTTGGGCGCTCGATCGTATTACCTTTTATAGTGTGTCTCTAGTCGGTGACACATACACGTATAAAAGATAAATCGGAAAAATTATGGTGTATCTAAACGCCTGTACAAGTTAACTCTTCTAAAGGAAATTTCGTATGGTCGAGTTAAAAAAAAAAAAAAAAAAAAAAAAAAAAAAAAAAAAAAAAAAAAAAAAAAGAAAAAAAAATGGAATTAAAAAGAAAAAGAAATGACCGTCGAAGCAAAAAGTATAATATAAAAGTTATCTGGTGAATTGTCGGTTGTCCTTCCCACGTTTACCCACCTGGCGGAAGGTCTTGGTACGTTGCAACTGTCGCGAGGCATTTGGATTGTTCATGTTCTTGAAGAAACCATAACCGCCCCCGCCGAGCCTTTTCCGTGGCCGCGAATCTTTGCTAGCTCCCACTTCTGTTAGTTATTATCATGTTAAGGAACAAGATTACATATGTATGTATGTGAATAGTAGTTGTTAAACTATATCAGTCAAAGTAAACTTTTAAACAGGTGATAATCTATGTTTGAAGATTTCAAATTGATATACGTAATATGTTTTAAAATCTCTCTCTCTCTCTCTCTCTCCTTTTTTTTTTCTTTTCAAAAATTCTACTTATAACGAAAAGCTAAGAAACTATTGTCAATTCTTAACACCAACTATGTTTTAATAGTGTATAAGGTAACCGTTTCGAGAAGCTTTTCAATATACGTAGTTTGTTAAAAAATAAAAATTAAAAGATTTTTAAACTTGAATGTAACAATTCATATGAAACAAATAATTGTATTAAATATTTGTTCTTAATTTCTTTTTTTTTCTGTATAGATATATACTTTCTGATTTTTGTAAAAGGATACTCAGGTCTACTGCTGGTGGAACCACAAATCCAAATGATTTGGCAACCTTTGCCAAATCCAATGTCTGAACGTCGAATATCTGTTTAAGATGATGAGAGTCGTATGCTCTGACATATGCCTTGAACGCTTCCTTCGCCGATATATTTAAAAAATAGTTCTTGGAGATCAATTTTTCGAGCTGAAAAAAGAATATATATAATAAACTACGAGAGCAAATTCGTACGAAAGGAACTCATCGTCATTGGATGTTTAATAGTTTTTGAATTTTTTTTTTTTTTCTTATTCCTTTTTTCTCTTCTCTCTTCTCAAATATAAACGATAAACGTAATAATATCAAATATGTAATTTAGTCGATTTATATAAATTGCGTCGTGAAATATTAATTGACTAAATTTTAATTTACGTCTCTTTGTCAAAGATACTTGGGTAGAATTAAATAATAATAATAATAATAATAATAATAAAAGGAAAAAAAAAAAAAAGAAGGCAAAGAAGAAAAAGACGACGTATTTAAATGCAAAAAATATTGCAGATTCTTGAAGTTTCTCGTGGCAAATTTCGATATGGTGTCTTTCAATGTTAATTTCCAAATGCGAACGAAGCATCGCGGGGTTCCTGGATCGGTTTCGATCAGATATATAGATGGAAGAGGGGTAAGGGGAAGGGGAACAAAAAGGGAGTGGTGCGTGAATCACGCGTGTGGGCGCCATTTCGCACGTTTCTACCACAGTAGTCCTTCTTCCCCTCCACCATTGAAACTCCTCTTTCCTCTCTTTGAACCATCCCCCCACCCCACCCCACCCCACTCTTCGTCACGACGAATAGTTATATGCAGTTACGATAGTGAGTGCAAGAAAGATGAAAAATAAGGCGGAGGTCGTGCTCCACACAACTTGGAAAAGTTGTTAGAGAGAGACAGAAAGAGAGAGAGAGAGAGAGGAGGGTGATGGAGGAGGGAGAAGTGGGGAAAGAGAGAATAGATGCAATGGAATGAAACGAGATGGAATATGAGACAAGAAATAACATTATTGCGACTTGTATATTCCTTGTAAACACGAACGATTCGACGCACTTCCGTACCTCGTCTTTTGCACTTTCACGCCACGAAGTAAGCTCGTCTACTACCATAATTGCGTCTCCTGCGATATCTTTTCTACTTTAGCTTTTGAATAATAATTTATTCCTTTCGAGATATTCATTATTCTTATCGTTTGTGTTTCGGATGATACATACAAATCGCACTGTTATGTTATTTTTATTCAAAGAACTATTCCGCGGGATTTAATTTAACATTTAGAATACTTAAAAAAAAAGAAAAAGAAAAAAAGAAAAGATGGATAATTAAATTTTGTAAAAATGTTTTGTAATAAATAAATAAATAAATAAATAAATAAATTAATTAATTAATACCTGCAATTGTATGTCCGCTATTTTGTTCCATGAAAAATCAAATTCATTGACCGGGACTTTGGCTTGTTTGAGATAACGAAGGAAGCCTAATTCTTCTGGTCGTAGAATTAATAAAGCGTGTCCACTACTACCTTCACCACGTGCTGTTCTTCCAACGCGATGAATATATTCCTACGCATAAATTAAGATTTTAGATATATCTCTATGTTCGAAAGTATGTCACGCGATGTTAATATACGACGCGTTAACATATAACACTCAATAGGATACCTTAGGATCATCCGGTGGATCATATTGTACGATCCAATCGACATCGGGTATGTCGAGACCTCTAGCAGCTACGTCTGTACATAAAAGTATACCGGAAGAAGCATTGCAAAATTGGAAAAATGTTGTAGTCCGTTTAGTTTGTTTTTGTTTTCCCTGTGTTCAAATTTTTAATATTTTTTATACTGTGTTTTAGATTAATCAATTTAATGTAAATATAATATAAATATATATATATTTTGAATACTTACATGTATACTTAATACAGGAAGATCTATATAATTCAAGAGTTCATGATGATACTTGACTGACATGCAGGAACTAAAGAATACCATAATTTTCTTTTGTCTATTTTTCTTTAGGAATGTGAATAAAAGTAGAAAACGTTTTTCACTAGGACAAACTACATAGCCTTGTTCCAAACCTTCTACAGTCGCCTTATCTTTTTCATCATCGACGCCAACATATACAGGTTCTTTTTTTAATGCTAAACTTGTCAATGCTTCTACCTTCTTAGTTTGAGTCGCACTGAACAACATAGTTTGTCTTCTTTCTGTAATAAAATTTATAGAATAACATAACCTTATCTTTTCTATTCCTTTAAGAAAATTTATAATAGATTTCTTTCATTATTATTATTATTATTAATACCAACTTGGCAATATATTAATAATTTGTTTTAATTCCTCTTCAAAACCAATATCTAAAATACGATCGGCTTCGTCGATAATAAGACATTGTAGATTTTTGTATAAAAAGTCAGGAGTATTTTGAAGATGATCTAATAATCTCCCTGGCGTAGCAACAATAATATTTATTCCTTTTGCGAGTTTTTGTGCTTCTGTTTGTCTACTAGCACCACCCATTAATAGACCATACGTATGATAATGATATTTCATTAATTCTTTTAAAACACCAAATGTTTGCATTGATAATTCTCTTGTAGGAGATATGATAATACATCCAGTACCTGGAATTGTAATATATATATATATATATATATATATATATATATATATATATATATATTACATGAGTTGATAAATCTATTATATAGATATATTTATAAAGGACATACCATTACGGGGCATAAATTTTAATTTATATATTAATTCTACAGCAGGTATTAAAAAGGCCAATGTTTTTCCTGATCCTGTTTTGGCTGCACCAATTAAATCTCTGCCTTCCAATAATGGTGGAATAGATCTGGCTTGTATCTCGGTCATATGTGTAAAACCCATATCTTTTATTCCTTTAAGAGTATTTTCACATACACGTTCATTCAACGTTTCAAAACTATTATTTTTTGTTATTTCTAATCCTATAGAAGATCCAGGTACTATATATGATAAAATATAATTTAGTATTACTTTTTAAAACGACAATACAATTATTATAAAACTTTTATCAAACTTACAGCTTTTCTCAACGACATCTGTACTATTCTTTGATTCTATATTTCCATTTTCTTCCATGGTATCCATTTCATTACCATTAATGGATTCCTCATTTGACTCTTGTTCATTCTCAATTTTAGATGTTTCTAAATTCTTTTTCTTTTCTAATAATTAAATGTATTATTATTATATATTTATAGATCTTACATAGATAACATAACTACGTGTATATAACTTACTTTTAGCAGGACCATTTTGCGTTGTCAAACGCTTATTTCCAATTTTTTCCTTTACGTCGTCGTCGTCGTCTTGATCAATATTCTCCACAAGATCTTCACTTTTAATTTCACCTTTAAATAAAAATATCATAGAACAAAATGAAAATCTTTTTCTATAATCAAACTTGTATTTTTTTAATTATTAATATATATTTTAAACATTATATTGTAGAACAAATAACACTTTGTTATAAGTACATAACCTATATAGATTTCATTTACCATTTTGTTTGTCAGATCTTTCCTTTAATACTTTTAATTTATTCTTTTCTCTTTTTCTAATCTTTCTCATTAAAACTTTGTCGGGAATAGACATTTTTCTTTAAGAAATATTATACAGAAATTAATTTTATTTACACTAAATCTAAAAATACTTTACTTTTGAAAAATTCCCACGTGCTACACATGTAAAACTGTAAAATCTGTTCACTACATTTCGTTCAAAACGTATGACTTTAGCGACATACGTGGATAAAATATAAACTAAAAACATATCGATACATATCGTATCGATTTCTATGATAGTACAGTAAAGCTTTGAAACTAATTTTAGTTCATTATTTATCCGCAGCCGTCGCTAAAGTCGCATATTTATTGAAAGATATTAAATGAATCTTCTCTAGATATACATATGGGCAGTGTTGCCAATATTCAAAAGTATTCCTGTTATTTTTACTTTCATGAAGTATTTGAAAAATTCTTTTCAAATGTTCGATGAAAGAAGATCTTTATATTTGTTAGAAGTTTGTAATGTAGAAGAAGGAAAAGTTCAATAATTTTCTTCTAAGGATATTATAATATTTTTTTTTGTAAATCAAAATTATTTTCATTATAACATTACGTATTATTTATATTTTATATATTTTCATAGATTCGTTTTTTATAATAGGGAGAAATTTTTGTGTCTGGTAATACTGTACATTGTTTTAAGTTGTTTCCATGTAATATGTAGGCATGTATGTGGATATGTTGCGTGTTGTATGTAATGAAGTGCAATAGTTTGCTCCTGAGATTGATCTATAAAAACATATAATTTATATGTTAATCGTATTAAAGGGAATAATATCGTATATAATTTTAATTATCCTATGCATTAACTGATTTGTTATTAGACATGATGGAACAGGAATTAAAGCAAAAGAACACATTTATTAGATTATCCGATGAAAGTGCAATCGATCAGGAATGTAAAGTACGTTTATTTCTAATATTTCGAACGTTTGATTTGACATAGATATTGAACTAATATATTTACAATATTATTATATCATGTGTTATTGTAGGAAACATTGATAAAAAAATTGCAAGCCAAGACGCAAGCACTTTTTCTTTTAAATCAAGAACTCGATCAATGTAGATTACAAAGGGATCAATTTAAGTTAATGGCTGAACAGGTACAAGAACGATTTATACATTTAAAGAAACAAATAAATGATCCAAAAGAATTCAATGGGTAATTGATATGATATTATTATTGTTTTTATATTAAATCAATATTCGTATCATAATGTATTTATTTTTTAGTTATAATGTAGATAGCGACTTTAGGACGTTAGATCTTCTTGCTGAATCAAGAGAACAAAATAAATGTCTCCGATTGCAAGTTGAAATGTTGAGACAGAAGTTAGGCGATGTTCAAGGTGATATTAAAATATTGCGTACAAATAATAATCGCAGTAGTAAAGAACAACAGGAAACACAATATACGTCGGCAATACATCAAAAGGAAGAAATGATTGAACAATTAGAAAAATTGAATATAAAGGTTATTATATGATTTAATTTTTCATTATTGTCAGTAAATTATTAATCGTGAAAATAATATTGTTATTGTTAATTCGTTTTAGTGTTCACAATTACAAATAGATTTACAAACTGTTCTCGATGAGAAACATGAGTTAGAGATAGAAAGAGATGCATTCAAATGTAAAGCACATAGATTAAATCATGAACTTTCCAAAGCATTAAATGCATCCAAACCAATGGATATAGATGCTCTTATTAATGAAAATAGGTAAATTCTGAATTATTATTCAGTAATAATAATTAATAATAATTAGCTATTATTTGATTATTTAGATATTTGCAAGAAAGATTACAACAATTACTTGAAGAAAAAGAACTGGCAAGACAATCTCTTTCAAAATATAAAGTAAGAATAATTTTTTTCATTGAATATTTAAACTTATTCGCATTTATTTGTTCTTATTGTCAGAGTATGCTGGATAGTAAAAGAGCAAAAGGGACCATTAAATTGGGTGTTAATCCTGCTGCTGGAATGGTGATGAAACACAAGCAAGGTTTATTGTTTCATTTCAAAGTATTGGTACACCTTATTTTAGAAGTAAAATCTTTCAATCATTTAAAAATTTAAATATAAGTTTGTTTATAATATATCATAATTTTAGTTGAAGAGCTTTTGCAGCAAACACGTATACCAATTCAAAAATCTACTGTTGCAATAGAAGAATTACATTGTTTGTGTACTGCTCTGATGGAAGCGTTAAATGATAAAACTTTAGCTTTAGCACATCAGAAAAAAGCTAATAAGTAAGCCTGATGTAAATTATATTAAATATATAAATGTAAATATTATATAAATAATATATTTCTATGTAATGTGTATACAGAATTTTGGCTTCGAGAATTTGTGAGTTGGACAGTATGATAGAATCACCAACAACAACATTATTGGAAGGCTACACAAGTGCTGATGTTGATCAAAAATGTAAGTTTTTGTATAAATATTCTAATTTAAAATCGTTATAAATTATTACGAATGTTACTTCTCAGGTAGTAGTCTTCGTAATGATCTAGACCACATATCAGAATGCACTACGGAAAAAATCAATGAAAATGTGACTGATACAAAAGAAACAAACGTAGACAATTCTTCATCTTCGGGAATACAATCAGTACATACTATACAAATGAATCTTCCTAAAAATTTAGAAACCTTAGTTCAAAAAGCTTTGAATAATTTAAAAGATGCCGATAAACATGATAAATAAAAGTTTTTTTTATATATTATGAGAAAAAATACAAAAGAGCGTCTGAGAATATATGAGCATGGAGCAATAGATGGTATTATTTCTTTATTGAATTTGATAAATTATAAATAGATCAAATAGTATTAAAAATATTAAAAAAAAAATATATATGAAATAACCAAAGAATATTTTCATTATCAATTATTTAATTATAATGCCTTTTATAATATTATGTTTTTATAATATTATTGTTGTGATATCACACATCTATAAATTCATTGTATTAATTTATTATTTTATTATTTGTCATTGATAGAAAAATAATTATTATTTAGTAAATGTATCCATACATATGTATTATGTACATAATGTAAGAAAAAAAGAAATTTTATTAATAAATAATGATGTATATGTATATACATATACATATATATATACACATATACATTATATAAAAATATATAATAGTATATATAATTATGAATAATTAGCATATGCGATATCAGCTGCATTACCATAATAAGCTGGTTGACAGTAAAAAGAACGTACGAGATAACGCCTTTCACGTAAATATTTTTCGTGTAAGACCCAATCTAATTGATTCAACCAGGAATTAAAATTTGTATCAATCCTATGCGGAGAATTCGTATGTCTCGATTGTTGTTGGTATTGTTGTTGTTGGTATTGTTGTTGTTGGCATTGTTGTTGCTGCTGCTCTTGTTGCTGCTGCTGCTGTTGTTGTTGTTGTTGTTGTTGTTGTTGTTGTTGTTGTTTTTGTTGTTGTTGTTGTAATTGGTAATAATAATTAGCATATTGTCGATTTCTATATTATGAAAATATTTTATATCGAAATATGAAAGTATTCATTAGGAGTAAATGAAAATAATCGTATTTATATCTTACATAATTTTTTGCTCTCTCAGTTTCATATCTTTTCGTCTTTTCCATTCTTTGAAAACCTTATCATTCATGATACGTTTCATTTCCATTTGTTTTTGATATGATTTAAGATTAATTTGTTGAATAATTCGTAATTCCTTAGATAATTTTTGTCTCTCTTGCGTTTTCTGTTGTTTCTTCATACGAATATACATCTATTTTCGCGATTATTTTTATAAATACAATTTGAAAATTGATAGTTTAAATAGATAGAAATATTTTATATATATAGGGGGGAAAAAAAAAAAATATTTTAAACCTGAGCACGTTTCTTTGATTCCATCTCAGCTAATTTAGCTTGTAATTGTTGCTGTTTCTCCTTTTGTTCTTGTTTGATCATTTGTTTATACTTAATATTTTTTTGCTTTTTCCAATTCTCAAATGCTAAGCTATTTTTATGTTCACGTTTCCTGTTAAAAGAAGAAGGAAAATAAATGTTTTTTATTTTTCTATAATAGCTAATTTAATTGATTAAATTTGTTTTTTTTTTTTTTTTTTTTTTTTTTTTTTTAAATTAATCGAACATTTTTTTATCTTGTATTTTATCATCGTTCTGAATTAGATCATATTTTGTGTTCTTGTTCGAGTATGTTTTTTCTGCCTTAACTTTTGTATCATTAGTTAGAACAATATTTTGATGTTCAATGGCATAATTTTTTTGTTTTATCTAGAAATATTTAAGATCAATATTAAAAATTAAACACCCATACATTTATATTTTCATTTGATAAACTTACTTTATTAATTGGAATTTGAGAATTGAATTTATTAAAGCCAATAATGTTACTAGAAGTTAACGAACGAGTTTGTAGGCGAGTTTTTAAATTAGTATATCTATTCTTTTCAATATTATTTAATATGGAATCACTTTTGGATTTATCTTTTAAGTATGATTTTGCTTTGCATTTTCTGCTCGATTCGTTTTTCAATTTTTCATTTTTTTTCATATAATTATTAATTGTAATTTTAGATGATGGCAAATTAAGTACGTGTTTTAAAGTTGATTCGTTGCTTAGTATATCCAATGAAGATGTATTCTAAAAATATTATTAATTTTAATATTGTAGATGTGTTAGAAAAATATATGTAATTGTAAGATAAAACCTTATTAGTATCTTCAATAGGTTTCTCTGATGTTTTTTTTGATTTTGAATTTTTTAATTCAGCCATTTTTTTGAAGTACCATTCTTCATAAACAATCTTATGTAACTTGGCAATTTGTGCTAATGTTTATATTTTAAATAATATTAAATATCCAGAAATATATATATATATATATTATTGTAGACGTACAATAATACTAACCAGTATTTTCAAGTGCTCCATTGATCATTTGCTTCACGATGCTTCCTAAATCTTCGACCGAAACGCTTTTAGTTTTAATTCCAACCGACATGATTAAAATTGATTTTTAATTATAAAATTTAAATGTGTTTATATAAAATTATTCAATTTTGTACATGATGATAAGAGTATATAAAGCAGAAAAAAATTATCATACTCGCATCATAAAGTTTTACTTTTTTTTAAAAATGATTTTTTTAATTCAATCATTTCATAAAAAATATATTTTATAAAACTTACAAATTTTGATACAAACGACCATAAATTAATGACACTAGACAGATGACAAAATGGCCTAGATCTAAAGATGGCGATTGTAATGCATATATATACATTATGACTTAAAAGTATTGCTGAAAAAATGATATGGGTTTCATTCAAACAAAAACAAAACAAAAGAAAAAACAATGATAACACAATATACATACACACACACATATATATATATATAATAACAATAAATTACATATATTCAATGAATATACACTTGGTCACATTATTATGTATTCACAATAATATGATTAATAAATCAAATTGACATTATACTGTACATGTTTAGAAACTGTACAAAAAAAGAAAATGCCATTTATTATTCCTTGGCACATGTCAAAAATATAGATATAATGAATTTATTTTAAATTGCCTTTTATCCAATCGAGATATTGCGTGACACGCGTATAAACACCAGGATAACCAGGTTCACCACATTTGTTACCAAAAGATACGATGCCTATCTGCATCCATCGACCTTCAGCTCTTAACATTAACGGGCCACCTGAATCACCTTGACAAGCGTCCTTGCCACCTTGACTGTAACCAGCGCATAAGAAATTACTCGTAATTGGTTGAAAGTAAGCCGCATTACAGTCCTCATTTCTCCATACGGGCAATACTGCTTGTCGTTGAACTGTACTTTCCTTTCCACCTGTTACATGTTTTCATAAATTTTTCTTTTCACGTCTAACACAACACAACGTTATATACACTTAGGATAATTTTAAATAAGAAATTACCATAATAGGTTGTTCCCCATCCAACCACAGTTGGTCTAGCACCAGCAAATGCTTCGCTACGAAAGCGTCCCTGTGGTAGACATATTGGTATTACATAGGGTGACTTTTTCACAGGTCTGTTTAACTCAAGGACAGCGATATCGTTGTAAAAACCAACTCGAGAAAATTTTGGATGAGCATAAATCGCTTTAACAGCATAAGTTTCTGGTGAGGACGGCTCGTCGTCTCTTTCTAAATCTATGTCACCAAGGCGTACTGTGAATTGTCTCGTGGCGAATCTATCATTTAAATATGAGAAACGTTAGATTCATTTTGCAATTCCTAATTTTCCTAATCTTAAAAATAATATAAAAAATAATAAAAAAAAAAAAAAAAAAAAAAAAAAATTATTTTCTTCACTAACGGTCGTTGTCGTTGATCTCTCGTACAATGCGCAGCAGTTAGGATGTGCCGTGGTCCAATTAAGGAGCCTCCACACCAAAATTCTGTACGTTTAGAACCGTGAAGAAAAATAGCTGCCATCCATGGCCAACGTCCTGGCAATGCTTCTTCACCTCCAACGACCCTATATTTTCCAGAATTTCTCACTCCACATTCTAACATATAAAAAAAAAAAATATTCGATTCACTTTCTCGATTGATAATAAAATGATCGTAGAACGAAATTTATTATTATTTATAGGTATTAAGTATATATACCTTCGTCATCTTGTATGTAATTATTGTCGACGGTGCCTAATGTCTCGACATTGTTCGAATTATTAATTGACAAGTCTGGCATCTGGATCGTTCCGGTCGATGGTTCTAATGTAGA
Source organism: Vespa mandarinia (assembly GCF_050613455.1). Lineage (NCBI taxonomy): Eukaryota > Metazoa > Arthropoda > Insecta > Hymenoptera > Vespidae > Vespa > Vespa mandarinia. The sequence goes on along the minus strand of NC_140813.1, from coordinate 3,188,923 downwards.
TGAATCAACTGGATACAATGGTATAGGTCGTGGTGTAGGTGGTTTTATAGGACGATATGGTGGTCGAGTAGGTCGAATAGTGGTCTGAATTAATGCCGGTGAAATGGTACCAGTAATTATTCTGAAATATTAAAACCAGAAATCAAATATTAATCGATAGCTCTTTAAACTTTTTTTTTCTTTTTTAACTTACCCATCATCCGATAAATCGTCTGATTTTTTCGTAGGACAACAAACACCAGGTACGAATATACTTTTAAAGCATAATGATTGTCTTAATTTTTTTAAATCCAACAGCAATTGCGGACAATTGCTGAGATCTTGACATTTCCCCGATGAACCCTCTGCCGTAATGCATGTAGGTAATAAAGAATCTCTATCTCTGTTAGCTAATTCCACTGATTGTTGAGGAAGTGCTTGAGAAATAGGTCTTGATAAATTTGTTGGTGTTATCGCTATGACTGTAGGTTCTAATGTTGTCGTTGTTGTTGTTCTCGTCGTCGTTGTTGCTGTTGTTGCTGCTGCTGCTGTTGCTGCTGTTGTTTGTATCTTGATTGATGGTTTGGATGTTAAGCCAACACCTCTTCTTACCAATGGTGCTATACTGTCTGTTACATTGAGTCCTATGATATTTAAAAAATAAATGTTTATAAATGATCATGCGAATGATTTTTTTAAACAAATTAATAAAACGATCTCACCTAAAATATTTTTCGAAATGGTATACAATGCAGATGGAAGTTCTTTTGGCGGGCTACTTGAATTCTCCATTCCTCTCGTCATATTAACGATATAACTTCCCACGGTATTCAATGCACCTAATGTTTCGCTTAAAGTCGCCAAAGGATCGGTTTGTTCTTCTTCGATCTTAACGAAGTGTACATGGGGCGGTCGAATTTGAACGTCCCTTCTGTACAATTGACTTCCCGTTCTTCGTACCCCAGGATTCCATATTTCCGATGACCATCCACGTGTCGGTAGTCCATAAGACGTTGGCATTCTATATCCTAATGCTAAATATTACATTAATTACAATCGTAACACATAAATTTGAATAAATCATCTCTATACTTACGTTGACCATGATATCGTACAATTTCTTCGGTATACGAAAGAGCTCCACCGAATATATTCCATATTAAAAAGAATTCTGTAATTAGAAAATAACTTTTAAAAAATCATATTTGTAATCTCCAATCTTAAAGTTGAAAATAAAAATTGAAAATTTTTTGATCGGATTTATGAAATTAAAAAAAAAAAAAAAAAAAGAAAAATAACAAAAACGAAAGAAAGGTGGGGGGACGGAAGGAAAAGAAAAGCATGAAAACATTTTTTTTCTGTCATCACATAATCTCTTGTGTAACGATATATATATATATATATATATATATATATATATATATATATATGTATATAAATTTGTCAAGAATTCTTTTATGGTAAGCACGTGTTATCTTTCTTTTTTATGATTCGATGAGACGGTGAAAAACCCATTACTCAAATGTGTGTTCTGAATAAATAAGTATTCCTTCCATATGTATTATGCAATACTTGCGAAAAGTATAAGTCGAAAGTAACTTTCGAATATTTTCTGATGTTTCTTCGAATTCTTGATCGAAGAATATGAGTTAATAAGAATTTTGTGTTTATGGATGTATGATAAAAAAAAAAAAAGAAAGAAAGAAAGAAAAAAAATTAAAGAAAAAAGAAAGGAAACAGAAAGAAAAAAAAATCAAAAAGGACGACCTAATTTATTTCGAGTAATTCCCGATTGAACTAGAATTTACAAATATATATATATATCTTTTCTAAATCCCCTCATAGGATCCGGCTTCTAAACTCATTTCGAATATTTCGGCAGAAAGAAATATATTTGAATCAGGGAAGAACCGGTTTCGAAGTAACCCAAATTTTGAGGTGTATCATTATAAAATTACAGAGAGAGAGAGAGAGGGAGAAGGAGACATGTTCTTCATTTTTCATTTCTGCTCCTTTGTCAACAATGCTCTGCCATTGTTACCGAGGCGATCTTTCTTCCTTTCTTTTTTTTTTTCGTCCTTTCTTTCGAAGAACAAGAACAAGAACAGAAAGAAAATACGTAAAGAATACGTGTAGCTTAGAAATGTCTCTTTGTCATCCCACGTTCTATTTATGCATATTCAATGAGACATGACATTTTTATATCGTTTAATGGGTTAATTACATACAAGTGGAGGAATAATAATTCCTTTCTAAGGAATATTAATTCTTTTTTTCTTCTTTATTTTTTCTTTCTCTCTCTCTCTCTCTCTCTCTCTCTCTCTCCCTTTTTTTTTATTTTCTTTTCTCTTCTTGAAACTTAATTTTCATTCAATGTATAATCTAACATAAAATTTATTTGAATGACATCGATAGTATGTATACGAGTCATTTTGTCACGTTGAATGAAAAATTGATGATCAAAGATGGACACACACACAGACAGACAGAGAGAGAGAGAGAGAGAGAGAGAGAGAGAGAGAGAGAGAGAGAGAGAGAGAGAGAGAGAGAGAGAGAGAGAGAGAGAGAGAGAGATAGATAGAAAGAAAGGGGTGTAAGGGGAGTCTAATTACAAAATTACGTGTGTGCGAGAAAAAGGAGGACTTTTCGGAACAAGTTACTACACACGGACTTCATCGACGGTGAAAGTTGCTCGACGAGAAAGTGTGCCTTTCTTCCGTTCACTGACTCATACAACAGTCAATACATTCGAAGTATTTACATCGGGGAGAAGATCATTTATCTCTGTTAAAATAAGAAGGTAGTAAGAGCGAAAACGTAGTCATTGTTATACGACATTCTCTCATTCTTATCTGAAAAATTTCAATCGTAAATCTACGAAGAAAGAAAGTTTAATATTTCATCGGATTTAAGTGCACGTATATACGTGTTATAATATGTTTACCATGCATTGGAATTGTACATAAGTGTACAATACCTTTTGATCTTTTGGTTTTTTTTTTGTTTTGTTCTTGTTTTCCTTTTTTTTTCCTCCCCGTTTTAAATTCTTCCATTCTGTAAACATCAAATTTACTTTATCGAAATTGCATAATATCGTTTTACATGGCTTTCTGAATGATGTCGTCATAACGTAACTCTATTGACATTGAGTTACATTTGATACCAACAAGTTCAATTAGATTATTATAGAAGAGAAAAAAAATATAAAAGAAGGAAAAAAAATACCCGCATGATAGGGGTTCAATGATATTACGAATTAATATTTGATATCTTTTTCTGATAAGAACGATGGAAAAAAAGAAAAAAAAAGAAAAAAAAAGAAAAAAAAAGAAAAGAAAAAGAAAAGTAAAAGAACGATGACTATATTTATGCAATAGCCTATTTAATTGCTTGATATAACTATTTTTAATTGTATCTAACTAAGATATTCATAGAGGTAAACTTAATCTAATCGTATTTGTAAAAGTATTGGATTAGATATATGTTTACATTAATTTATTTATGATAATGATAGGGTCTCAAGTGTAATTATTAAAGTAGAAATTAGAAAAATCAGATTAGTTTAATATGGATATGAATTTTTTTGCAATCAATCGAGAAATATAAATACTTATGTATGTATGTATGTACATACAAAAAAGGAACTCTTATCGAAAGCGTTACGTTCTGACGCACGGTGAAAGTGTGCTGAATTTCAGCAAATTGAAAAAAAAAAGAAAAAAAAAAAAGAAAAGTAAAGAATAAAAAAAAAAAGGATAAAATAGATTTCGTGTCAGATAACACGAAAAGAATTTTTTTTCTTTGTTAATATTAGAAAAGTTACAGTTAATAATAATCAACACGTGATGAGAAATACACTTGCGTGTTCTTTACGCTTTGTGCTTTTTAATTATGACACATAATAGGAGCACGTGCTCGGCAAGTTACATACATATTTAATTATT
>NC_140813.1:3157500-3180000 GCF_050613455.1 Vespa mandarinia | reverse complement strand
AAAGTTGAATGGTAAAAGATAACAAAAAGATAACATCTTTCTAGAGAAAAAAAAGAAACAAAAAAAAAGGAAGAAGGAAAAAATAATAAAAGATTAAAAAAAAAACCAGTCTTATTCTATTGAATATTGCATTTTCCAAATATGATTGGTATAGTTTCTCCAAAATCATTGAATAATAATAATAGTAGTAATAATAATAATAATAATAATAATAATAATAATAATAATAATAATAATAATAATAATAATAATAATAATAATAATAATAATAGTAATAATAATAATAATAATAATGTATTTTCAATATAAGATTTTAAATTTTTTATATGAATTTATATAAATCACAAAAGTGTCAAAATATTATAATATTTGTTGAAATAATCCTACATGCGCACACACATACGCGAGTGTGTGTGTGTTACGTATGTGTATATACATACATACATACACACACACACACACACAAACATATATATATGTATATATATATGTATGTATCAAAATCATGTGATCATTAATGAAAAAAGAAAACTGTGATTAGATTATGTATTACGATTTACGCATATCTTTTATATAAATATTAAAAAAATAATAAACACTATCCATCCCAAAAATTTGTGCATGCTACTTAAACGAAAAAAAAATAACTTATTATATAAATCATAAGAAATTATTAACACTGTCGATAAAATAAAAAGAACAAGGAAAAAGGAGAGAGAGAGAGAGAGAGAGAGAGAGAAAAAAAAAACCATATTATAGAGGATCATTGAAATATGATTCTATACAAGTTTAGTATATGCGCGACGTGTGCAGCATATTAAAGACATTTTTCGAGTATATACTCTTTATAATACTTACGGGGTGCACTCGAGCTCGGTGGTTTGAAGCTTTCACTATAACGCGTATGACTATCCCTAGAATTTCTATGCGACTCTGGTTCAGATCGTCGTACCTCACGTTCTCGAGTATATGTTGTAGTACTAGGTCGTTCGTATCTAACACTATTTAAAGAAAATTAATTATAGATCAGATATGTATGTTCAATATATATATATACACACACACAAAATGTATATATATATATAATATATATATATATATATATATATATATATATATATATATAATGTATCACTTTACTGATACGTGATAAACGATATATAACATTAATACCGTACATTCGTTTATAATAATCAATCAATCGAATAAGTTGAAATTACCTTTCTTTAACTTGTCGTGGATCAATAGACGAGGATGTTGCAGAAAGAGATTCACGACGTACAATTACTTCTCTTCCACGTGATACGTCGGAAAATGTTTCCGGACGACTACTTCTTGATGTAAATTCGCTACTACGTTTGAATTCTTTCTTCAATCCCATGTCTTGCGTAGATCTATGACACGACACACAACAGTTTTTATTATATAAAAAGTAATTCGTTTATTTTTTTTTTTTTTTCTTTTTTTTTTTATCACACCTCTCCAAAGTATCTCACAATATGATATAAAAGATCATCAATCGAATTTAATTAATTACCTGCTAGATTCGTAACGCGTAGGTGGTGATGGATCTAATCGTCTATCCGAAACGCGATCTATGATCTCAGTTCGTCTATCACTCACACGATCTGGACTATGTCTTCTACTATGTTCCGTAGTCATACGTTTCCTTTCTGGTTCTACGTATAAATCTCTAGGATCCCTTCTATCACTAGATGATCTCTTGATCGAGGGAGGAGGAGGAGCACGTCTACTTTCCTCCAAACGCATTTGTTGTCTCTTTAATTCCAATCTCTCGCGTTCCAATTTCTCCCTTTCCAATTTCTGACGTTCCCGTTCCAAACGAAGTAATTCTGCCTTTTCTTGTTCTATCCTTTCTCTCTCTCTTCTCAATTTCTCACGTTCCCTTTCCAATCTAGCTGCTTCCTCTCTCTGTCTACGTTCAATTTCCCGTTGTCTTTCCATATCCTCACGTCGTCTTCTTTCCTCCTCTCGTAACATTCTTTCACGTTCACGTAATCTCTGTCTCTCACGTTCCTCCTGTAATATCATAAATTGTCGTCGTATCTATATTCATCTTATCATCTTACAATTTTTAAAACAATATATTGTTCTAATATATTAAGAAAAAAAAAAAAAAATAATAATAATACAATCAAATAAAATAATAAAAAAATCAGAAGAGAAAAAATGATCACATACATCTTCAAAGAAAAAAGAAAAAAGAGAGAGAATAAAAAAAAAATATGGTTGACATGAATAATTTTGAATGAACAGTAAAATTTTATCTCAAATATATTTTACCAACCCTTATTTTAGCAAAAGTAAGCACATCATCTCGCCTACGGCGTTCTCGACTACGCGAACGACTGTACGAACGATGATGATCCCACGAACGAATTCGTTTATCTTCACGTCGGCCTCTTTCACTTTCTGGTTTCTTGCTGGTAGATTTTGTTGATCGAGAATCAGATTCCTTGGATATCTCTTCCTTTTTATCCACTGGTTCAGTTTTCTTAACATCGATATTTTCATTTTTTTCATCGTTCTTTTTTGCTGTATATAATCCCATAAGAATGTTTAATTATTAAATCACAGCAAATTATAAATATTATGTACATATTACATACACATATACACATATGTATGCATATATATATAGTGTTGTATTTAATATTTAATATCGCAGAGAAAACCGACCTTGTTCAGGTCCTTTTTCTTCACCCTCCTTCTTTGCTTCCTTTTCTTTTCTTTCGTTAGTTTCATGATTATCTTTTGCCTTATCCTTTTCTTCTTTTTTCTCTGACTTTCCATTTGCCGCATCGCGTTTACGCATATGACTCTGTTGAGAATCTCCTTTGGCCTAAAGTCAAAAACATTATATCACCATTTACCTACATAATTTTAGAAATTAAAAAGTATTGAAATAATTCTATGCGTTATTACCTTCTCGACGGATATCACACGACCGTGCAATTCAGTTCGATGCAAGTGTTGTATACATTTTGCAGCATCTTCACTGGTAGACATAGTAACATAACCATAACATCTTGCACCTGGAGTTCTAGCATTGGTAACCACTTTGGCACCTATCACCTTTCCATATTTTGAAAATATCTGCTTCAAATCAGTAGCACGAGTACTCGACGATAATCCGGATACCCACAGATTCCTGCTACTTGCATTAACAGGATTGATTTGAGAAGTCTTCTTATCTGTAAATTATATTATTTTTATACACGTGATCAATTTAAAATAATAACGATTGAATAGATATTTTTGAATATAATACGTGATCAATTTAAATTTAACATTGTTCATGGAATAAAAAACATACCTTTATCTTCCCTCTTCTGACTTTTGCTGCTGGACTCCACACTGAAAATACATTATCATGTTCTGTAAAATGTCTAGACAAATATCTTATCGGGTTAAACATAAAGATTAAATAACTATCATTATATCTGAGGCTTAATAAGTACCTCTGTAACTATGTTAAGCACATAAATTTGGCTAGCAACCTTTTTTTACATATATATGTATATATATATATATGTATATATATCGTATAACAGTCTGCGTATAATTTTCTTTTTTCTTTCACCTTTTATACACCAGTATTACTTGGTTTACTTAAGTACAGCATGCATTTTCACTGTTATTATCCATATATTCATCGTGTTTGTGTATGATGATCGTATATCCACATAAGAATAGTCCACGCCATTTATCCCTCCAGAGCGGAAGAAGCCCCTCCTTCATAGTTCTTCTGAGAGCACATATCTTTCTTGTCATGATGTAAACGTTTTTTATCTTTTTATTTTTTAATTTTTTTTTTAATTTTTTAATTTTATTTTATTTATTTTTTTTTTATTTTTTATTTTTATTTTTTATTATTATTATTATTTTTTTTTTTTTTAACACTTACGCGATCTAAAGTGGGTAGCAATGTCTTTGGGGTAAATCGTATGTTTTTGCTTCTCGGTACAGTAGTATTTAACTGCATTCTGCCAAGTGGAATTAATCATAATATACTAAGTGTTCTTGTTACGATGCACGATGAAACTGTAGTCTCTTTAGAAAGAAATATCTTCGTCGAACCAAATACGTAGCACTTAATGTTTCTTTTTTTTTTTCTTTAATTTTTTTTTATTCTATCTTTTTTTTATTTTACTTTTTTTTTCAATTAAAAAAAAAAAAAATTTTTTTTTCTTTTTTTTTTTCTTTTTTTTTTTTGTGTGTTTTTTTTTTGTTTTTTTTTATTATTATTATTATTATTATGAATGTCAGAATATTTAGCACTTTTAAAAGAATCGCGGTTGGTATGATTTTTTAAGTTTGCTAGCCAATTTCTCGACTTCTTAACATACTTTTCAGAGTTAAGAATTACAGCCTGAGAACAGAAGTTATATAGAATAACTTGATATTCGATTGAAAAAAGGGAAAAAGTGATCTTGCGTATAACCATGACGAAGCATTTTATCTTGGGGGATCCCATTGTCCAACAGTATTTTATCCTGATGGTACTGTATGTGGCAGAAGAACATCACTAGCAGAGAGTCGTGTAATATTTCGTTGTCGAACCACTGTGAACCACTTAGCTATGAGAGACCAACCTCTTGCTTCCATCGCCACCATCCTGCTTGTTCTTCATCCCGACGTTTGCACCAGACGTTGTCCCTTCCTTGTTGCTGGCACCAGCTTCTGCTCTACCGCTCCCTTTAGAGTCTCCCTTCTTGTTCTCTTCCATTTTCTTCTTCTCACCTCCATCTGCAGAGACAATCAAGGTAGCATAGTCACTTTCTGCCAAGCCTGATTCTTCTCCCTCCCTAACACTCCTGTTTAATGGCTCGTGCTCTCGATCAGGAACTTTCCTGAGCACTATAAGATTTCGCAGTGAATAATGATGAGGCTTGCACGGACTGCAAACTCATTCTCCAATGGCAGTATTCCACAGTGAACCTAAGCTTTTTTTTTTTTTTTTTTTTTTTTTTTTGGGGGGGTCAGAGGTAGAGACATAAAGCTACCTTCGTACCTCCGTATGTATATATATATATATACACACATATATATATATAAGATCTCGATTTGAAGCATGAATCAAGAAGAGAAACTAGAAAGGGGGAAGCAGCATTGCAGAGTACAGTAGATAGACATCAAGAAGTGCTCATTGTTTAAAATCTATTTGACTTTGTGAATATAAAGTGATTCCTGCAATATCAAATTCTTGCACAGGGGAAATGTATTCGAGCATATGTAATATCAATCCTGCTTAAAGTTGCAGTAAGTCCATGTGTGATGAATCAAAAATAGTGATTTCAATCATATGCTGATTAATATCACATTAATTGTGATATGTATATATATAAGACATTTCCAAGTTGAGATACACATAAATCTTCTTGTATCCACAATGTGTTTTGATGATCCAACGATGCTCTATGCGGCAGGCATAATTAATGTAACGGTATATCAAATTCTAGTGTTAACTAACTTAAAAACTAGCGCTTATGGAATATACGGCAGTCTTATGTAAGCCTGGCAGTAGCTGCACGTAAGTGATACGAAGTACTTTCATCCTGCTTGAAACCTTTTGAAGCACAATGCGTGCTATAGTTTGTAGAGATATCTGCTCCATCCACTTGACGAAGATCACTTCCTGTTGTACGTTGGAGTTCAGGTTGAGTAACTCGTGGACCAAGCGAAGGTTGTACAAGAGGTACAACGTGATGAAGAATACCAATGCTGCCCCAATTCTGGATTGATGTGCTGTTACACGTTGAAACTTGAACATGTTCCGTAGGTCTTGATGCCGCCGTAGATTTGAGCAATTTACTCAGGACCATGGTTAAAGTTACTACTATCTCTAATTTCTCTAACTCTGTATATACCTAATCTATAACTAAAATAAAATTAATATTTAACTTACCTTTATGTCTATCATGGGATTCTGTCTGTAAACGAGAAATATTTGATGTAAGTTCATTATTGTGAACCGTAATACTTATTAATTTTAAAATAAAATGATATAATAAATTCTAACAAACTACCTCCTCGGCAAGGAGATTCTCTTCATCTTCTCCAATAGTTAAATTAATAGAATCTTCATTGTCCATTCCATTGGCTTCCACAGCACCTGTAGTCGAAGACTGATTTGATGTAGGTGTCTTCTCAGTTTCAATTTTCTTCTCAAATGTTTGTCCACTTTCAGTTGTAATTTTATTTACAATTGTTGGTTTCGTTTCTTGTTTGACTTCTACTTCTTTTGGAGAATTATCAGAAGCATCATTTGATCCGTCCTATGATATTGAATATATTTTTAAATATGACAATATAAAAATGCGTAAATAAAATGTAACGTGTAAAGGGATAAATTGATTTCTTTTTTATTGAAATTAAATAAAAATTTAATAAAACAAGATTCTTACCTCTTTCTTAATAACAATAAGATTTTCTTCACATGAAAGTTTTGGTTTTAACTTTGTCTTTGAGTCATTAGCATCTTGCGTATCTATATTTTCTTTTTTTATTTGTTCTAGAATTTCTTCTTTTTGATTTTCAGATGATTCCAGAGTATCATCTTGATTAGGTACTCCTGTGACTATGAAGCAATTTTTTTTTTTTCAATGATACAATTTTACCAAACTATACCATATATAGACGCTTGTATTAATATTTTTATACAAGAATCATATATAAGTTTGAACGAAGAAAATTCATAATAAATTATAAAAAGGAAGTAATTATTTATATACCACTGTTTTTTCGTGGACTGGTTTTGCAGACTCCACCACAAGGCACAATGAGATATTCCTCTGGATTTTCTCCATCGTCAGATATAGCCTAGACAATATTTTATTTATAATAATCATGCTGTTTTATCTACAAAATACCATTTATTAATACTTTGTCTTTACATAACTCAAGATATTACATAATATATTTCAAATATTTCATACTTAAAATTATGCAGAATCATTATTTCTTTATAATTCATTTTTAGATAAGGAAAAAATATTATTGCACTTAGGTCAAAACATGGTAATATTATTGACATATTATGATGAAATATACTTATGTGTGTGTGTATGTATATATATATATATATATATATATATAAAACCAATTAATAATTAGTCTTTTTAAGGCTAGGCTATATAAAACATGCATATACATGCGTATACAGAACTTATATACACCACACAAAATTTTATACATAGTATATCGAAACTATATAAGATATCTACGTTTAACGAATGGTAACATATGTTAATGCGTAGAACGAAAAGAAATGTTGGTCATTAAAAATTATTTTTATCATTGAATCATGTTTCGTTCGGTATTTTTTGATAAATAAAATAAAAAAAAAAGGGGAAAAAAAAGAAAAAGGAAAAAAAAAGAAAAGAAAAGAAAAGAAAAGAAAGAAAAAATGGGAAAAAACAAAGAATCCTGAAAATAATTCAATATAATTGGCATATTTTCTACGCAAACGTTAAAATAAAAATCTCATTACGTTTCGCGTTTATGCCCAGATACACATTACGTTGTGAATAATCTGAATAGAATCAATAGGGTTAAAATGGCCGACGGCACACATGATGCTATGAAAAAAAAAAAATGTTACAAAATAGTAATAAATTTAATATTATCCGAAATAAAACCGTGATTGAAATCAATTGAAATACCTTAGAGAGACGTTCAAGAAGTGCCGCTTTATTTCCCGTTTTATCTAAACCACGTCGTTCTAATTCTGTTTTAAGATCTATAACACGAAGCTCGGTCAACTTCTTTCCTTCTACATCGGCCATTACACCGGTAGAAAAATTCTTCTTTCTTTCGTTAAAGTATATAGAACAATCGGTATACGTAAAGGTACGTAACGATCAAATGATTTTCATATGATCGTATTACAATATTTTATCGTAATTAATAAAATGTGACTTCTTCTTCTTCTTCTTTTTTTTTTTTTTCTTAACAAAAAAAAAATTATACGACTATACACTACGCAACGATTGTAACGCACTTAGTTCACAAACATCCATCGTAATGGCCAACATCCCTACTAAAGGGGGAAGCAGCCGGAAGTCGTTCCATAAAATAAGTGTTACCAACTGTAACAGTTCGAGTAAAAAGTCACTATCGATCAATTCTACTTATCGAGAGTTTTAGCATTATCGAGAATATTTCAATCGTCGAGATATTTAACACGTGACTTTTTTCTTTTTTTTTTAATTTGTTCTTTTTCTTTCTTTTTTTAAATCACGTAAATATATTTAACAAATAATACGTATTTGAAATTATAACATTTAAATATTTTTTGAGAATAGTAATATTTTTTTAATGTGTACAATTCAATTGTAATGATCAATGTATTTTATTTTTTCTTTCAAAGTAATAATAAGACTGTTTACCTTTTATTATTTATTTTTTTTTTTATAAATCACGTATACATATAAAGATTATAGAAAAACAAAAGTAATTTTTAAACATGATGACAATATAATAGACTATTCTATAATATATTTAAAAATAAGGACAAATTGGATAAATATTTTTTTTTTTTTTTTTTTTTTTTTTCTATATTTTTGCCTTTTAAAATGCATGAAAACTCATACTTTGACGTAATGTCATACAATCAACTTCGTCGATTTTCAATGTATTTGCTTTAATATTAATATCTTCCTCAAGTTGGATTTGCGTTTTTAATAAATAACGCAATGATGCTTGTGCCTATAAATATATTTTAACAATTAGAAATAACTTAATTTGATTTAATGAATATTAAATGTTAATTGTCAAACCTCGCAGAGCGTTTGCTGTAATTCCTTGACAATTTCACGTAAGTTATGAACTTCTTTGACAAGATACGTCTCTACGAGATCTCTAGTAAGCTCTAAACCAGGTCGTTGACAACGATTACCTAATCTTGTATGAGCTAAAGCCATATAGCCTTCTTTCTCAGCAATTGATTTTTCTATTTGCGTTATATTACGTGTCATTTCACTTGCCTGTCTCATTATCTAAAAATAATATGTATTTTCAATTGTACAATTTATTTTTACAATGGCATATATATTATTATTTTTTTTTTTTTTTTTTTTTTAATAGAAATATAAAGGATATAATATACCTCTGAATGTTGTACTTCTAATTTAGTTTTTACTTCTTTTGTTTCTTCTATACGTTTTCTAAATGCTTCATCCGTTGCATTTTTTTGACTATTTAAATCATCGATTGTCTGTTTTATTATTGTATCAATATAAACGCGCATAGGTCTTGCGCTATTTATCTCTTTACTGGCAGCTATAATATTATTATTTGTTTGCATTTCCCATTCATTCAATGTTATGACCCTACATATAGTACATATATTTATCAATATCATCCATAAATCATTCTAAGGTAAGGCATAATAGAAAATAATTTTTTTTTTCAGATAATATTTTATACAACAAAATTATATTCCTTACGATGGATCAAGACGAGAAGTTCCATGATAAAGGCTCAAATTCAAACTGGTTTCCTTTAGTGTTAAATTATGTTTGTCAATGCGTAAATTATTTTCCTTATCTTCAAGATCATGATCCATGTAATAAAGAGTAGCCTTTAATCTACGAATTTGTTCTTGAGTTTGTTCCAGAATACGTGTTAACAAAATCTCTGCACCTTTAATCACATCACACTCTTTCAATAATTCTACTTCGACCTGATCATGGACTAAATCTATACCTAATCTGTGTTCTCTGTGAACATATAATATCTTATAGTAAAATATATGATCTTGAAAAAAAAAAAAAAAAAAAAAAAAAAGAAAAAAAAGAAAAAGAAATAACATGAGATAAATTTGTTCAAATTTTTTACCTTGCAATAATGCACTTTTCAGAAATAACAAGAGCATTTCTTTTTACAGAAGAAAGTGCATCCATAATACGTTCTTTATATATAGAAAGAGCATCAATCTCAAGAAGTACTTCCTTTCTTATTCTTAATAATTCTTTTTTACGAAAATCAATATCCTCTATTTTTTCTTTAAGCCGATGATCTGTTTCCTCTTTATTACTTTTAGCTGTTTCGGCAGTTAATTCGCAAACTCTTTGCGATTCTGATAAAAGGCTATCAGCTAATTCTTGTTGTGCTATAGAGCATCGATATCTAATTTTAAAGGAGAACAATGTCTATTATTGAAAGAAAGAAATAAGCTCGAACAAAGTGTTACAATAAATCTATATTAAATACCTGAAACAATTATTTAGATGCCATTCATTTAATGTAAATCTCGAAGGTGGTGGTGGAACGACAATTGAAGCTTGATCATTATGAGATTTAATTTTTGCCATAATGTCTTAGATTTTAAACAGTACAAACGACGTTAAGTCAAATACATGCGATGAAAAGTTTGATCTATATACATTTTTTAGCATTCTAATTTTATCGTGTCTCGGTTTCTAAGGAAACTCGATATTAACAGATACATAGCTATAAAAAATTTTTAAGATGGTAAACAGCTTTAATGAAAATCTTTTAATCATACAGAAACATAATATAAGGAATAAATAATATATTCAAAAATTTATTAACTAATTAATTAATTTTATCGTACACATATATTATTGATTATAATTTAATAACAGATAAAAATTGTTAGGTTAGAAAGATTCAAATATTCAAAAGTATATTTGAATTTTCCCGGGTAAATTCAAGTGAATTTAAATCATAAATTAAAAATGAAGTATATGCATCAAAATAAAAGGAAAAACTATTTATCAATCGATATATTTTAAAATGATCGTTAATATAGAATGTTATTTGTAATTAATCGATATTATAATAACGAATATAGATGAATTTTTGTAATATATTAATTTATTAGAATGGTACGTTAAATACGAATCTCATGATACGTAGAACCAACAATGTCATTAAAGCAACAAATCAAATTGTTTCTTACTATATATCAAGGAACTACATGTATCCTTGTTTTCAATTGGTCTATTTCTATCTGTAGATGACGTTATGAACGTCTTCACAAAACGTCAGTACTTTTCATTTTTTTATTAGCCATGCACGAAACGCTGTGCTACAATGGCGGCTTCCGTTATAAGCGCTTACTTTCTATCCACGAAGGATCCTTCTTAATAAAATGTAAAGAACTGTCGAAATAATAACGCTTCGACAGATTTCTGTTTTCTTAAAATGACAATATAGGATAAGAGCATATAAATAGTTTTTAAAAGAGATTCTTGGAAGAATTTATATCTGTTTTAAGGTACTTTTCGTCCCAATCAATAACAAACATTGTATTATTAGTGATACCGATATAATATATATAATTATTGAGCACATATATTTAAACAATTTTTTGCTTTTATTTATTACAGAGCAATCATTATAACATTATTCAAAAATGTCGAAACGACCAGCAGATGGTGGAGATTCAGGCTCACAGCCACCCATTAAGAAGGTTCAATTTGAACCTATTCTTATTGGGCCAATTTCGACTCTTGAGGAAATGGATATGAAGGTTCTTCAGTTTCAAAATAAAAAATTGGCACAGGTATAAATATCTGTTTGCTGATTGAATACGGCAGCTTTTATTTATTTTTTTTTTTTATATACTCAAGGAATTTTCATGAAAGATGCATTATAGGTTATATTTGCAATTAATTATAAATGATATCAATAGATTTTAATTCATGTAAGATCTAAGCATATACAATGAAATAGTTACATATGGAGGTTTTTTCCTTTTTTATATACTCAAGGAATTTTCATGAAAGATGCATTATTGGTTATATTTGCAATTAATTATAAATGGTATCAATAGATTTTAATTCATTTAAGATCTAAGCATATACAATGAAATAGTTACATATGGAGGTTTTTTCCTTTTTTTTTTAATAGTTTCCATTTAATTATTTATTTTATCTACTAATTTTAAATAATGATTTATTGTATTTATTTTTATTCGATAATTTTTTATGTTACATATATGCTTATATCTTGTTAATTAGAGGTTAGAGCAACGGCATCGAATGGAAGCTGAATTAAGACAACGTATAGAACAATTGGAAAAACGACAAATGCAAGATGATGCAGTACTTAATGTTGTCAATCGTTATTGGAATCAACTTAATGAAGATATACGTGTATTACTTCAAAGATTTGACGCAGAGACTGCTGATGAATCGGAAAATAAAAGTAAAATATATCTTTCTATTGAGTTTAATTAATTTAAGAAGACGTATGATTATATGATATATTTTATAGATGAAAGTGAAGCCACTACTTCTTTTCTTATGCAATTATCTTCCTGGGATAAGGAAGAATTAGATGACAAATTAGCAAATCGTGTTCAAGTATCTAAACGTGCTGTTTCCAAAGTTGTTCAGGCATTTGATCGTTTATCTCAAAGAAATGAAAAGATTACACTTGCACTTAAAGGCGAGTTTGATGGAGGTAATATCTTTCTATATTATATATTGTTAATTAAAGTGTAAGAATTATTATAATAAGTAATAGTATTATAGAGGAAGCACCAAATATTGACGAAGTTGTACGCAGAGCTAATGCTGAAATACAAATGGAAAATAGGAATCTACAAGCTATTAATATTCAACTTCATGAAAAATATCATACAATTTCACTTAAAGTAATTAATAAAAATCTTAATAATTCAGTTCTAATACATTTTAATTTTTCTTCAAAATATGTAATATTTAATTAATTAATAATAGATGTCAGAATTGCAAGACACTATAACAGGTAAAGATACTTTAGCAGCAGAATTGAGAAATCAAGTTGATGATCTGCAATATGAATTAAATAAAGTACGTGCGAGAAACGATAAACTTGAGCATCATCTTGGAGAGGCTATTGAAAAATTAAAAGCATTTCAGCAAATTCATGGGACAGATGAAAAAGGTAGCAATAAGCCAAACACTCTTGTTGCTTCCAGTGTTTCACAAACAAAAGTAAGCAAATATTCTGGATATTCTGTTTTGCGACTATTGTTTGTTGTTATTCAATATTTTAATTTTTTTAGCTTGAAGATTTACAAAGAGAACTCGAAGAAACACGTGAATTAGCAAACAATAGGTTACAAGAATTAGATAAATTGCATCAACAACATCGTGATGCTTTGAAAGAAGTAGAAAAATTGAAGATGGATGTAAATATTTTTATTTTTAATTCTCTCGTTTATAATTTTACTTATTTATTTTTTATGAATTATTATTGATTTATTTATTTTTTTTTTTTTTTTCTTTTCCCGGTAGATACGACAACTGCCAGAATCAGTAATTGTAGAAACCACAGAATATAAATGTTTACAGTCACAATTTTCTGTATTATACAATGAATCCATGCAATTAAAAACTCAATTGGATGATGCTCGTCAACAATTACAATCTAGTAAAAATGCTCATCTACGACATATCGAAATGATGGAGGTAAAGTAATTTATTTTTAATAACATATTTCTTTCTTTAAGGTGTTATTAATTGTTGTTAATTGTTGTTAATATATAATGTAACTTCTTCGTGTAGAGCGAAGAATTAATGGCTCAAAAGAAATTACGTGGAGAATGTATTCAATTAGAGGATGTTTTAGCTCAATTAAGAAAAGAATATGAAATGCTTCGCATTGAATTTGAACAGAATTTAGCAGCAAATGAACAAACGGGTCCTATTAATAGAGAAATGAGACATTTAATAACTTCACTTCAAAATCATAATCAACAATTAAAAGGTGAAGTACATCGTTATAAACGTAAATACAAAGAAGCTTCTACCGAAATATCAAGGGTATGGATGATGTAATATCGTAACAATAAATCATTATTTTTAAACTCTCATATATTTTTACATAGATACAGAATTAATTTTCACGTGTTTTTAGTTTAAAAAAGAAGTCGAAGAATTAACGACGAAGCTTGGCCAACAAACTTTACAAGAAAATAAAGAAGGTAGTAATTCGGATGGCAGTGGAAAAGAGGAAGACGCATCTAATTCGCTTCCTGCTTCAACACAGGTGAAAAAAACAAAAAAAAAAAAAAAAAAAAAAAGATAAATAACATACATTTGTCTTGTCATACAATTGTAATTGATTTTTTATGTTGTGTTACTGAAAAAATTTTCTTAGATAAAAGAAGAAAGTGGAGTGACTATAAAACGAGAATCTGGCGTCGATGAGGAAGTTGAAACTATTGAAGTAGGAGAAGGAGATGGTAGTAAAGGTACGCCAGATTCTGTTACATTGACATCACCTACATTGAAAAAAGAGAAAGATATTAAACGGGAAAAAGATATAAAAAAGGAATCTATTAAAACTGAACATCGCGATCCTGTACATCGTACCAAAGATACAAAAGTTGCCGAATCTGAACTTGTCAGAGATTTGAAAGCACAACTTAAGTATGACAATATATTATTATATTATTTAGACGTTATTTTGAGTTGATTAATATTAATTATAATGTTTTAATGATGGATTTTAGAAAAGCCGTTAATGAAATGAAGGAAATGAAACTTTTGTTAGATATGTATAAAGGAGTTGGAAAAGAGCAACGAGATAAAGTTCAATTAATGGCTGCTGAGCGTAAAACACGAGCAGAATTAGAAGAATTGCGACAGCAGATTAAAAAAATTCAGGTATGCACTTATTGTGATTGCATATTAATATGTATTTAACATATACACAATTCATATACAGGTGTTAACAATATGGGCATATAACTGTCTTAATAAAAAAAAAAAAATAAAAAAAATAAAAAATAAAAAAAATAAAAAAATAAAAAATAACATAAAAAAATAAAAATAAAAAAATAACTATCTTATGTGATAGTTGCTCAAATTAAACATGTTACTTTTCGTATGTTAGGAAAGTAAACGTGAAGAAAGAAAGAAGTTAGCAGATGAAGATGCGCAAATAAAAATAAAGAAATTGGAAGAGCAGGCATATACCTTACAAAGACAAGTTGCTTCTCAGAAACAGGTAGATCACACACACTATTCTGTTTGCTTTTAGCTTTTATTTTTTTTTTTTTTTTTTTTTTTTGTTTACAAATTACTATTGTTAATTTCTTTTTTTTTTTGTTTTTTTCTTTTTTTTTTTATTTTTAAACTACGATGCCAAACTTTACATGCATATTGGTAACATAAACTCTATTATTGTTATGTATATGAACGGTGGCATAACACTAAATAGAATTGTGTCTGGATGCAGGAGGAAGAAGCTCTTTTAAACGAAATGGAAGTAACAGGTCAAGCTTTTGAAGATATGCAAGAACAAAATTCAAGGTTAATACAACAGTTACGTGAAAAAGATGACGCTAATTTTAAACTTATGACAGAAAGAATAAAAAGCAATCAATTGCACAAATTAGCAAGGGAAGAAAAAGATGTATTAAAGGAACAAGTATCTACTTTAACTACACAAGTAGAAGCAGCTAATGTAGTTGTTCGTAAGTTAGAAGAAAAAGAACGATTATTACAAAACTCTCTTGCCACTGTTGAAAAGGAATTAGCATTAAGACAACAAGCTATGGAAATGCATAAACGAAAGGCTATTGAAAGTGCACAGTCTGCGGCAGATCTTAAACTTCATCTTGGTAATCTAATTGAAATATTAAAAATCATTATGAAATATAATACTTTTATGGGTATGATTATATAAATAAAATATATTATTTTAACTTTGTAGAAAAATATCATTCTCAGATGAAGGAAGCGCAGCAGGTTGTTGCTGAAAAAACGAGTTCTTTGGAAGCAGAAGCATATAAAACAAAAAGATTACAAGTAAATAGAAAATAATCGAATATTTAATACAAATAAATATATTTTCTCATTATTATTATTATTATTATTATTATTATTATTATTATTATTATTATTATTATATACGCTATTATTATTATTATATACGCTAATTTATTTTGCAGGAGGAAATAGCTCAATTACGCCGTAAAGTGGAAAGAATGAAAAAGATAGAATTGGCAGAAACATTAGACGAAGTAATGGCAGAAGAGTTACGGGAATATAAGGAAACCCTTACTTGTCCTTCGTGTAAAGTGAAACGCAAAGATGCTGTATTAACTAAATGCTTTCATGTGTTCTGCTGGGATTGCTTGCGTACGCGATATGAAACGCGACAACGGAAATGCCCAAAGTGTAATTGTGCTTTTGGAGCTAACGATTATCATCGATTATATCTTTCCACATGAAGAAAAAAGTTGTAAATCTCTCGAAATATTATTTTGTTCTGTAACTTATTCATATTTACAGATATATATATGTATATATATATGTATATATATATATATATGTATGTATATGTATATGTATATATATATACACGCATTTTTTTATATTTTTATTTATTATACTATAAATGTGGGACACAGTGCAGAAATGCGGATTGCATTTTTCTTATTGCATACATCTATACCGATGGTGATAAGTCACGTAAACAAGTATCATTTTTTTCTTTTTGTCAAACGTGATATATCATGAAAAATTGCATTTCTCCCCTATCAGCAATTATTTAACTACGCATAATCTTACCTTATCTACGAGGAAAAAAGAAATAATAAAAAGGAAAAATCACAGTTTTTCATCCATTTTGATCTCAAATTAAGGTAAGGAGTAGTAGTTGATGGAGAGATATATTTTAAAATTACTTTTTGAGGGCACAAAACAATTTAATATATGTATATGCATATATATGTATATATATATATATATATATATATATATATATGTATGCATTAAAATATATATATATATATATACACATTAAAAAGTGAAGCACGTTTGGAACATCAAAAACATTGTTCTGAAAATCTGAAGATTATATATTGTCTTGTTTTATTTCGATATTTGGTATATATACATTTATTGATATAATGATTAATTAGATTATTATAATTTATGTAAATCAAATTTTAAGATAAAGCAGCACAGACAGACATTCTTCGACAATTTAATAAGATATGTAATATAATATAAATATTAAATAATATTTACAAAATTTAACTTATCTAACAAAAACTGCTGTGTAACTACTTCAGAAAAGAAAGTGAATTATAAATCTTGTTGTTATAAAATTGAACTTGAAACATTGAAAGATTGGATTATAACGGTATCATCATGTATGAAATATTTTTGCTTAGATAGAAATTCCTTTTCTTTTTAGATATTTTAAAAATTTACATGCGTTGTATTAGATGCAACAAGTTATAGATAATTGTATAATTAATTTATTGTATAAATGTGACGAAGCGCGTAAAAATGTGAAATGAAAAATATCATTTAATATGACAAATTAATCACTTTGGATATCTTTATTTCACATCAAAGAATATTAGATTATTTTCTTTTTAGTAATGTCAATGTATTTTTTTATTTTCGTTGATAAAACTCTAGGTTATTGATGTAGTATCTCTTAACTCGATGAAAATGCTTCAATGAAAAATATTTATTTGGTATTTAAATAAGAAATCTTATCTCTTCGGGTAGAAATTAGATAAATATTGATGTTAATGTTTGATAATCATTTTTAATACTTTATATAGAACAAGATTATGAAACTTATTTGTAATAAAAAAATTAATTAGCAAGTACACAATTTTCATAGATACTTTTAACTCAATATAAAAAAAAATTTTTATTATTTAAGAATGATATATGATAGTATGACATTTTTCAAAATACATACATATATATATATATATATATATATATATATATATTTATATAGATATATAAATGTATAGATGTACATGGGAATTTCCTGTTGCTATGTGAGTTTTCTACACAAAAAGTATAAACTTGCTGAAATATAAAGATTTTATTCAATGCCTATGAAATATCTCGGTAGCAATTTTCCTCCCACACACACATTAAGTTTATTTCAATAAATAATTTTGTACAATGAAAATTTATGCGAACAAAATGTACATTTTTAAAACATATTATTGTAGAAATTGTGAAAAACAATGTGAATATGTAATTGCATATAATTATTACAAATATGATCAATATAATCATATTTAGTATATTGTATTTTTTACATACTAATTGATCCGTGTGTATATATATATATATATATATTCTCACGTTTATATATTTTATTCTGTATAGTAATATGTATATTCAGATATATATGTTGGATAGGCATTTCTTTACTTGGCAAAAAATATACAGCAAGGAATATAATAAAACATTTTCTATACAAATACAGGATTAAAAAATAATTAAAAAAATTACGAACTACTAGTTAATTATATATGGTTTCATACTATTTTATAACAATTTTTTATAGTTCTATAGATTTACGATTCTATTCATTTATACCTTATATATTTATAAAACAACTAAAATTTATTTAAATTCTTTGAAGACATCCTATATTTGTCTATATTCTTGAATTCTTTCATACGTGTGTGTCTATGTGTGTTATATACTCAGTAAGTATATAATTCAAACATATATTTATATAATTCTGTGTTATATAATTCTACAAAGTAAGATTTTATCTTAAATTAATTTTTCAATTAAATAATGTTTCATTTCTATTATATAAAAATTTTTATATTTTTGATACCTGTTATATGAAGAAACTGAATTAATCTAATTACTGAAAAAATAATAAATCATGTTTATTGCAGTTTATGTTTCTTTTCTATTTATCTATGTATGTTATGCAATTATGCTTTTTATTATAATATAGTATTCGTAAGTTTATTGAATGAATCAAATAAAACACTTAGGTTGAATTAATTTAAACGTATTAATTATTTAATCGAATAATAAAAAAGAGAAACTGAATTATATAGTACACTAGCGACATCTTGTCGGCCATTGCATGTAATACATTTGATGTCTGAAAAATGCAGTGAAACCTTTTCAAAAATTTCCGATAAGGATATTATTGTTGTTTTACCGTGTTGGATTAATTATAT
This sequence comes from Vespa mandarinia, assembly GCF_050613455.1. NCBI lineage: Eukaryota > Metazoa > Arthropoda > Insecta > Hymenoptera > Vespidae > Vespa > Vespa mandarinia. The sequence goes on along the minus strand of NC_140813.1, from coordinate 3,161,042 downwards.
CGAGTGGCCATATGAGAACATTGATAATAAGGTATTTAAATAAAAAAATTATTCGACCTAATTTAACAATAATGTATAATAAATAGTTATTTAGAGATTTTTTTTTTAAAGTTGTATTTTAACGTTTTTATGCGTTCGTTTAGCCTCTTGAAAAGGTATATGCAATCTTTAGAATTTTTTATATTTTCCATATGTTACTAAAGAGAACAAAAACATTTTCATTTTTTAGTTTTATAATAATATATATATATGTATTTTTTTTTTGTCATTAAGCGAACGTAGTATCTCAGGAGAAGTTTATTTCTTTCACGTAAAATTTGCGATTTGTTAATAACGTACGATATAAGTACGATATTTCAAAGCTACTAATTTCGTTTTAATTATTTATTAATTATCCTTTTGGATTTGACAAATTTTTAAGATTTATTATTATAAATAAATATAGTTTAAAATAAAAATGAAAAAAAAATTAAACTATCATTGTTGGTTATGTATTTGATTGACGTAATATCGTTCAACTGACCGTGTGGCCTAATGGATAAGGCGTCGGACTTCGGATCCGAAGATTGCAGGTTCGAGTCCTGTCACGGTCGAAAAGAATTAATTTTTTGTTCTTTTTTATAAGTAATATATATTTCATGATAATAATCGAGATAGTACGTTTTCAGTACAAATTTTTTTTTTACTCATCCACCAAGATAAAAACGAAATGCGATCGTATAAGATAATATTAATTGTAATCATTGTTTTTATGTGCATTATTATTTAATACGACAATCAAAGTCTACTATTATTGTTAGTGTAAATTAAAAATATAGATTGAAATAGTTTAGAGCGATTTCAATTGAATGAAAAAAAAAAAAAATAAATAAATAAATAAATAAAAGAAAATTGTATAGATAAAAAATTTTCCAAAATATATGAAATAATTGTCGATAGTTAAATGAACATTAAAATCGAACTTAGAAAAATTTAGCACGTATCGTATGAAACATAATTTAATCATTAATGTATTACAATTTCATAAATATCTAATTGCAAAATTAAATTTAAAAATAATAAATAAAAGAAAAAAAAGGTACAAAAAATTAATAATTTTCCTTCGAGCCGGATTTGAACCAGCGACCTATGGATGTCTCTTTTCGAATATAACCAACTACAGTCCACCGCTCTACCAACTGAGCTATCGAAGGATTGTGGCGACTGATGAGAATTAATATATGATAAACGTTGTCTATTTGTTGATCTCTGATATTAATATATAAACAGTAAAAAAAAAAGAATTTACAAAAGTAATAATACGATATAAAGTTTTATAATTATCGAACATAACCTATAGAATATATGAGTATGAAATATAATAAGGTGGCCAAAAATTTTCTAAGTATGTTAAAATTATTTAAGTGATTTTAAAAATCAATTACTCTTTTTCGTGACATTTTTGGCTTGTGTTACTGCGATATTAAAAAAAAAAAATTAGCCTAAAATATTTCTCTAGAAAGGAACTCTTCGGAATCAAAGATGATTAATTAATTTTTATAATTATCTAAAAACTTTTGACCTACTTAAAGACTTTTAGGCCTTTCTATATATTAAGATTTATATTTCATAAGATTTTTATTGAGATACATGCATAATTCAAAGTATTGTTTAATTGTACGAACCTTAAAAAAAGAAACATCGTTAATATCTCTATAATATAAATTGCAATAAGAGATGTAAAAGATTATTTACGGTTTACAGTAAGGATCGTATAAATAATAATGCTGGTATGTAATGTAAACGTATGAATTAATAAGGTTTAATTAGGAAGAAAGAAAGAAAAATGAATGAAAAAAACACAATGTCATTAATGTTTGATCATAGAAATATTCTTGCGAATTCAACATTTGCATCGATATATGAAGTAAGTATCTTTCTTTATCGATAACATTTGAAGTGTATATATGTACATACATATATGTAAGCATCCGATGAAAAAGATAATACATGAGTATCGGTAAAGTATGTATCATAATATAAACGTATGAATAATAATCTTTATCAAAAGATTTTATTAATGATTAATTATAGAACTATCTCAAGTATTTAATATGAATACATTTATATATATATATATATTATTATATATATATTATATATATTATATATATATATACACTTTGATATACATACATACACACACAAACATACATGCATGTATATATATATGTGTGTGTACAAAACAAATATTATTATTATAACATTAAATGTTATTATTATAACATTAGATGTTTATATAAATACATATATATATATATATATATATATATATATATATATATATACATATGTCTATGAATGTATGATGAAAAAGATAACACATGAGTACATAAATAATAATAATTCTACGGATAGATCGATCGTCGATGAATCAAAAGGCATGTAACGAAATACCTGTATCTAATAGTTTCCAACGTATTTCTTATGACGCGCGTCTTTCTCATCATCGGACGATAGACACTATTCGCGAAGTAAGCGACCTCGAAACATTTCTATCGATAGACAAAGATAGAGGAGAAGTAAAGTAATAAAGGGGCGCCGTGGGGTTTAAGGAGAGACGATATCGCATGGCTTGACATTATCGTGAACGGTAAGGTCGACGTTACTATTCGAAACATTATTGGAATGAAGTTAAATTTGATATTGTTCAACCTTTATCAAGATCTTTATTCGTTAGCTTAATTTTTTACTGTTTACATTCTACGTATATATATATATACACACACACACACACAGACACAAACACACATACATATACATACATACATACTAGATTGACCAATAAGTAATGTCAAAATTTTTTAAATTTTATATTTATATAAATAAACAAGATTGGATTCATTAATTTTCTTGTAGAAATTTTTTACCGATAGATTATTTATTAGCCAAATTAATACTGTATTATTAATTATATTAATACTATTATATATTATAATATAGTATCGTTTATTTATATGTAAAATATATACTGAACATTCTGATATTATTTATTGACCAATCCAATATCTATCTATTATATACATCTATATATATATATATATATATACACACGTGTATGTACACACACATACACTTATATATATGTCAGTTAATTAACTTAGAAGAATGGTATATAAATAACGTTTCGTTCGATCTTTCCTCTTCGTGTCCTTAACACGATTGATCGATTGAATTAATAAAATTGCTCGTTAAAAAATGCTTTCTCAAAACAGTCATTCTCTTTTTCTTTTTTCTAGTCCTGATAATGTAAGTTATAAAAGTGGAATATAATAATACTATCGTACCGTATTGATATTTGATCGATCGAGATTCAATACAGGAGACACGCGAACGAACGATGATGTTGAATTGTGCACCGAAAAAAGGAGCACATCATTCACGTGGATCAGTTCTTTCGTGGATCCTCTTTTTTTCTTGTTTGTTTGTTCTTTGTTTTCTTTATTATTGCGTGCGTGTGCGCGCGCGCGCACACACACACACATCTTTTCCAAGGGAGTGTC
>NC_140813.1:3145000-3147500 GCF_050613455.1 Vespa mandarinia | reverse complement strand
GAAGGCTAAAATATATCTGAATTGAGGCGATACAAAAGGTGGTATATACGAGTTGACAAAGAGAAGCGTGATTATCGATCCGTCGAGTTAACAAGTATACTACCGAGGCGATCATATTTTCTACTTTTCGTTTCATTGAAATCCTACGTTAAAAAGCCTTCAATGTTTAATCTTTGTCAAAAGAATTTGTTTTTATCTTTTCCCTCGCCAATTCTCCTCGCTAACTGTTCCTTAACTTTTCCGCCATTTAATTGAATCTCTAAACTTTGGGCGAAAAAAAAAAAAAAAAAAGAAGAAAAGGAAAAAGAAGAAGAGAGAAAAAAGAAACGAAATAAAAAAGAAAAAGAAATACAAGAGAGAAGGAAAGAATTGGGCAAAGGAAAAAGTTAGATTAACAAAAATGAATCACAATTCTTCGTTTTATTAGACTCTAAACTAAAGCGGATCCTCCTACGATATATTCTCGTCTTTCGTCTAATAATGTCTAATTGGCCAAGAAGAGATTGGCTCTAATCATATTACGAAGAGTAGTCGATAATCAAGATAGGTCTCTCGATAGAAGCGATACAAACGCGGTACGATGAAGAAAACCTTAGAAGAAGGCCTTGACATATGTTCTCATTTACTTAGCTCTTTCTTATACGCGAGAACTTATTTAAATAGTGCAAAGTACGAATTATCGACCATGTCCTAGACATTTCTTTGGTACCTCGTTAGAAGGGCGTGATTTTGAATACTATTCGCGAAGATATTAATCTCATAGTCGAACGTACCTTTTTAATTTATGTAATAGGTAATTCACGAAATAAGCATGCATCCTAACGTAATAATAAATCTTTTTTTGTTCTTTTGTCCTTTCTTAAGGGAGAAGGGAAAAAAATAAAAAGCTGTTCTTCCTTTTTCCTTTCTTTCTTTCTTTTCTTTTTTTCTTTTTCTTTTTTTTTCATTGCTCCTCGAATCTCGCCCAATTCTTTTCTTCTTCCTTTTTCTAAATTAAATATTATGCATATATGGATAATTATATGTTTTTTTTTTTTTTTTTCTCTCTTTTGCAGAAATACCAAGGACGAGTGTATCTCGCAGGATGGATTCGTGCGGGGTCTACTTGTCTCAGCTACGAGCGATGCTCGTGAGAAATCTTCTTCTGAAGAAACGTGAAAAACGGAAGACCATCGCGGTACGTCTAAGTCATAAATAAATATATATGTATATATATATATATGTATATATATATATATATATTATCATTATTATTATTATTACTATTATTTATTATTATTATTATTATTATTATTATTATCATTATTATTATTATTATTATTATTATTATTATTATTATTATTATTATTATTATTATTATTATTATTTTACTTTTCTCTTTGAGAGAATAATATTATTAACATAATATAGTATATTTAACTATGACGAGGATTTATTCAATTTATCGTTCGTCGAATCGACGAGTATGTACTTAGAAATATCGTGAGATCATATTTGTAAAAGTGTAACTAATTATACAGAGACGAAACTCTAATTAACGTTCTATCTAATTAGCGAAATATTTAAACTCATAGGAAAATAAATAAAGATAAGAAGTTTACAGTGCGTAGTCGGTAATTCCAAGCTTTGCTATTATGATCAATAATTAATACATAGATAAAGATCCGCGTATGCACGTTGCACGTTGTTTTTAATAGCTCGTACACGTAGATAAACCGTACACATTGGTACTAATAAATGAGATAACGACAAAGGAATGTTATAACATTCAATGAGACTGAACGTCATGTTGTATAATCAAACTACTTGGAAAAGCAGAACATGTGTTTTTTTTTCATTGGCTTCAAATTCGATACATACGTAGATATATGCGGCACGTATAAACGTATACATAATATCGTTTAAATAGGGAAGTAAAGAAAGGATGAAGGGGGGGAGGGGAAATAGAAATTGAGATTGGTCGTCAGATCGAACAAAAACGAGGTTTGATGAAATCTCTTCGTACGATATACAATATATATATATATATATATATATATATATATATATATATGTATGTATGTATGTATGTATATATATATATATATGTATGTATGTATGTATGTATATATATATATATATGTATATATACATATCATATGTCCTTGCGTTATATGGAGTAGAAAAATATTTTGGAAATTGAATAAATTTTCGGTAGGTCTGTTTGATCAGTGATGCGTATATTACGTGGCACGATTTCGTTTTACTTATAAAAAAAGAAATGTAACGTTGTGGTTAGATATATATCTATGTACGTATGTATGTATATACAATTTGGTAAAACATTATCGATCGAATAATCATCGAGCGTCAGTGACTAAGTAACATATGAATCGTAAGAATTTCGACGAAAATAATGAGTCACTTAGATTGTTTTCTTTTTCTTTTTCTTCTCTTTCTTTTTCTCTTCTTTTTATTATATTTTATTTATCGCGAAGATGATTATCAAAATAAAATTATC
>NC_140813.1:3077500-3140000 GCF_050613455.1 Vespa mandarinia | reverse complement strand
TACTCTAGGGATTCTCATAGTGATAAAGGTGTTGATACCTAATCCAAATTATCCCGCGATGACGACGCAGAGGCATGAAGAGAAAATATTCGAATTATTCAACGGTCATAAAAACAATACGATAGCCGTGGTACCTAATTCGACGGAAACTCTCGTAAGTTATCGTTAGTTATAATTAGATATAAATATCTCGTTAAACGTATTAAAAATTTTTTATATCATTGATTCATCTTCCAGATATTTTTAAATTCGATGAACAACGTTTGGCTGTCCATGTGGGATTTTCCTGGCAAATTACCTTTAAATTTTATGATATTCGATACGAAGGATGATCTACAGGCAGCTTATTGGAGAGATCCATATAGCGTACCTTTGGCTGTGATCTTCGAAGACTCTCAACCGATCACTCAACGTCTTCTGTAAGACTGTTTATATATATGTATATATATATATACACACATAGATACAATATTTCAGTCAAATCTATTAAATTGCTAAGTTGATACGAATGATTGTTTACATTCACGAAAAGCTTTTTCCCCCTTTCTCTCTTTTATAATCTAAATCGAGGGTGAGGTAAAATTGCTATTTGTATCTTTTAGATACGAGATTAGAACAAATCCTTCATATACATCTCCTCCTTCGCCTACTGAACTTTATTCCGCTCCGGTTACTTGCCGGAAGGACAACAGCCATTGGATGGGAGACGTTCTGTCAATAGAAACCGGCGGATCATGTCCCGTGAATAACTATTTGGATTCTGGCTTCCTAGCGTTACAAATGCTAATGGATATTACGAAGATAAGGGTACGCCGGTTACTTATAGTCTTGAATTATATTGCTCTCTTTCACTCTTACGAAATGTATCTTCTAATGTATTACTTCCTTCCTTACTCTACAGCTTGACACGCAAAACAACGACGTAACCATTCCAGATATAAAATTAGAAATGTTTCCAAAAGAAGCATTCACAGCTGGTAAGAAATAACTTCTCTCTATCGAAAAGCTTTTACTTTCTTCGAAGAAATGATAATCTAATTTCTCTCTCTCTCTCTCTCTCTCTCTCTCTCTCTCTCTCTCTCTCAATACAACTCTTAATAATACATTTTCTAGATTGGATGTTGGCTTTTAGAGTCATTATTCCTTTGTACATGGTATTAGCACTTTCACAGTTCATTACTTATCTCTTGATACTAATAGTCGGTGAAAAAGAAAACAGGATTAAAGAAGGAATGAAAATAATGGGCCTGAAGGATTCTGTATTTTGGTAAATTGAACATTTTTTATAAATTATATGATATTACTGTGATATTTATGTTTTAATCTATCGATTAAATCCATTAAATATTGATACGTCTTTCGTGCTTTAGGATGTCTTGGTTCATTATCTACAGCATCTTTGTCTTGTTACTTTCTGCCGTTGGAGTGGTATTACTCTTCACTCTACAAATGTTTCAGCATACACACTTTTTACCGATATTTCTTTTGGTCGTACTTTATAGTTTTTCCATCATCATGTTTGCCTTCATGATAACGCCATTCTTTGATAAATCTCGTGTGAGTATTTTATGTTATATAAAATGTTTAAATTAAACGGGTACGAAAAGGAATTGATTTAATGTAAGATCATTAGAAAAGTTATTACAGATTTCAACGAGTATACTCGTATCTCATTTTAGACTGCCGGTGTCCTTGGAAACTTTGCAGTAACGATATTAAGTTTGATGTACTTCATTCAAGTCTTTGTAGACGATTCTAGCTCGATCTCATTTTGGCTTGTATCACTTTTAAGTCCAACGGGTGTTGCATTGGCTATGGATAAGGTTGGTATTCCTAAAGGTTTATCAAAAAAAAAAAAAAAAAAAAAAAAAATTTAATAAATTTTATTTTTTTTTTCCTTTGTATCTTTCATAGGCCTTGGTCCTGGATTTACAAGGACAAGGAGTGAATTTCGATAATCTTTGGTGTGGTCCTGGTATACCTTTCGGTGGAAGTCTCATTATGATGACTTTAGACATATTCTTATATGCTTGCTTAGCCTATTATTTGGACTCGGTTATACCAAGTATGTTTAAAGAATCTTTTACTTTTTTTTATTTTTTATTTTTTTCCCCCCTTTGTTCTCTCTGCGATATATCTGAAGATATTTTCAATAACAACTTGGAAGAGTAACGATAATCCTTCATGACATTTTGATTAATAGGCGAGTATGGCACGAAGAGATCACCGTGGTTCTGTTTCACACCTGGATTTTGGTGTCAACGTAAAGTTCAAAGGGTACCATCATCTAACGGCGAATCTAATTCTTTTATACCCGGCGAGGAAACAAATAGAGACGTGGAACCAGTTGTACGTGAGATGAAGGGAAGGGAAGCAATTAGAATCATAGATCTGTTTAAATCTTATCAGAAATGTCGTAAGCCTGAAACAAAAGCAGTTAATGGTATCAATCTAACGATTTATGAGGGACAAATAACAGCGATATTGGGACATAATGGGGCTGGTAAAACAACGTTGTTTAATATACTCACCGGATTGACATCGCCAACAGCCGGTACGGCTTTGATATTTGGATATGACGTACGAGATTCAAACGATATGCAGATGATCAGAAGTATGACAGGTGTATGCCCTCAGCATGACATTCTGTTTGATTTATTAACGCCAAGAGAACATCTCGAATTTTTTGCCGCTGTACGTTGCATTCCAAAATCAATGATCGAACACGAGGTAAGACAATATTTAAAGCATTTAAAATAATCTATCGTTATTATAGAATTGCAAATTATTATCTCGTTATAATTTATAATATCTCATAATGTCATTGATATTATAGGTAAAGAAAACGTTAAAGGACATAGATCTGGTTGAAAAAGCGGATACTTTTGCAAAATATTTAAGCGGTGGCCAGAAGAGAAAGCTCTCAGTAGGTATCGCCATTATCGGTGATCCTAAGATCATTATCCTTGATGAGCCCACAGCTGGAGTGGATCCATACTCGAGAAGACAAATGTGGTCTTTCCTGCAATCCAGAAGACACGGTAAAGTCATTCTTTTAACGACTCACTTCATGGACGAAGCAGACATATTGGCTGACAGGAAGGCAGTTATAAGTAAAGGGAGATTGAGATGTTGCGGTAGTTCGTTGTTCTTAAAAAATAAATTCGGTATCGGTTATCATTTAACGTGAGTATCAAGTATAAATGTATGCACAAATTAATACACATGCAAATGTTCATTTATTTATTTATTCATTCTTCTATTTTGACAATTTTCCTCTTTTTTTTTTATCATTGTATTATCATTACAGTCTCGTACTAGAAGGCAACGCAAGGGAACATGCAATAGCACGATTAGTATCGTCTCATGTGACGAAAGCCGAAAAAGCAAGACGTCACGGTCGAGAATTGAGCTTCATCTTGCCTCACAATTCCGTGGAAAATTTCGCCTCACTTTTTTCGGCTATCGAGCATGAAATCAAAACGAGATCGAGTAGATTGGGTATTAGTAGTTATGGAGTATCTATGACGACCCTGGAAGAAGTCTTTTTACATCTGGAAAAAGACGAGGAAACGGAATGTACCATGGACAATCTGTCAAAGAAAATGGTTCGTAATCGTGCACTTAGTAGATCGTTGTCCTTGCAGTCGAAAAGTACATCGTACCAGAGTTTACAGAACGAAGGTGTTACCGTTCAAAATGATGGTCAAGCGAAAGGTAATTAAAGGAAAATTATTTAACATTTAAAATCAATATTTGTATCCGTTAATTATATTTATATATATTGAAATGCAGGAGCAGGTGATCTACCAGATGGAATTCACAATGATAGGAATCCTCCTATTCTCGGCCTTGGCTTAGACCCCATCAAAATTCGGCCTAACTTCCTTCAAATTCTTTATGCCATGCTTCGCCTAAGGATACTCAGGCTGTTTAGAAACATTCAACTATTATACTTTACCATCGTTGCTCCTCTTGCTCTAATAATCCTTGGTCTTTATATAAACAGTATTCAAACTGTCGACATTAAGATGCAATCACTTCAACTTAATAGTGGTATGCTTTTATATATCTTCCCCGCCCCCAATAATCTTTAATTATCACCGAAATATCTATAAACATTAGAGATATTTTCTCTTCTCTTTGTAAAAATTTTTTTTAGACACCTATGGCAATGAAACTAAAATTTTATATTTGAATAATACCGATATTGACATAACGCCTTTGATAGAGAGTATAAGTCAAGATGTAAAGCATATCGATGAATACGATGGGAATTACGTTAATTTGTTAAAAAGCGCACCGCACGTAGCAGCATTTAATATCAATGATTATAGCTTTCCAAAGATGAATTTAACAATCGTATATAACGATACGATGCAACATTCTTTACCCATTTTATTGAATGTACTGTTAAATACTTATTACAGGTATGTATATTCCTTATCTTTTACAGAAAAAAGAAAAAGGAACAACAACAACAAAATTACGTTAAAATCACAATAATCATTGTAATTTCCATTAAAAACAGATTGGTAGCTGGTAGGGATGATGTTCAACAAATTGAAATAAAAACGCATCCGTTTCAACAGACATCACAGCCACAAGAATTTAACATTGGCGTTGCCAGTTCAGCATTATTCATTGGAATGGATTTTGTTTTATTACCAATCACTTTGGCAGTCGATATGGTTTATGATCGAGAAGTAAGAATAATTTATTCGATCGTATCGATAATTAACAAAGTTATTTAACATTTTAACATTTGATTTTAGATAAAAGCGAAGAATCAATTGCGCGTCAACGGCCTGTCATTTCCTATGTACTTCCTCACATATTTTATCGTCCTCGTCGGCCTGATGACATTTATTTGTTCATGTATCATTGGTATTATATTTCTCTTTGACGTGCCTTCGCTTCAAGAACCACCAGCACTCATTACTCTTGGTGCCCTTTTAATGTTATACTGCCCATCGTCCATTCTTTTTTCGACATGTTGGAGTTACATCTTTGATAAGATGGACTCCGCACAAAGTATTTTACCCAATATTGCTACGTTCTTTGGACTGATACCTTTTTTGCTTGTCATGATCTTAGATATGCTAGGTGTCGGTAAGTGATATATATAAACAAATACTTAAATAAAAATTTTTGTCACTTATTTAATCAACATTAAAATATTTTGATCTTTTTTAAGGTGGTACTGCAGCGTTCGCTTTGCATGTGGTCTTTTCTCTATTAAATACCATGTATGTGCCCTATGCAGCGGTGTACTATGTAGATCGCGTTCATTTAATGTGCTCTATTAATGCTGCCTGCCATCATTTAACTATGTCGGATTATCTTACTACGGAGATCATATTGATGGCTGTTGGTGTATTATTACATTGTCCATTATGGTTCTTCGTATTGCTCTTATTGGATATCAAGAAAAGCGGCGGAAACATTAGCGATTTCTTCAAGCACTTCCTGGTTATAAGAGTTATATATTTCTTCGTTATTTAATTATTTATCCGCAAAATAAATGTTAATTTTGTTTTGTATGTATTAATAGAGAAATGGCGGCTCGATCGGTGAGGAGATAATGGAGAATTCGGATGTAGGTGAGCACGAAGATGCTGACGTAAAAACTGAAAGACAAAGAGTATTCAATCTTATTACGTCACCTTCCGTTCAACAATCATCAGTGGTATTGGTACAGGTAAAAATAATTTTCTACTGGTAAAATAATGAATAGAGAGTTTTAACGATAATTTTAATCATGATTATTGAATGCCGTTAGAATCTACGAAAGGAATATCATCATCGAGAATCAACAGTTTCTTGTAGCTGTTGTAACAAACGAGAAGAAGAGACAACATCTCAAATGCAACGAAAAGTCGCTGTAAGAAATTTATCATTGGCCGTTGAACCAGGTGAAGTATTTGGACTTTTGGGTCATAATGGCGCTGGAAAAACTACTACGATGAAGATTATTATCGCGGAGGAAGCAGCAACACGTGGTAGAGTACAAATTGGCGGGCACAATATACATTCTCACATGGAGGAAGCATTCAGACAAATGGGATATTGTCCGCAACACGATGCTCAATGGAAAAATATTACTGTACGAGAACATTTAGAATGTTACGCAGCTATTCGTGGTGTACCTTGGGGAGAGATTAATAGGTATTATTAAAAATACTTTTATCCCGTGTAACAATAACTTTCACTTTTAAAAAATAATGATATTATTTCAGAATCGTCGATCTCTATTTAACCGGTCTTCAGATTCATGAACATGCCGATAAACAAACTCAAGAATGCTCAGGTGGTACTAGAAGAAAGCTTAGCTTTGCAATGGCAATGGTTGGAGGACCAAAGGTTGTTTTAATGGATGAACCTAGTACGGGTATGGATCCTAGATCAAAAAGATTCCTATGGGATACCATCCTTGCTAGTTTCCAGGTATTATCGAAACAATTGGCCTATGATTTATCATTTAAAAATTTTATTAAATTTTAATATTAACATTAAAAATTAACATTCGATTATTTTCTATTAACAGGGTGGCCGAGGAGCAATCCTTACAACTCACTCGATGGAAGAAGCCGATGCATTATGCTCCAGAGTTGGTATAATGGTTAAAGGTGAATTAAGATGTGTAGGTTCGACGCAACACCTGAAAAATCTATACGGTGCTGGGTACACTTTAGAGATGAAACTTTTGGGTGGCGATTGTACCCCAACTACGCCTTCCGGTGATAGATTATCTGCATTAAAAGAATTCGTTGCTGGTCTCTTTCCTGATGCAACGTTAGAAGAAAGTTTTGCAGACAGATTGGTCTTTGCCGTTCCTCAACACGCAGTGAACTCGCTGGCCGAGTGTTTTATGCAGTTGGAGAAGGGTGAGAATTATTGTCCCATTAGAAATACATAATCATTGAATTTTCAATGCATGCATTGAGTAAAAGGGAAAGAAAGAAAAAAAAAAATAAGAAAAAAAGGAAACAATCAATAAAACATATGCAATTTTTAATTACAGCCAAGCAGGAACTAGACATCGAGGAGTATAGTTTCAGTCAAACTACCCTGGAACAAGTGTTTCTCAAGTTCTCTCATTATGACGAGAGCAATAGTGGTGAATGACGATCTAGATGTTCAGTGTTTTAGTATCTTGTTTTTAATTATGAACTTGCTATACTTTCAAGACTGCTCAATTTACGCGCGAGAGTATTAAAAGTCATTGTTTTTATGTAACAGTTAAGGAAAGCCGACAAAACGAAATGATATTAAATTATCGTTGTGTGAAAACGCATACGATGAATCGGGCGATTGCACTAAAATGCGAGTACGAGCGATGTTAATAAAAAAAAAAAAAAAAAAAATAAAAAAAAAACCCCAAAAAAAACAAACAAAAAAAAATTTTCTTTCCGTTCGTTCGAAGGCGTTTACAAAGTTATTATTATAATCGTCTAAATCTTGTTGATATATTATTAATTACTTAAACATTACGTCACAGTGATTCATAATAAGCACGACCTTTTTCCTCTATGAGGATTCAGTGGCATACATTAAAATGCTTTTTGTCCAATGGGAAGGATTGTATTTTCCCGAATCTGCAATTGAGTATAGATGAAACGCGTATTATTGTTAAATAGACAATTCAAAGGATAATGTACATTATCTTGAAATATGCTTTCGTCATTACTGTGTAAACCATGTAACAGATATTGCACAATTAATGAATGAAACGACTATTTAAAACGAAATTTTTTCAGTCGTAGTATAAGCTAACGTACATTACATACATACATAAAGTACATAAATAAATAAATAAATATATAAATAAATAAATAAATAAATGAATAAATAAATACATACATACAATCATACATACAAACAAACATACAAACAAACAAACAAACAAACATATATACATACATACATATGTACATACATACAAACATACATAAATACAAACATACATACAAACATACATACAAACATACATACATACATATGTACATACATACAAACATACATAAATACAAACATACATACAAACATACATACATACATACATACAACAAATAAACAAACATACATACATACATACAACAAATAAACAAACATACATACATACAAAAATACAAACATACAAACATATATACATACATACATACATACATTTAAACAAGTTTGGGTTCTAATTTTAGGGCTTCCTGAAAGAAAAGATTTTTGTAAAAGCGAATAATTTGAGAATCGTAAGATATAACAAGAAAATAAACTAGTAATTGGGGATTTTGGTATCCATGATCCCTTTACCTTGACTGTATGTCACTGTCAGGATCGTATTATATCGACTCGATAATATTTAAAAAAAGGAAAAAAAGAAAAAAGAAAAAAAAAAGAAAAAAAAAGGAAAAAAAAAAGAAGAAGAAGAAGAAAGAAAAAAAAAACACTGCGAGTATATAATATACCGATGTAGATAAACGACGAACGGTTAATAAAAATCGTCTTTTTTCTCGTGCTCGTATTTTTGTGTGCAAGCAAGAGTTCGACTTTTTGTGCGTTTACGTATGTGTGAAGATAAAAATAAGCGATGAGTGAATAAATGTTTAAATAATTAGGATCTTGTAAATAGTCTCGCAAGATAGTGTTCGAGCGGCATTAATATAAAAACAAATTACGTTTTCAGCGATAAACAAATATTGATTTAAGAATTTATTGATATACTAACGATTTTCGTAGTTTCAATATTATTTTATGTTGTCTGTCTTTTAGATTATCAAGAGAGAGTGAGAGAGAGAGAGAGAGAGAGAGAGAGAGAGAGAGAGAGAGAGAGAAAAAGAAAAAAACAATGAAAAAAAAGAAAAAAAGAAAAAAAGAAAAAGAAAACTCGCGCAGCGGTCTCATTAACAATAACTGCATTGGAATTGGATCCTATAATGTATCTAACGTTAGTCCATAAAAGGACGTACGTAACGTTTATGATCGTTATCAGGTAGGACGCGCAGGAATATCTGCGTAATAATACTTATATCAATTTATTTACTTTTAATGCGACAATTTGTTATCTGCAAACGTATGAGAATAGTATTTTATCCCGATATATAGAAAATCGAATCATTTTAATCATCGAATTTGCATATTCGTAAATAATAACAAAAGTCGATTTACACAAAGATCGACGAATAACTTTTACGTAACTTATTATCGATCCAAGGTGAAGTGCATAAAAATTAGACGTCATATAAGTACTTATCTTCAAACGTTTCTCTCCGTCTGTCTTATGGTCTTTTATCAAGCTTTTTTGGATCAGAAGTCACAGAAGGATACGATAGATCGTTATTATTGCCTCATTAAGATTTAAAATGATGATGATGATGATGATGATGATGATAATGAAGATGATGATAATGATTATTATGATGATGAATTCATGGGAATGAAATTATATTATTTCCTTTTAGATAAAATGAATCGTATAGAAAAGAAATGGGATCTCGCATGATCCATTTAGTATGCGATATCGAACCGCAATAGTTGGCTAATTGTCGTTGGCAAAAATTCGAATTTCTTGTGTACCTAATCGATCGAACATTTTTCTCGAATAAAAGCATAATGCTTTTAAAGTTCTGATCAATGCGTGGTACATTTGAAAGTTCAATTATTGCTCTTTGTCTCTTTATTGCCTACAGAAACGTCAGAAGGATAGAAAGAAAAAAAATTGCTGCCGATACAAATTAAAAAAAAAAAATTCATATATATATACATAGATATATATGTGTATATATATATATATATATATATACAGGGTGGTTCGTTAAAACGAATAATCTTTTCTCTCTTTCTCCTTTGAATACCTATTGATCGTTCTGTGATCCTTTTAGAAAAAAAAAGTCTCATCTGTCGTATAATAAACAACGAACGTTATTCGAAAATGAGGTTATGTAAAAAAGAAATACATAAAATCATTACAATTCTTCAGTTCGAAATTACCTAGTAACCTCATAAAAATTGTGAAAGATTTATGATAAATTCTTTCCCTTTTTATATTTTCTATCTCTCGGAAGATTTTGGAATGTTGTTCGTTGAAAACAAGTACGATTAATGAACCACCCTGTATATCGAACGGGCCCTTTAATCGTAATCATTGGATCCAAGATCTAATTACGAAGATAAAAAGCAAAATAAGAAGAGGATGTCGAGGATGGGAGAGAAAGAGAGAAAATAAAATAAAATTAAAAAAAAAAACAAAAGAGAAAAAGAAGAAGATAAAAGAAGAAGAAGAAGAAGAAGAAAAGAGTTAGCCAAACCTTAGAAAAGAAAATTACACGTTCTTTTGAGACTTTCGAACAAAAAAAAGGAGAGCTCTCGTTTGCAGAATCGCGCCCTATCTCTCTTTTGATTTTCATGGCGCTGCCATCGCGGCGCGAAAATCAAACGCGAGTTATGGGCGTCGTTCGGAGGACTGAATGAAACATTTTTTGTAGATGATATAATTATAGCGTAGGTAGTTAATATTTGAATCTCGCCACAAAAAAGAAAAAAAAAAAAAGAATGAGAGAAAGAAAAGGGGAAGAAAAAAAAGTATCGATTTTTGTAAATATGAACTCGTTATATAAGAGAGGAAGAATTCTTATTATAAATATATAAAATAGAAACTGCGTGCGTAACTTTACGTACGTGCATTTATAAGGGATTGTGCCCGCACAAATCTCGTTCTAGCAAATACGGTATAACATAAAATTTAGTCAATTATGGAATTACACGATGAAAAGAAAAAGGGGAAAAAAAAGAAAAAATAATGAACAGCAGACAATTTTATGAGATTATATATAAATATATAAATATATATATATATTCATATATACGTATATATGTATATGTATATATATATATATATACACACGTATATATACCATTTTTTAAAACAGTTGTCACCGATTACGGAGTACGCTACGATACGTCGAGCATTTCTGAATTAAGTAAAAGAACAAAGAAAAGAACAACAAACAAAAAGAATTAAATAAATAAATAAATAAATAAATAAATAAATAAATAAATAAATATACAAGATAAAAAAGAAACAAAAAGAAAAAAAGAAAACAAAAAAAGAAAAAAAAAAAAAGAAAAAAGAACAATACGTTACTGCGTAATCCAATAGACATTGCATATCGCGTTTGCGGTTCAAAGTGCTTCATTTTTTGACAATTATTTTGCGATCCCGTTGTCGGATATTTAGTAGCCGTGTGTACATACATACATTACATACCTACATACATAGATACATTACATACATACATAGATACATACATAGATACATACATAGATACATACATAGATACATACATAGATACATACACACATACATACATACATAGATCTCTAATGTAATCGTTCGCACATGCTCGCGTTAATGCGTTACCCTCGCTTTTCTTATTATGATCCATTCGTTCTTACGTGGAAGATTGTCCCGATCGATCCGACTCCAATTTAATTAATTATACAACAAATAAATGACGATTATTGTAGACTTCAAAGATAGTCAAAATCAAAGTTGGAGGATCGGTAAATCGTCTTTCTCATAGCATTATTTCATTTTTTTGTAAGGATATTTCTTCTCGTGCATGCACATATATAAGCACCCACCCACATAGGCGCGGCTGACAAGATGGGTACACAATCACACCTCACACAACAACATACAGGAAACATATATATATATATATATATTGTATATATATATATACACAATGGATCATACAGACACCCATATTAAGGAAAAGACATTTCGTTCTTTATTCACGCGT
This sequence comes from Vespa mandarinia, assembly GCF_050613455.1. NCBI lineage: Eukaryota > Metazoa > Arthropoda > Insecta > Hymenoptera > Vespidae > Vespa > Vespa mandarinia. The sequence continues at coordinate 3,128,202 of NC_140813.1, read as the reverse complement.
TAAAATCGTGTAATATCTATGATATTCATTGATACATGCCGAACACTTAACACCCGTCAAAACCGTAATTAACTTTACGGTACTACGTATTTGTTGTATAAAGTGAATGTAATCAGTCGGTTAACGGAAGCTTTTTCACCAATAAAAATCAGTTAAACATAATGTTGTGTGATGCGTTTTTTCTCTTTTTTTTTTTTTTTTTTGTTCTTTATTTTTTTTTCTTTTCCTCCCTCTTTTCTCGTTCTTCATGTAATGATCATTGTACATACGTACTTGTAAAACATGTATAATAAAATAATAAAATATATGAAGGGTGATTGTTAAATGATTGATTGTATTAAACGATTATATCACAAGGTGGGACAGTACGATAATTTACATTATTTACGTAAATATGACATATAATAAATATTTACATTAGTAAATTTTTACATGTTACAACAAATATAAATCGTACATAATCGTACGAATTTAATGAATAATTTTGTTGTAGTTGATTAACATACGTGTTTAATTTAAAAATTTTTACTTTGTTTCAATGTGGGTAGAGTCTTAAATAGAATGATAAAGTGTGCAATTGTATAACCAAGAAGAGCACCTGTTACACATGGGATAGGCCACACTTGCCATGGTCTATCCCAATCTAATGGAATTACAATAGCACCAGTCCACGTACCCAAAAGTGTAGTTTTTATAACAATATTAGCAGCATTGATAAATATATTGTCTTTTTGTGTTTCTCTTCCTGTTAAAATATTGACCGCTGTATTTACTCCTAAATGCAAACTGGCAGGAACAAATGTTAAACACGTTAATATTATTGTAAGCATGGTCGTTTCCTCATGTTGATTAAAAACTGGTGCACCGAACATAACAATAAGAAAATAATAAATAATTGACAATATAATGCTTGTGATAAGAAATTTAAAACCTTCCTTTATATATTTTGTCCAAGATCTTTTACTTTTTGACGTTTTAGTTTCTATCTTGGTAATAAGTACTGGTTCTGTTTGTAAAAAAGAAAAGATTAATTTTATCACTTCGGCAAACATCAATATCAATAATATTGGAATAAATTTGTACGAGCCAACATTGTACAATGTTCCATTAATTTTTAATAATATTAATATGCCTGGAAAGTAAATGCAAGTAAACGATGAACAAACGAATAATAATTTTTGTGCTGCTTTATTCCCACCGTTCATATTTCTCATATTAAATCTGTAATACAAAGATAAAAAATATTTATAAATATCCATATATATATATATATATATATATATATATATATATATATATATATATATAGAATATGATAAAAAATAATATTTTAAAAAATTACTTGTATCAATTTAAGGTTAGTTAATATGTCACTTACCGCCAAAACACATGTATTTAAATACATCACTATTAAGGCTATTCACTACCTTACGTTCGAAGAGTGTGTGACTTCAGCGACAGGTGTGGACAAAATATGAACTACGAATATAAGCGGAGAACACACTGTCCCAACTATGTATCTACTTATCGGTGTATATAAACTTGCATTGGTTATTCTTCTCTGCGTGCATAATAATTGATTTCGTGCGGATTAGAGAGTAATTTAATGACAATGAATTCATACATTTCAGTTTCTCATATGTATTGTACAACTTCTTTTGACGTTAGATTACATCTTGCATTCGTGCAAAGATACCGACGTAACGTGTTAGTACATTGATGTTCAATCGATTTTGAAAATACATTGGAAATATGCTGTCATTTGCCCGATAATACTTGCGTTAAAAGATTTACAATTAGACTTTGCAAGTAATACCGACTTATGTCTCACGACGGGGAGTTTACTGTACGTAGAGATCCACGGATTAACGGTGATTCTATTCTATTGGGTTGGCAACTAAGTGATTGCGGATTTCAAATAAGAAGGAAACGACAAAATCCGCAATTACTTAGTTGCCAACCCAATACACTAAAATTCACGTTCCACGATGTCTACGTGTTACGGGAGTTTAGGGAGTTTCGGGAGTTTCGAGAGTACCAGGTTTCTAAAAATTATTATTAAAAAAAAAATACATTAGAATTCTGTCATAGTTAATTATTTATTTATTGAAATATGATTAAACAATTTGAAATGTGAATACATTAATGTCTATTTAGATATGAAAAGAAAAATAAAGACATGCAGCCATTCGCTCGGTATTACTTGCGTTGTATGATTTAAAATTAGACTTCACAAGTAATACCGACCCAGGTCTCACCACGTGGAGGTTGCTGCAAATGGAAACCCACGGGCTAACGGTGACTCTACTTTACTCTAAAATCCGCGTACCGCGATACCGATCCCTCATGCTTTCCGCTTCGGATATCTTGGGCATGGGACAAAGCTAACAGGAAGTATCTAGCCTTAGCTACAGGGACTCCACTTACAGAAAGCTTAACCGTTCGACACCCTCCGCCTCAGGCATAACGGATTATTAAGCACATCTGTATTCGTGCATCCGAATTTCGAACAATCAAAGCGCATTAATCGCGTTCGCGACACTCACGTGTGTTATTATTACGTAGATTCTACTGTTCTATCCAAATTCGCGAAGTAATCTAATCGATATGTCGAAGAAATAAAACGAAGTCCCCGGTAGGACTTTCAATCGCGCAAGCGAACTCTCACGTGAGTGTTAGAATAACGGTGACTCTAAGTCGAAATCCGAAGAGCACTCCGAATTTCAACACTAAAACGAAGTCCATCATGGGACTTTTAATCGCGCCCGGACACCCACGCAAGTGTTCGAAAAACGGTGACTTTACTCTAAATAAACTAATCGAATATTCGAGCAAACAAAACGAAGTCCCCGGTAGGACTTTTAATCGCGCACGCGAACACTCACGTGAGTGTTAGAATAACGGTGACTCTAAGTTGAAATCCAAAGTGACATATGTTAACCGGTGTTTAGAATTTCCTATGATATTTGTCGGGATTTCCGCCCCGCTACCAAATATGAGGATTGTCATAACATCAGCAAACTATGTACAGCACTACAAGGTAAACCGTTCGCGCACCCCGAATTTCAACACTAAAACGAAGTCCATGGTAGGACTTTTAATCGCGCCCGGACACCCACGCAAGTGCTCGGAAAACGGTGACTCTACTCTGAAAAAACGCGTTCGCGAGGTAATCTAATCGAATATTCGAGCAAATATAAACGAAGTCCCCGGTAGGACTTTTATGTCGCGCCCGCGTTCATTCACGTGAGTGTTAGAAAAACGGTGACTCTACTCTAAATTCGCGTTTTCGATACGAGCAATCAAACGAAGTTTAATCGCGCCCGAGAACACCCACGCTTGTGCACGCCGACACGCGCGCTAGTGTTCGTCCTATCCTACCCGTAAACGCGCGTAAAAATCGATGATGAATCGTGCCAGAGGTGAACCTATGCCTTGATGATCTATCCTGAAAAAAAAGATAAGGAAAAAATAAGAAAAAGAAAAGAAAAGACATATTGAATATCGCTGCATGATTGCTCGATCATCCCTGAAACAGAAGAAAAGAAGATGAATAAAAGAAAAATAAAAAAATAGAAGTAGCACTGGACGCTGTTGAAACAATAGTCCGCTTCATCTCGTGGATCCTACCTAATGCTGAAAAATTAAAATTAATTAGAATATATTATTAACAGACATAAAAACATAAAAACATAATTAAAGAGAAATAACATAAATAAATATTAAAAAAACACAATTAAAAGGAAATAACATAATTAAATTCTGAAAAGACATAATAAAGAGAAATAACATATTAATAACATAATTAAAAACATAACTAAAAAAATAATTAAAGAAGAAAAATATGAGTAATAAAAGAGAGCTGCTGAAAAATAAAAAAATAGAAGTAGCTGTGCATGCTGCTGAAACAACAGTCCGCTTCATCTAATGGTTCCTACCTAAAACCTGTAAATCATAATTAATAAGAATATATTAATAACATAACTGAAAACAAAATTAAAAACATAATTAGAAAGAAACAAAATAATTAAATATTAAAGAAACATAATTAAAAGGAAATAATATAATAAAAATCTGAAAAGACATAATAAAAAGAAATAACATATTAATAACAATTAAAAACATAACTAAAAACATAATTACAGAAAAAAAATATGAGTAACAAAAGAGAGCTGCTGAAAGATAAAGAAATAGAAGTAGCTGTGCATGCTGCTGAAACAACAGTCCGCTTCATCTAATGGTTCCCACCTAAAACCTGTAAATCATAATTAATAAGAATATATTAATAACATAACTGAAAACATAATTAAAAACATAATTAGAAAGAAACAAAATAATTAAATATTAAAGAAACATAATTAAAAGGAAATAATATAATAAAAATCTGAAAAGACATAATAAAAAGAAATAACATATTAATGACATAATTATTAACATAATTAAAGAAAAAAAATATGAGATAGAAAAGAAAGATACACAAAGATATGAAAATAGAAGCAACTCTACACGATTCTAAGACAGCAACCCGCACAGAGGCCCACACCCATGTCCCCATCACATGGGTCCCACCCGAGACTAATAAATCATAATTAATAATAGTAAATAAGAATGAAAAATATGAAAGAGAAAAGAGAGTTCCAAAAAGAGAATGAAAGAGATGCAGTTCTATAGGATCCTGAGAGAGCAACCCGCACAGAGGCACACCCCCATGGCCCAACCCATGGGTCCCACCCGAAACTATAAATTATAATTAATAGAAGCAAATAACAATGAAAAATATGAAATTGAAAAGAGAGCTCCAGAAAGAGAAAATAATAGAAGCAGGTCTATAAGATGCTGATACAGCGACCCACACAGAGGCACACACCCATGAGCCCCTCCCATGGGTTCCACCCGAGATATATATAGAGTATAATTAATGACAGTAAATAAGAAAAAATAGAAATGACATCAGACATAAAATTGTGATAGATAAATTTCCTTGTCGTTCTGTAAGAAATTATTGTACAATAAATTCTGTTATATTCCTTCTTTTGAAGTATTATTAGCGATATAAAATGGAAAAATATTAATGTTTAGTTGGAATTAGATTAAAAAGATATTGGAAAAGTAAAAAAATATGCAGCCATTCGCTCAGTAGTACTTGCGTTAAAGATTCTACATTAGAGTATGCAAGTAATACCGACCCAGGTCTCACTACGTGGAAGTTGCTGCATGTGGAGACCCACGGGCTAACGGTGACTCTACTCTAAAATCCGCGTTCCGCGATACCGATCCGCTATACCTTTCCGCTTCAATGCACTGGCTTCTTAACTAACAGGGTATGTGTAGCATTAGCTACTACACACCTCTTACAGATAGCTCCACCATTTGCACCGTCCACTTCAGACATAACGAATTATTAAGCACATTCGAATTCGTGCTTTCCGAATTTCGAACAATCAAAGCGCACTCCTTAGACTACTAATCGCGTCGCGACACTCACGTGTGTGTTATAATTACGTAGATTCTACTGTTAAGCCGAAATTCGCGAAGTACCCCCATCGAAATTTTGAAGAAATCAAACGAAGTCCACGGTAGGACCATTAATCGCGCCCGAACACCCACGCGAGTGTTAGAAAAACATGACTCTACTCTAAATTCGCGTTTTCGATTCGAACAATCAAACGAAGTTTAATCGCGCCCGAGAACACCAACGCCTGTGCCCGCCGACACGCGCGCTAATGTTCTTCCTATCCTTCCCGTATTCACGCGTAAAAATCGATGATGAATCCAGCCAGGCAACGACGCATCCGTCCGCAGATGAACCTATCCCTCGGTGATCTATACTGTAAAAGAAAAAGTTATAGAAAAAATAAAAAAACAAATATATAAAACAGAAAATAATATATATACACATATATAAAATACAAACAGAAAATAAATATATATAAATAGATAAAAGGCCTAGAAAAGGAAACGAAAAGAGAAGCAGCATGCACCATTTCATGGTTCCTACCTAATGCTTATAAATCATAATTAACAACATAATCCAAAACATAATTAAAAACAAAAACACATAATTAAACACATAATAAAATACATAATTAGAAAGAAGCAACATAAATAAATATTAAGAATACATAAGTAAAAGGAAATAACATAATAATAACATAATTGAAACCATACTTAAAAATGAAAAATATGAGATAGAAACGAGAGCCGGAGAAAGAAAAGAGAGCCCCGGAAAGAGAAGAATAGAGAGCCCCAAAAAAATAAGACAAGAGATACAGCTCTGTATGATGCTGAGACAGCAACCCGCACAGAAGCCCTCGCCCATGAGCCCCTCCCATGGGTCCCACCCGAGATTTATAAAAGATTATTAATGATAGTAAATAAAAAAAAATAGAAATGACAACAGACATTGAAGTGTGATAGAAAAATTTCCTTTTCGTTTCTCTGAGAAATTATTGTACAATAGAATTCTGCCACATTTCTTCCTTTGAAGTATTATTAGCGATATAAAGTGGAAAAATATTAATGTTTAGTTGGAATTAGATTAAAAAGATATTGGAAAAGTAAAAAAATATGCAGCCATTCGCTCAGTAGTACTTGCGTTAAAGATTCTACATTAGAGTATGCAAGTAATACCGACCCAGGTCTCACTACGTGGAAGTTGCTGCATGTGGAGACCCACGGGCTAACGGTGACTCTACTCTAAAATCCGCGTTCCGCGATACCGATCCGCTATACCTTTCCGCTTCAATGCACTGGCTTCTTAACTAACAGGGTATGTGTAGCATTAGCTACTACACACCTCTTACAGATAGCTCCACCATTTGCACCGTCCACTTCAGACATAACGAATTATTAAGCACATTCGAATTCGTGCTTTCCGAATTTCGAACAATCAAAGCGCACTCCTTAGACTACTAATCGCGTCGCGACACTCACGTGTGTGTTATAATTACGTAGATTCTACTGTTAAGCCGAAATTCGCGAAGTACCCCCATCGAAATTTTGAAGAAATCAAACGAAGTCCACGGTAGGACCATTAATCGCGCCCGAACACCCACGCGAGTGTTAGAAAAACATGACTCTACTCTAAATTCGCGTTTTCGATTCGAACAATCAAACGAAGTTTAATCGCGCCCGAGAACACCAACGCCTGTGCCAGCCGACACGCGCGCTAATGTTCTTCCTATCCTTCCCGTATTCACGCGAAAAAATCGATGATGAATCCAGCCAGGCAACGACGCATCCGTCCGCAGATGAACCTATCCCTCGATGATCTATACTGTAAAAGAAAAAGTTATAGAAAAAATAAAAAAACAAAAAAATATATAAAACAGAAAATAATATATATACACATATATAAAATACAAACAGAAAATAAATATATATAAATAGATAAAAGGCCTAGAAAAGGAAACGAAAAGAGAAGCAGCATGCACCATTTCATGGTTCCTACCTAATGCTTATAAATCATAATTAACAACATAATCCAAAACATAATTAAAAACAAAAACACACAATTAAACACATAATTAAACACATAATAAAATACATAATTAGAAAGAAGCAACATAAATAAATATTAAGAATACATAAGTAAAAGGAAATAACATAATAATAACATAATTGAAACCATACTTAAAAATGAAAAATATGAGATAGAAACGAGAGCCGGAGAAAGAAAAGAGAGCCCCGGAAAGAGAAGAATAGAGAGCCCCAAAAAAATAAGACAAGAGATACAGCTCTGTATGATGCTGAGACAGCAACCCGCACAGAAGCCCTCGCCCACAGGCCCCACCCGTGGGTCCCACCCGAGATATATAAAGAATAAATAATGAAAGTATATAAGAATAAATAACAGCGGATATAAAAGAGAGATAGAAAAATTTCCTTTCCGTTTCTCCGAGAAATTATTGTACAATAGATTGCTGTTATATTTCTTCTTTTGAAGTATTATTAGCTATATAGAGTGGAAAAATATTAATGTTCAGTTGGATTTAGATTAAAAAGATATTGGAAAAGTAATACAATATGCAGCCATTCGCTCGTTAATACTTGCATTTAAAAATTTACAATTAAACTTTGCAAGTATTAACGATCCAGGTCTCACCACGTGGAGGTTGCTGCATGTGGAGACCCACGAGCTAACGGGGACTCTACTTTACTCTAAAATCCGCGTTCCGCGATACCGATCCCTTATGCCTTCCGCTTCGGATATCTAGGGCGACTTAGCTAACAGGAGGTATATAGTCTCAGCTATAGGGACCCCACTTACAGAGAGCTTTACCGTTCGACACCCTCCGCCTCAGGCATAACGGATTATTAAGCACATCTGTATTCGTGCATCCGAATTTCGAACAATCAAAGCGCATTAATCGCGTTCGCGACACTCACGTGTGTTATTATTACGTAGATTCTACTGTTCTATCCAAATTCGCGAAGTAATCTAATCGATATGTCGAAGAATTAAAACGAAGTCCCCGGTAGGACTTTCAATCGCGCAAGCGAACTCTCACGTGAGTGTTAGAATAACGGTGACTCTAAGTCGAAATCCGAAGAGCACTCCGAATTTCAACACTAAAACGAAGTCCATCATGGGACTTTTAATCGCGCCCGGACACCCACGCAAGTGTTCGGAAAACGGTGACTCTACTCTAAATAAACTAATCGAATATTCGAGCAAACAAAACGAAGTCCCCGGTAGGACTTTTAATCGCGCACGCGAACACTCACGTGAGTGTTAGAATAACGGTGACTCTAAGTTGAAATCCAAAGTGACATATGTTAACCGGTGTTTAGAATTTCCTATGATATTTGTCGGGATTTCCGCCCCGCTACCAAATATGAGGATTGTCATAACATCAGCAAACTATGTACAGCACTACAAGGTAAACCGTTCGCGCACCCCGAATTTCAACACTAAAACGAAGTCCATGGTAGGACTTTTAATCGCGCCCGGACACCCACGCAAGTGCTCGGAAAACGGTGACTCTACTCTGAAAAAACGCGTTCGCGAGGTAATCTAATCGAATATTCGAGCAAATATAAACGAAGTCCCCGGTAGGACTTTTATGTCGCGCCCGCGTTCATTCACGTGAGTGTTAGAAAAACGGTGACTCTACTCTAAATTCGCGTTTTCGATACGAGCAATCAAACGAAGTTTAATCGCGCCCGAGAACACCCACGCTTGTGCACGCCGACACGCGCGCTAATGTTCGTCCTATCCTACCCGTAAACGCGCGTAAAAATCGATGATGAATCGTGCCAGAGGTGAACCTATGCCTTGATGATCTATCCTGAAAAAAAAAGATAAGGAAAAAATAAGAAAAAGAAAAGAAAAGACATATTGAATATCGCTGCATGATTGCTCGATCATCCCTGAAACAGAAGAAAAGAAGATGAATAAAAGAAAAATAAAAAAATAGAAGTAGCACTGGACGCTGTTGAAACAATAGTCCGCTTCATCTCGTGGATCCTACCTAATGCTGAAAAATTAAAATTAATTAGAATATATTATTAACAGACATAAAAACATAAAAACATAATTAAAGAGAAATAACATAAATAAATATTAAAAAAACACAATTAAAAGGAAATAACATAATTAAATTCTGAAAAGACATAATAAAGAGAAATAACATATTAATAACATAATTAAAAACATAACTAAAAAAATAATTAAAGAAGAAAAATATGAGTAATAAAAGAGAGCTGCTGAAAAATAAAAAAATAGAAGTAGCTGTGCATGCTGCTGAAACAACAGTCCGCTTCATCTAATGGTTCCTACCTAAAACCTGTAAATCATAATTAATAAGAATATATTAATAACATAACTGAAAACAAAATTAAAAACATAATTAGAAAGAAACAAAATAATTAAATATTAAAGAAACATAATTAAAAGGAAATAATATAATAAAAATCTGAAAAGACATAATAAAAAGAAATAACATATTAATAACAATTAAAAACATAACTAAAAACATAATTACAGAAAAAAAATATGAGTAACAAAAGAGAGCTGCTGAAAGATAAAGAAATAGAAGTAGCTGTGCATGCTGCTGAAACAACAGTCCGCTTCATCTAATGGTTCCCACCTAAAACCTGTAAATCATAATTAATAAGAATATATTAATAACATAACTGAAAACATAATTAAAAACATAATTAGAAAGAAACAAAATAATTAAATATTAAAGAAACATAATTAAAAAGAAATAATATAATAAAAATCTGAAAAGACATAAGAAAAAGAAATAACATATTAATGACATAATTATTAACATAATTAAAGAAAAAAAATATGAGATAGAAAAGAAAGATACACAAAGATATGAAAATAGAAGCAACTCTACACGATTCTAAGACAGCAACCCGCACAGAGGCCCACACCCATGTCCCCATCACATGGGTCCCACCCGAGACTAATAAATCATAATTAATAATAGTAAATAAGAATGAAAAATATGAAAGAGAAAAGAGAGTTCCAAAAAGAGAATGAAAGAGATGCAGTTCTATAGGATCCTGAGAGAGCAACCCGCACAGAGGCACACCCCCATGGCCCAACCCATGGGTCCCACCCGAAACTATAAATTATAATTAATAGAAGCAAATAACAATGAAAAATATGAAATTGAAAAGAGAGTTCCAAAAAGAGAATGAAAGAGATGCAGTTCTATAGGATCCTGAGAGAGCAACCCACACAGAGGCACACACCCATGAGCCCCTCCCATGGGTTCCACCCGAGATATATATAGAGTATAATTAATGACAGTAAATAAGAAAAAATAGAAATGACATCAGACATAAAATTGTGATAGATAAATTTCCTTGTCGTTCTGTAAGAAATTATTGTACAATAAATTCTGTTATATTCCTTCTTTTGAAGTATTATTAGCGATATAAAATGGAAAAATATTAATGTTTAGTTGGAATTAGATTAAAAAGATATTGGAAAAGTAAAAAAATATGCAGCCATTCGCTCAGTAGTACTTGCGTTAAAGATTCTACATTAGAGTATGCAAGTAATACCGACCCAGGTCTCACTACGTGGAAGTTGCTGCATGTGGAGACCCACGGGCTAACGGTGACTCTACTCTAAAATCCGCGTTCCGCGATACCGATCCGCTATACCTTTCCGCTTCAATGCACTGGCTTCTTAACTAACAGGGTATGTGTAGCATTAGCTACTACACACCTCTTGCAGATAGCTCCACCATTTGCACCGTCCACTTCAGACATAACGAATTATTAAGCACATTCGAATTCGTGCTTTCCGAATTTCGAACAATCAAAGCGCACTCCTTAGACTACTAATCGCGTCGCGACACTCACGTGTGTGTTATAATTACGTAGATTCTACTGTTAAGCCGAAATTCGCGAAGTACCCCCATCGAAATTTTGAAGAAATCAAACGAAGTCCACGGTAGGACCATTAATCGCGCCCGAACACCCACGCGAGTGTTAGAAAAACATGACTCTACTCTAAATTCGCGTTTTCGATTCGAACAATCAAACGAAGTTTAATCGCGCCCGAGAACACCAACGCCTGTGCCAGCCGACACGCGCGCTAATGTTCTTCCTATCCTTCCCGTATTCACGCGAAAAAATCGATGATGAATCCAGCCAGGCAACGACGCATCCGTCCGCAGATGAACCTATCCCTCGATGATCTATCCTGAAAAAAAAGAAGGTAAGCAGAAAATAAGAGAAATAAAAAAAAATACATAAAATAAACATAATTAAAAACATAATTAAAATGAAACACATAATTAAACACATAATAAAATACATAATTAGAAAGAAGCAACATAAATAAATATTAAGAATACATAATTAAAAGGAAATAACATATTAATAACATAATTGATAACATAATTAATAATGAAAAATATGAGATGAAACGATAGCCGGAGAAAGAAAAGAGAGCCCCAGAGAGAGAAGAATAGAGAGCCCCAAATAGATAAGACAAGAGAAACAGCTCTATAAGATGCTGAGACAGCAACCCGCACAGAAGCCCTCGCCCATGAGCCCCTCCCATGGGTCCCACCCGAGATTTATAAAAGATTATTAATGATAGTAAATAAGAAAAAATAGAAATGACAACAGACATTGAAGTGTGATAGAAAAATTTCCTTTTCGTTTCTTAGAGAAATTATTGTACAATAGAATTCTGCCACATTTCTTCCTTTGAAGTATTATTAGCGATATAAAGTGGAAAAATATTAATGTTTAGTTGGAATTAGATTAAAAAGATATTGGAAATGTAAAAAAATATGCAGCCATTCGCTCAGTAGTACTTGCGTTAAAGATTCTACATTAGAGTATGCAAGTAATACCGACCCAGGTCTCACTACGTGGAAGTTGCTGCATGTGGAGACCCACGGGCTAACGGTGACTCTACTCTAAAATCCGCGTTCCGCGATACCGATCCGCTATACCTTTCCGCTTCAATGCACTGGCTTCTTAACTAACAGGGTATGTGTAGCATTAGCTACTACACACCTCTTACAGATAGCTCCACCATTTGCACCGTCCACTTCAGACATAACGAATTATTAAGCACATTCGAATTCGTGCTTTCCGAATTTCGAACAATCAAAGCGCACTCCTTAGACTACTAATCGCGTCGCGACACTCACGTGTGTGTTATAATTACGTAGATTCTACTGTTAAGCCGAAATTCGCGAAGTACCCCCATCGAAATTTTGAAGAAATCAAACGAAGTCCACGGTAGGACCATTAATCGCGCCCGAACACCCACGCGAGTGTTAGAAAAACATGACTCTACTCTAAATTCGCGTTTTCGATTCGAACAATCAAACGAAGTTTAATCGCGACCGAGAACACCAACGCCTGTGCCCGCCGACACGCGCGCTAATGTTCTTCCTATCCTTCCCGTATTCACGCGTAAAAATCGATGATGAATCCAGCCAGGCAACGACGCATCCGTCCGCAGATGAACCTATCCCTCGGTGATCTATACTGTAAAAGAAAAAGTTATAGAAAAAATAAAAAAACAAATATATAAAACAGAAAATAATATATATACACATATATAAAATACAAACAGAAAATAAATATATATAAATAGATAAAAGGCCTAGAAAAGGAAACGAAAAGAGAAGCAGCATGCACCATTTCATGGTTCCTACCTAATGCTTATAAATCATAATTAACAACATAATCCAAAACATAATTAAAAACAAAAACACATAATTAAACACATAATAAAATACATAATTAGAAAGAAGCAACATAAATAAATATTAAGAATACATAAGTAAAAGGAAATAACATAATAATAACATAATTGAAACCATACTTAAAAATGAAAAATATGAGATAGAAACGAGAGCCGGAGAAAGAAAAGAGAGCCCTGGAAAGAGAAGAATAGAGAGCCCCAAAAAGATAAGACAAGAGAAACAGCTCTATATGATGCTGAGACAGCAACCCGCACAGAAGCCCTCGCCCACAGGCCCCACCCGTGGGTCCCACCCGAGATATATAAAGAATAAATAATGAAAGTAAATAAGAATAAATAACAGCGGATATAAAAGAGAGATAGAAAAATTTCCTTTCCGTTTCTCCGAGAAATTATTGTATAATAGATTTCTGTTATATTTCTTCTTTTGAAGTATTATTAGCTATATAGAGTGGAAAAATATTAATGTTCAGTTGGATTTAGATTAAAAAGATATTGGAAAAGTAATACAATATGCAGCCATTCGCTCGTTAATACTTGCATTTAAAAATTTACAATTAAACTTTGCAAGTATTAACGACCCAGGTCTCACTACGTGGAAGTTGCTGCATGTGGAGACCCACGAGCTAACGGGGACTCTACTTTACTCTAAAATCCGCGTACCGCGATCCCGATCCCTCATGCCTTCCGCTTCGGATATCTTGGGCATGGGACAAAGCTAACAGGAAGTATCTAGCCTTAGCTACAGGGACTCCACTTACAGAAAGCTTAACCGTTCGACACCCTCCGCCTCAGGCATAACGGATTATTAAGCACATCTGTATTCGTGCATCCGTATTTCGAACAATCAAAGCGCATTAATCGCGTTCGCGACACTCACGTGTGTCATTATTACGTAGATTCTACTGTTCTATCCAAATTCGCGAAGTAATCTAATCGATATGTCGAAGAAATAAAACGAAGTCCCCGGTAGGACTTTCAATCGCGCAAGCGAACTCTCATGTGAGTGTTAGAATAACGGTGATTCTAAGTCGAAATCCGAAGAGCACTCCGAATTTCAACACTAAAACGAAGTCCATCATGGGACTTTTAATCGCGCCCGGACACCCACGCAAGTGTTCGGAAAACGGTGACTCTACTCTAAATAAACTAATCGAATATTCGAGCAAACAAAACGAAGTCCCCGGTAGGACTTTTAATCGCGCACGCGAACACTCACGTGAGTGTTAGAATAACGGTGACTCTAAGTTGAAATCCAAAGTGACATATGTTAACCGGTGTTTAGAATTTCCTATGATATTTGTCGGGATTTCCGCCCCGCTACCAAATATGAGGATTGTCATAACATCAGCAAACTATGTACAGCACTACAAGGTAAACCGTTCGCGCACCCCGAATTTCAACACTAAAACGAAGTCCATGGTAGGACTTTTAATCGCGCCCGGACACCCACGCAAGTGCTCGGAAAACGGTGACTCTACTCTGAAAAAACGCGTTCGCGAGGTAATCTAATCGAATATTCGAGCAAATATAAACGAAGTCCCCGGTAGGACTTTTATGTCGCGCCCGCGTTCATTCACGTGAGTGTTAGAAAAACGGTGACTCTACTCTAAATTCGCGTTTTCGATACGAGCAATCAAACGAAGTTTAATCGCGCCCGAGAACACCCACGCTTGTGCACGCCGACACGCGCGCTAGTGTTCGTCCTATCCTACCCGTAAACGCGCGTAAAAATCGATGATGAATCGTGCCAGAGGTGAACCTATGCCTTGATGATCTATCCTGAAAAAAAAAGATAAGGAAAAAATAAGAAAAAGAAAAGAAAAGACATATTGAATATCGCTGCATGATTGCTCGATCATCCCTGAAACAGAAGAAAAGAAGATGAATAAAAGAAAAATAAAAAAATAGAAGTAGCACTGGACGCTGTTGAAACAATAGTCCGCTTCATCTCGTGGATCCTACCTAATGCTGAAAAATTAAAATTAATTAGAATATATTATTAACAGACATAAAAACATAAAAACATAATTAAAGAGAAATAACATAAATAAATATTAAAAAAACACAATTAAAAGGAAATAACATAATTAAATTCTGAAAAGACATAATAAAGAGAAATAACATATTAATAACATAATTAAAAACATAACTAAAAAAATAATTAAAGAAGAAAAATATGAGTAATAAAAGAGAGCTGCTGAAAAATAAAAAAATAGAAGTAGCTGTGCATGCTGCTGAAACAACAGTCCGCTTCATCTAATGGTTCCTACCTAAAACCTGTAAATCATAATTAATAAGAATATATTAATAACATAACTGAAAACAAAATTAAAAACATAATTAGAAAGAAACAAAATAATTAAATATTAAAGAAACATAATTAAAAGGAAATAATATAATAAAAATCTGAAAAGACATAATAAAAAGAAATAACATATTAATAACAATTAAAAACATAACTAAAAACATAATTACAGAAAAAAAATATGAGTAACAAAAGAGAGCTGCTGAAAGATAAAGAAATAGAAGTAGCTGTGCATGCTGCTGAAACAACAGTCCGCTTCATCTAATGGTTCCCACCTAAAACCTGTAAATCATAATTAATAAGAATATATTAATAACATAACTGAAAACATAATTAAAAACATAATTAGAAAGAAACAAAATAATTAAATATTAAAGAAACATAATTAAAAAGAAATAATATAATAAAAATCTGAAAAGACATAAGAAAAAGAAATAACATATTAATGACATAATTATTAACATAATTAAAGAAAAAAAATATGAGATAGAAAAGAAAGATACACAAAGATATGAAAATAGAAGCAACTCTACACGATTCTAAGACAGCAACCCGCACAGAGGCCCACACCCATGTCCCCATCACATGGGTCCCACCCGAGACTAATAAATCATAATTAATAATAGTAAATAAGAATGAAAAATATGAAAGAGAAAAGAGAGTTCCAAAAAGAGAATGAAAGAGATGCAGTTCTATAGGATCCTGAGAGAGCAACCCGCACAGAGGCACACCCCCATGGCCCAACCCATAGGTCCCACCCGAGATTTATAAAAGATTATTAATGATAGTAAGTAAGAAAAAATAGAAATGACGACAGACAGTGTGATAGAAAAATTTCCTTTTCGTTTCTCTGAGAAATTATTGTACAATAGAATTCTGCCACATTTCTTCCTTTGAAGTATTATTAGCGATATAAAGTGGAAAAATATTAATGTTTAGTTGGAATTAGATTAAAAAGATATTGGAAAAGTAAAAAAATATGCAGCCATTCGCTCAGTAGTACTTGCGTTAAAGATTCTACATTAGAGTATGCAAGTAATACCGACCCAGGTCTCACTACGTGGAAGTTGCTGCATGTGGAGACCCACGGGCTAACGGTGACTCTACTCTAAAATCCGCGTTCCGCGATACCGATCCGCTATACCTTTCCGCTTCAATGCACTGGCTTCTTAACTAACAGGGTATGTGTAGCATTAGCTACTACACACCTCTTACAGATAGCTCCACCATTTGCACCGTCCACTTCAGACATAACGAATTATTAAGCACATTCGAATTCGTGCTTTCCGAATTTCGAACAATCAAAGCGCACTCCTTAGACTACTAATCGCGTCGCGACACTCACGTGTGTGTTATAATTACGTAGATTCTACTGTTAAGCCGAAATTCGCGAAGTACCCCCATCGAAATTTTGAAGAAATCAAACGAAGTCCACGGTAGGACCATTAATCGCGCCCGAACACCCACGCGAGTGTTAGAAAAACATGACTCTACTCTAAATTCGCGTTTTCGATTCGAACAATCAAACGAAGTTTAATCGCGACCGAGAACACCAACGCCTGTGCCCGCCGACACGCGCGCTAATGTTCTTCCTATCCTTCCCGTATTCACGCGTAAAAATCGATGATGAATCCAGCCAGGCAACGACGCATCCGTCCGCAGATGAACCTATCCCTCGGTGATCTATACTGTAAAAGAAAAAGTTATAGAAAAAATAAAAAAACAAATATATAAAACAGAAAATAATATATATACACATATATAAAATACAAACAGAAAATAAATATATATAAATAGATAAAAGGCCTAGAAAAGGAAACGAAAAGAGAAGCAGCATGCACCATTTCATGGTTCCTACCTAATGCTTATAAATCATAATTAACAACATAATCCAAAACATAATTAAAAACAAAAACACATAATTAAACACATAATAAAATACATAATTAGAAAGAAGCAACATAAATAAATATTAAGAATACATAAGTAAAAGGAAATAACATAATAATAACATAATTGAAACCATACTTAAAAATGAAAAATATGAGATAGAAACGAGAGCCGGAGAAAGAAAAGAGAGCCCTGGAAAGAGAAGAATAGAGAGCCCCAAAAAGATAAGACAAGAGAAACAGCTCTATATGATGCTGAGACAGCAACCCGCACAGAAGCCCTCGCCCACAGGCCCCACCCGTGGGTCCCACCCGAGATATATAAAGAATAAATAATGAAAGTATATAAGAATAAATAACAGCGGATATAAAAGGGAGATAGAAAAATTTCCTTTCCGTTTCTCCGAGAAATTATTGTATAATAGATTTCTGTTATATTTCTTCTTTTGAAGTATTATTAGCTATATAGAGTGGAAAAATATTAATGTTTAGATGGAATTAGTTTGAAAAGTTATTGGAAAAGTAATACAATATGCAGCCATTCGCTCGTTAATACTCGCATTTAAAAATTTACAATTAAACTTTGCAAGTATTAACGACCCAGGTCTCACTACGAGGAAGTTGCTGCATGTGGAGACCCACGAGCTAACGGGGACTCTACTTTACTCTAAAATCCGCGTACCGCGATACCGATCCCTCATGCCTTCCGCTTCGGATATCTTGGGCATGGGACAAAGCTAACAGGAAGTATCTAGCCTTAGCTACAGGGACTCCACTTACAGAAAGCTTAACCGTTCGACACCCTCCGCCTCAGGCATAACGGATTATTAAGCACATCTGTATTCGTGCATCCGTATTTCGAACAATCAAAGCGCATTAATCGCGTTCGCGACACTCACGTGTGTCATTATTACGTAGATTCTACTGTTCTATCCAAATTCGCGAAGTAATCTAATCGATATGTCGAAGAAATAAAACGAAGTCCCCGGTAGGACTTTCAATCGCGCAAGCGAACTCTCATGTGAGTGTTAGAATAACGGTGATTCTAAGTCGAAATCCGAAGAGCATTCCGAATTTCAACACTAAAACGAAGTCCATCATGGGACTTTTAATCGCGCCCGGACACCCACGCAAGTGTTCGGAAAACGGTGACTCTACTCTAAATAAACTAATCGAATATTCGAGCAAACAAAACGAAGTCCCCGGTAGGACTTTTAATCGCGCACGCGAACACTCACGTGAGTGTTAGAATAACGGTGACTCTAAGTTGAAATCCAAAGTGACATATGTTAACCGGTGTTTAGAATTTCCTATGATATTTGTCGGGATTTCCGCCCCGCTACCAAATATGAGGATTGTCATAACATCAGCAAACTATGTACAGCACTACAAGGTAAACCGTTCGCGCACCCCGAATTTCAACACTAAAACGAAGTCCATGGTAGGACTTTTAATCGCGCCCGGACACCCACGCAAGTGCTCGGAAAACGGTGACTCTACTCTGAAAAAACGCGTTCGCGAGGTAATCTAATCGAATATTCGAGCAAATATAAACGAAGTCCCCGGTAGGACTTTTATGTCGCGCCCGCGTTCATTCACGTGAGTGTTAGAAAAACGGTGACTCTACTCTAAATTCGCGTTTTCGATACGAGCAATCAAACGAAGTTTAATCGCGTCCGAGAACACCCACGCTTGTGCACGCCGACACGCGCGCTAGTGTTCGTCCTATCCTACCCGTAAACGCGCGTAAAAATCGATGATGAATCGTGCCAGAGGTGAACCTATGCCTTGATGATCTATCCTGAAAAAAAAAGATAAGGAAAAAATAAGAAAAAGAAAAGAAAAGACATATTGAATATCGCTGCATGATTGCTCGATCATCCCTGAAACAGAAGAAAAGAAGATGAATAAAAGAAAAATAAAAAAATAGAAGTAGCACTGGACGCTGTTGAAACAATAGTCCGCTTCATCTCGTGGATCCTACCTAATGCTGAAAAATTAAAATTAATTAGAATATATTATTAACAGACATAAAAACATAAAAACATAATTAAAGAGAAATAACATAAATAAATATTAAAAAAACACAATTAAAAGGAAATAACATAATTAAATTCTGAAAAGATATAATAAAAAGAAATAACATATTTATAACATAATTAAAAACATAACTAAAAACATAATTACAGAAGAAAAATATGAGTAACAAAAGAGAGCTGCTGAAAGATAAAGAAATAGAAGTAGCTGTGCATGCTGCTGAAACAATAGTCCGCTTCATCTAATGGTTCCCACCTAAAACCTGTAAATCATAATTAATAAGAGTATATTAATAACATAACTGAAAACATAATTAAAAACATAATTAGAAAGAAACAAAATAATTAAATATTAAAGAAGCATAATTAAAAAGAAATAATATAATAAAAATCTGAAAAGACATAATGAAAAGAAATAACATATTAATGACATAATTATTAACATAATTAAAGAAAAAAAATATGAGATAGAAAAGAAAGATACAGAAAGATATGAAAATAGAAGCAACTCTACACGATTATAAGACAGCAACCCGCACAGAGGCCCACACCCATGTCCCCATCACATGGGTCCCACCCGAGACTAATAAATCATAATTAATAATAGTAAATAAGAATGAAAAATATGAAAGAGAAAAGAGAGTTCCAAAAAGAGAATAAAAGAGATGCAGTTCTATAGGATCCTGAGAGAGCAACCCGCACAGAGGCACACCCCCATGGCCCAACCCATGGGTCCCACCCGAAACTATAAATTATAATTAATAGAAGCAAATAACAATGAAAAATATGAAATTGAAAAGAGAGCTCCAGAAAGAGAAAATAATAGAAACAGGTCTATAAGATGCTGATACAGCGACCCACACAGAGGCACACACCCATGAGCCCCTCCCATGGGTTCCACCCGAGATATATATAGAGTATAATTAATGACAGTAAATAAGAAAAAATAGAAATGACAGTAATTATACGAACGATAAAATGCTGAATTTAATTTGATTATACTTAAGAAATATAAAAGATTAATTAAAAAGAAATGAAATATTCTGAACACAGATATAAATAAATATTATTCTCTCTGAAAGAAATATTATATTTATTAATCGATAATATATGATAATATATGTACATATTCTCTATAACGTTGCTAAGAATATCCTATTGTTTAAATATTAATTAATTATTCCTTCACGTGTTCGCGATCCCACGACTCGGACCTAGCTGAAAAGAAATAAGGAAAGAAAAAAGAATTAGAATATATGTATATTAATTATACGAACAATAAAATGCTAAGTTTAATTTGATTAAACTTAAGAAAAATAAACGATTAATATAAATAAATATTATTCTTTCTGAAAGAAATATTATTATATTTATTAATCGATAGTAAATGATAAGACATGTATATGATTTTTATAACGTTGCTAAGAATATCTTATTGTTTAAATATTAATTAATTATACTTTATGTATATCGTACATTGTTTAAATGTTAACACAATCCTATTTATTAATTATTCCTTCCCGTGTTCGCGCTCTCACGACTTAGACCTAGCTGAAAAGAAATAAGAAAATATAAAGAATATGTATATATGTATATTAATTATACGAACGATAAAATTCGGAATTTAATTTAATTAAACTTAAAAGCTAAGAAAAAAAAAACATTAATTAAAAAAGAATGAATAATTCTGAATACCGATCTAAAGAAATATTATATTACTTTTACATTTCATAGATATGTGATTTTAATATAGAACTCGATTTTATTAAAAT
This sequence comes from Vespa mandarinia, assembly GCF_050613455.1. Taxonomy (NCBI): domain Eukaryota; kingdom Metazoa; phylum Arthropoda; class Insecta; order Hymenoptera; family Vespidae; genus Vespa; species Vespa mandarinia. Next base: position 3,106,999 of record NC_140813.1, on the reverse strand, counting down.
AAAATTATGAATTGAATTGAATTTTAGAAAAGAAAAAAATGTGCTAAATTTATCAATCGACTTTAACGTAAAATTTGATTTTATTAAACTAGAATTATAAATTCAATTAAGTTTTAAAAAAAAGTTTAATATTAAAAAGGCATAAAATATGAAATAATCCTATTCGCGTACGCGTGGCAATGTGGGAATATTATTTACGGAAAGTTACTTCGTCTCAGTTTTTTAAATTTACACCCGTACACCCATCACCATAAAAGCATTTTGAGTGACAACATGGTAAAATTAAAATACTAACATAGTAAAACTAAGAGCCATTCTCGAAAGTTCCTAGTGAACCTTCGAAAATAACTCAATAGCCTAATAGTTGTCCTCTTGAGCCACATGTTGTCTTCGGCATATAGCCTCTTCTTTGCTTCGTGCCTCAACCTAATCGATTATCACTCTAAAACTGTAACGACAAAATTTAATTCCAAATTCTAAGATATGAAAGAAAACCCTAATACAACACTAACGAATCTGAAAACTTATTATTATCTTTTCGAAAGATACTTTTTCGCTGCGTGGGAGAAATTAGATATTAATTATAAAAAAATTAGAAATTAGATAAAAGTATATTAATTGCTGAAAATCCTGAACTAAAAAATAATTAATTAATCATCTAGACTTTCGGACTATGTCTCTTTGTTTTTTAGCAATCATTCTACTCGATTTTTCTCTTTCAAAACCAATGACTCTATCGAGACTTTTTTTGAATCAATTTAAATTGATTAAATATTTAATTAATAATTATTTAAAAATATAAAGCAAACCCTTGGACGTTCCTTCTTACAAACGAATATTTTAATTATTGTAATAAAATCATCCACAGTTTCGCTTGTAATCCAGAGACTATCCATCGCGAGTGTCTTCTTGCTCATTCTTTATTAGAACTTATGAATATCGATTCTTTACTTATTTCCGCGCGAGTAAAATATTTAAAAATGTATTAAAATATTCAAAATCTCGAATCATTATAAACGCGTTTGAGCAAGTAGACCCTATCCTGATCTAATAAATAAATCAAAAAATAAGAAACCATTCACGAGTAAATCTCCGAAGAAATTTACTCGTGGTCACTCAATGCTCTTCTACTAATTAATTACAACCAATCACCCGTGTCGATTCGGACCTTTCGTCCACGACATGATTGAGTGATTGGAGGGACTTAAAAATTCACTCACTACTTAAGAAGTTCTACGATGGCTCCAAAACACTCGTTCAGATCAAAATTCAGAGTGCATGATTCGTATGTGGTTGAAAATTAAGTAGGTCGACATCGAAGTTGACCAATAATCTCTTCAATAATGCACTGACTCTATTGCGCGATAGTTATTTTTTAACGAACGGTCACTGAATTTACTTCGCGAAAATCTATTGTCTTTTATAAATACAGCCTATGCGACTGTTAAAAAATTAATAAACTTTGCGAACAAACACTGACTCTAACGACTGCATTGCGCGCAGACGTTGCAAAAACTTTTGTTTTTTAAATCGCGAAACGCGAACGAACGAACACTGCTTCTACTTCGCGATATTCATATTTAAGCGATACAAATATTCAATTACATCATTGGTTTCCATGCGATTGCAATGATGTTCTGAAACAAAAAAATAAAAACAAAATTATTAATATCACCGTTAAAATAAGAAACTGTATAAATTATTGAAGAAATGTGGGATATAAAAATATATTTACCTTAATATTCTTTGATACTTGTAGCAAAAACATCCTGAGAGTCTTTCGATGTTTACTCGTCAAAGGATACAGGACAACTGATCCGGTAATCGTCCAAGTCAATAAAAGATATAAAAGACAAAATTTCAATCTTTACTTTCCGGACTGTAAGAGGAATCCAACTCGGTAACTGTCAAAATTGAGATAAAGCGTGTTTATGTTTATATCACACGTGGCAACTGTCCCGAAATTAAAATTTTTAAGTATTCAAATAAAAAAATTAAAATTATTTTAAGTTCAGCGCACGTTTCAGTATTTTTAATGTTTAAATAAATGAACTATTGTTTAAATATTACTTTCTTCTATCCCGCGTACTTGGATGGTTGTTTAAATAATTATAAAATTAGCGAAAGTATTAATTTTTAAATTCTCGCGTTTAGAAAATTTAATCCCGATGTGTACAAGTCGGAGTGCGAGGGAGAACTAACTCGGAGCTATCAAAGTTAAGAGAAAGCGCGTTTATGTTTATATTACACAAGGCCGACTACTCCAAAAGTAAAATTTAAAAGTAACAGAAGTTAATAGTAAAATTATTTTAAGTTCCGCGCGCGTTTCAGTATTTTTAATGTTTAAATAAATGAACTATTGTTTAAATATTACTTTATTCTATCCCGCGTACTTGGATGGTTGTTTAAATAATTATAAAATTAGCGAAAGTATTAATTTTTAAATTCTCGCGTTTAGAAAATTTAATCCCGATGTGTACAAGTCGGAGTGCGAGGGAGAACTAACTCGGAGCTATCAAAGTTAAGAGAAAGCGCGTTTATGTTTATATTACACAAGGCCGACTACTCCAAAAGTAAAATTTAAAAGTAATAGAATTTAATAGTAAAATTATTTTAAGTTCCGCGCGCGTTTCAGTATTTTTAATGTTTAAATAAATGAACTATTGTTTAAATATTACTTTATTCTATCCCGCGTACTTGGATGGTTGTTTAAATAATTATAAAATTAGCGAAAGTATTAATTTTTAAGTTCTCGCGTTTAGAAAATTTAATCACGATGTGTACAAGTCGGAGTGCGAGGGAGAACTAACTCGGAGCTGTCAAAGTTAAGAGAAAGCGCGTTTATGTTTATATTACACAAGGCCGACTACCCCAAAAGTAAAATTTAAAAGTAACAGAATTTAAAAGTAAAATTATTTTAAGTTCCGCGCCCGTTTCAGTATCTTTAATGTATAAATAAATAAACTATTGTTTAAATATTACTTTATTCTATCCCGCGTACTTGGATGGTTGTTTAAATAATTATAAAATTAGCGAAAGTATTAATTTTTAAGTTCTCGCGTTTAGAAAAATTAATCACGATGTGTACAAGTCGGAGTGCGAGGGAGAACTAACTCGGAGATGTCAAAGTTAAGAGAAAGCGCGTTTATGTTTATATTACACAAGGCCGACTACTCCAAAAGTAATATTTAAAAGTAACAGAAGTTAATAGTAAAATTATTTTAAGTTCCGCGCGCGTTTCAGTATTTTAAATGTTTAAATAAGTGAACTATTGTTTAAATATTACTTTCTTCTATCCCGCGTACTTGGATGGTTGTTTAAGTAATTATAAAATTAGCGAAAGTATTAATTTTTAAATTCTCGCGTTTAGAAAATTTAATCCCGATGTGTACAAGTCGGAGTGCGAGGGAGAACTAACTCGGAGCTGTCAAAGTTAAGAGAAAGCGCGTTTATGTTTATATTACACAAGGCCGACTACTCCAAAAGTAAAATTTAAAAGTAACAGAAGTTAATAGTAAAATTATTTTAAGTTCCGCGCGCGTTTCAGTATTTTTAATGTTTAAATAAATGAACTATTGTTTAAATATTACTTTCTTCTATCCCGCGTACTTGGATGGTTGTTTAAATAATTATAAAATTAGCGAAAGTATTAATTTTTAAATTCTCGCGTTTAGAAAATTTAATCCCGATGTGTACAAGTCGGAGTGCGAGGGAAAACTAACTCGGAGCTATCAAAGTTAAGAGAAAGCGCGTTTATGTTTATATTACACAAGGCCGACTACTCCAAAAGTAAAATTTAAAAGTAATAGAATTTAATAGTAAAATTATTTTAAGTTCCGCGCGAGTTTCGGTATTTTTAATGTTAAAATAAATGAACTATTGTTTAAATATTACTATCTTCTATCCCGCGTACTTGGATGGTTGTTTAAATAATTATAAAATTAGCGAAAGTATTAATTTTTAAGTTCTCGCGTTTAGAAAAATTAATCACGATGTGTACAAGTCGGAGTGCGAGGGAGAACTAACTCGGAGATGTCAAAGTTAAGAGAAAGCGCGTTTATGTTTATATTACACAAGGCCGACTACTCCAAAAGTAATATTCAAATGTAACAGAATTTAATAGTAAAATTATTTTAAGTTTCGCGTCCGTTTCAGTATTTTTAATATTTAAATAAATGAACTATTGTTTAAATATTACTTTATTCTGTCCCGCGTACTTGGATGGTTGTTTAAATAATTATAAAATTAGCGAAAGTATTAATTTCTAAGTTCTCGCGTTTAGAAAATTTAATCACGATGTGTACAAGTCGGAGTGCGAGGGAGAACTAACTCGGAGCTGTCAAAGTTAAGAGAAAGCGCGTTTATGTTTATATTACACAAGGCCGACTACCCCAAAAGTAAAATTTAAAAGTAACAGAATTTAAAAGTAAAATTATTTTAAGTTCCGCGCCCGTTTCAGTATCTTTAATGTATAAATAAATAAACTATTGTTTAAATATTACTTTATTCTATCCCGCGTACTTGGATGGTTGTTTAAATAATTATAAAATTAGCGAAAGTATTAATTTTTAAGTTCTCGCGTTTAGAAAAATTAATCACGATGTGTACAAGTCGGAGTGCGAGGGAGAACTAACTCGGAGATGTCAAAGTTAAGAGAAAGCGCGTTTATGTTTATATTACACAAGGCCGACTACTCCAAAAGTAATATTTAAAAGTAACAGAAGTTAATAGTAAAATTATTTTAAGTTCCGCGCGCGTTTCAGTATTTTAAATGTTTAAATAAGTGAACTATTGTTTAAATATTACTTTCTTCTATCCCGCGTACTTGGATGGTTGTTTAAGTAATTATAAAATTAGCGAAAGTATTAATTTTTAAATTCTCGCGTTTAGAAAATTTAATCCCGATGTGTACAAGTCGGAGTGCGAGGGAGAACTAACTCGGAGCTGTCAAAGTTAAGAGAAAGCGCGTTTATGTTTATATTACACAAGGCCGACTACTCCAAAAGTAAAATTTAAAAGTAACAGAAGTTAATAGTAAAATTATTTTAAGTTCCGCGCGCGTTTCAGTATTTTTAATGTTTAAATAAATGAAATATTGTTTAAATATTACTTTCTTCTATCCCGCGTACTTGGATGGTTGTTTAAATAATTATAAAATTAGCGAAAGTATTAATTTTTAAATTCTCGCGTTTAGAAAATTTAATCCCGATGTGTACAAGTCGGAGTGCGAGGGAAAACTAACTCGGAGCTATCAAAGTTAAGAGAAAGCGCGTTTATGTTTATATTACACAAGGCCGACTACTCCAAAAGTAAAATTTAAAAGTAATAGAATTTAATAGTAAAATTATTTTAAGTTCCGCGCGAGTTTCGGTATTTTTAATGTTAAAATAAATGAACTATTGTTTAAATATTACTATCTTCTATCCCGCGTACTTGGATGGTTGTTTAAATAATTATAAAATTAGCGAAAGTATTAATTTTTAAGTTCTCGCGTTTAGAAAAATTAATCACGATGTGTACAAGTCGGAGTGCGAGGGAGAACTAACTCGGAGATGTCAAAGTTAAGAGAAAGCGCGTTTATGTTTATATTACACAAGGCCGACTACTCCAAAAGTAATATTCAAATGTAACAGAATTTAATAGTAAAATTATTTTAAGTTTCGCGTCCGTTTCAGTATTTTTAATATTTAAATAAATGAACTATTGTTTAAATATTACTTTATTCTGTCCCGCGTACTTGGATGGTTGTTTAAATAATTATAAAATTAGCGAAAGTATTAATTTCTAAGTTCTCGCGTTTAGAAAATTTAATCACGATGTGTACAAGTCGGAGTGCGAGGGAGAACTAACTCGGAGCTGTCAAAGTTAAGAGAAAGCGCGTTTATGTTTATATTACACAAGGCCGACTACCCCAAAAGTAAAATTTAAAAGTAACAGAATTTAAAAGTAAAATTATTTTAAGTTCCGCGCCCGTTTCAGTATCTTTAATGTATAAATAAATAAACTATTGTTTAAATATTACTTTATTCTATCCCGCGTACTTGGATGGTTGTTTAAATAATTATAAAATTAGCGAAAGTATTAATTTTTAAGTTCTCGCGTTTAGAAAAATTAATCACGATGTGTACAAGTCGGAGTGCGAGGGAGAACTAACTCGGAGATGTCAAAGTTAAGAGAAAGCGCGTTTATGTTTATATTACACAAGGCCGACTACTCCAAAAGTAATATTTAAAAGTAACAGAAGTTAATAGTAAAATTATTTTAAGTTCCGCGCGCGTTTCAGTATTTTAAATGTTTAAATAAGTGAACTATTGTTTAAATATTACTTTCTTCTATCCCGCGTACTTGGATGGTTGTTTAAGTAATTATAAAATTAGCGAAAGTATTAATTTTTAAATTCTCGCGTTTAGAAAATTTAATCCCGATGTGTACAAGTCGGAGTGCGAGGGAGAACTAACTCGGAGCTGTCAAAGTTAAGAGAAAGCGCGTTTATGTTTATATTACACAAGGCCGACTACTCCAAAAGTAAAATTTAAAAGTAACAGAAGTTAATAGTAAAATTATTTTAAGTTCCGCGCGCGTTTCAGTATTTTTAATGTTTAAATAAATGAACTATTGTTTAAATATTACTTTCTTCTATCCCGCGTACTTGGATGGTTGTTTAAATAATTATAAAATTAGCGAAAGTATTAATTTTTAAATTCTCGCGTTTAGAAAATTTAATCCCGATGTGTACAAGTCGGAGTGCGAGGGAAAACTAACTCGGAGCTATCAAAGTTAAGAGAAAGCGCGTTTATGTTTATATTACACAAGGCCGACTACTCCAAAAGTAAAATTTAAAAGTAATAGAATTTAATAGTAAAATTATTTTAAGTTCCGCGCGAGTTTCGGTATTTTTAATGTTAAAATAAATGAACTATTGTTTAAATATTACTATCTTCTATCCCGCGTACTTGGATGGTTGTTTAAATAATTATAAAATTAGCGAAAGTATTAATTTTTAAGTTCTCGCGTTTAGAAAAATTAATCACGATGTGTACAAGTCGGAGTGCGAGGGAGAACTAACTCGGAGATGTCAAAGTTAAGAGAAAGCGCGTTTATGTTTATATTACACAAGGCCGACTACTCCAAAAGTAATATTCAAATGTAACAGAATTTAATAGTAAAATTATTTTAAGTTTCGCGTCCGTTTCAGTATTTTTAATATTTAAATAAATGAACTATTGTTTAAATATTACTTTATTCTGTCCCGCGTACTTGGATGGTTGTTTAAATAATTATAAAATTAGCGAAAGTATTAATTTCTAAGTTCTCGCGTTTAGAAAATTTAATCACGATGTGTACAAGTCGGAGTGCGAGGGAGAACTAACTCGGAGCTGTCAAAGTTAAGAGAAAGCGCGTTTATGTTTATATTACACAAGGCCGACTACCCCAAAAGTAAAATTTAAAAGTAACAGAATTTAAAAGTAAAATTATTTTAAGTTCCGCGCCCGTTTCAGTATCTTTAATGTATAAATAAATAAACTATTGTTTAAATATTACTTTATTCTATCCCGCGTACTTGGATGGTTGTTTAAATAATTATAAAATTAGCGAAAGTATTAATTTTTAAGTTTTCGCGTTTAGAAAAATTAATCACGATGTGTACAAGTCGGAGTGCGAGGGAGAACTAACTCGGAGATGTCAAAGTTAAGAGAAAGCGCGTTTATGTTTATATTACACAAGGCCGACTACTCCAAAAGTAATATTTAAAAGTAACAGAAGTTAATAGTAAAATTATTTTAAGTTCCGCGCGCGTTTCAGTATTTTAAATGTTTAAATAAGTGAACTATTGTTTAAATATTACTTTCTTCTATCCCGCGTACTTGGATGGTTGTTTAAGTAATTATAAAATTAGCGAAAGTATTAATTTTTAAATTCTCGCGTTTAGAAAATTTAATCCCGATGTGTACAAGTCGGAGTGCGAGGGAGAACTAACTCGGAGCTGTCAAAGTTAAGAGAAAGCGCGTTTATGTTTATATTACACAAGGCCGACTACTCCAAAAGTAAAATTTAAAAGTAACAGAAGTTAATAGTAAAATTATTTTAAGTTCCGCGCGCGTTTCAGTATTTTTAATGTTTAAATAAATGAACTATTGTTTAAATATTACTTTCTTCTATCCCGCGCACTTGGATGGTTGTTTAAATAATTATAAAATTAGCGAAAGTATTAATTTTTAAATTCTCGCGTTTAGAAAATTTAATCCCGATGTGTACAAGTCGGAGTGCGAGGGAGAACTAACTCGGAGCTGTCAAAGTTAAGAGAAAGCGCGTTTATGTTTATATTACACAAGGCCGACTACCCCAAAAGTAAAATTTAAAAGTAACAGAATTTAAAAGTAAAATTATTTTAAGTTCCGCGCCCGTTTCAGTATCTTTAATGTATAAATAAATAAACTATTGTTTAAATATTACTTTATTCTATCCCGCGTACTTGGATGGTTGTTTAAATAATTATAAAATTAGCGAAAGTATTAATTTTTAAGTTCTCGCGTTTAGAAAAATTAATCACGATGTGTACAAGTCGGAGTGCGAGGGAGAACTAACTCGGAGATGTCAAAGTTAAGAGAAAGCGCGTTTATGTTTATATTACACAAGGCCGACTACTCCAAAAGTAATATTTAAAAGTAACAGAAGTTAATAGTAAAATTATTTTAAGTTCCGCGCGCGTTTCAGTATTTTAAATGTTTAAATAAGTGAACTATTGTTTAAATATTACTTTCTTCTATCCCGCGTACTTGGATGGTTGTTTAAGTAATTATAAAATTAGCGAAAGTATTAATTTTTAAATTCTCGCGTTTAGAAAATTTAATCCCGATGTGTACAAGTCGGAGTGCGAGGGAGAACTAACTCGGAGCTGTCAAAGTTAAGAGAAAGCGCGTTTATGTTTATATTACACAAGGCCGACTACTCCAAAAGTAAAATTTAAAAGTAACAGAAGTTAATAGTAAAATTATTTTAAGTTCCGCGCGCGTTTCAGTATTTTTAATGTTTAAATAAATGAACTATTGTTTAAATATTACTTTCTTCTATCCCGCGCACTTGGATGGTTGTTTAAATAATTATAAAATTAGCGAAAGTATTAATTTTTAAATTCTCGCGTTTAGAAAATTTAATCCCGATGTGTACAAGTCGGAGTGCGAGGGAGAACTAACTCGGAGCTGTCAAAGTTAAGAGAAAGCGCGTTTATGTTTATATTACACAAGGCCGACTACCCCAAAAGTAAAATTTAAAAGTAATAGAATTTAATAGTAAAATTATTTTAAGTTCCGCGCGAGTTTCGGTATTTTTAATGTTAAAATAAATGAACTATTGTTTAAATATTACTTTCTTCTATCCCGCGTACTTGGATGGTTGTTTAAATAATTATAAAATTAGCGAAAGTATTAATTTTTAAGTTCTCGCGTTTAGAAAAATTAATCACGATGTGTACAAGTCGGAGTGCGAGGGAGAACTAACTCGGAGCTGTCAAAGTTAAGAGAAAGCGCGTTTATGTTTATATTACACAAGGCCGACTACTCCAAAAGTAATATTCAAATGTAACAGAATTTTATAGTAAAATTATTTTAAGTTTCGCGTCCGTTTCAGTATTTTTAATATTTAAATAAATGAACTATTGTTTAAATATTACTTTATTCTGTCCCGCGTACTTGGATGGTTGTTTAAATAATTATAAAATTAGCGAAAGTATTAATTTCTAAGTTCTCGCGTTTAGAAAATTTAATCCCGATGTGTACAAGTCGGAGTGCGAGGGAGAACTAACTCGGAGCTGTCAAAGTTAAGAGAAAGCGCGTTTATGTTTATATTACACAAGGCCGACTACTCCAAAAGTAAAATTTAAAAGTAATAGAATTTAATAGTAAAATTATTTTAAGTTCCGCGCGAGTTTCGGTATTTTTAATGTTAAAATAAATGAACTATTGTTTAAATATTACTTTATTCTATCCCGCGTACTTGGATGGTTGTTTAAATAATTATAAAATTAGCGAAAGTATTAATTTTTAAGTTCTCGCGTTTAGAAAATTTAATCACGATGTGTACAAGTCGGTGTGCGAGGGAGAACTAACTCGGAGATGTCAAAGTTAAGAGAAAGCGCGTTTATGTTTATATTACACAAGGCCGACTACTCCAAAAGTAAAATTTAAAAGTAACAGAAGTTAATAGTAAAATTATTTTAAGTTCCGCGCGCGTTTCAGTATTTTTAATGTTTAAATAAATGAACTATTGTTTAAATATTACTTTCTTCTATCCCGCGTACTTGGATGGTTGTTTAAATAATTATAAAATTAGCGAAAGTATTAATTTTTAAATTCTCGCGTTTAGAAAATTTAATCCCGATGTGTACAAGTCGGAGTGCGAGGGAGAACTAACTCGGAGCTGTCAAAGTTAAGAGAAAGCGCGTTTATGTTTATATTACACAAGGCCGACTACTCCAAAAGTAAAATTTAAAAGTAATAGAATTTAATAGTAAAATTATTTTAAGTTCCGCGCGAGTTTCGGTATTTTTAATGTTAAAATAAATGAACTATTGTTTAAATATTACTTTATTCTATCCCGCGTACTTGGATGGTTGTTTAAATAATTATAAAATTAGCGAAAGTATTAATTTTTAAGTTCTCGCGTTTAGAAAATTTAATCACGATGTGTACAAGTCGGTGTGCGAGGGAGAACTAACTCGGAGATGTCAAAGTTAAGAGAAAGCGCGTTTATGTTTATATTACACAAGGCCGACTACTCCAAAAGTAATATTCAAATGTAACAGAATTTAATAGTAAAATTATTTTAAGTTCCGCGCCCGTTTCAGTATCTTTAATGTATAAATAAATAAACTATTGTTTAAATATTACTTTATTCTATCCCGCGTACTTGGATGGTTGTTTAAATAATTATAAAATTAGCGAAAGTATTAATTTCTAAGTTCTCGCGTTTAGAAAATTTAATCACGATGTGTACAAGTCGGAGTGCGAGGGAGAACTAACTCGGAGCTGTCAAAGTTAAGAGAAAGCGCGTTTATGTTTATATTACACAAGGCCGACTACTCCAAAAGTAATATTCAAATGTAACAGAATTTTATAGTAAAATTATTTTAAGTTTCGCGTCCGTTTCAGTATTTTTAATATTTACATAAATGAACTATTGTTTAAATATTACTTTATTCTGTCCCGCGTACTTGGATGGTTGTTTAAATAATTATAAAATTAGCGAAAGTATTAATTTCTAAGTTCTCGCGTTTAGAAAATTTAATCACGATGTGTACAAGTCGGAGTGCGAGGGAGAACTAACTCGGAGCTGTCAAAGTTAAGAGAAAGCGCGTTTATGTTTATATTACACAAGGCCGACTACCCCAAAAGTAAAATTTAAAAGTAACAGAATTTAATAGTAAAATTATTTTAAGTTCCGCGCCCGTTTCAGTATCTTTAATGTATAAATAAATAAACTATTGTTTAAATATTACTTTATTCTATCCCGCGTACTTGGATGGTTGTTTAAATAATTATAAAATTAGCGAAAGTATTAATTTTTAAGTTTTCGCGTTTAGAAAAATTAATCACGATGTGTACAAGTCGGAGTGCGAGGGAGAACTAACTCGGAGATGTCAAAGTTAAGAGAAAGCGCGTTTATGTTTATATTACACAAGGCCGACTACTCCAAAAGTAATATTTAAAAGTAACAGAAATTAATAGTAAAATTATTTTAAGTTCCGCGCGCGTTTCAGTATTTTTAATGTTTAAATAAGTGAACTATTGTTTAAATATTACTTTCTTCTATCCCGCGTACTTGGATGGTTGTTTAAGTAATTATAAAATTAGCGAAAGTATTAATTTTTAAGTTCTCGCGTTTAGAAAGTTTAATCACGATGTGTACAAGTCGGTGTGCGAGGGAGAACTAACTCGGAGATGTCAAAGTTAAGAGAAAGCGCGTTTATGTTTATATTACACAAGTCCGACTACTCCAAAAGTAAAATTTAAAAGTAACAGAAGTTAATAGTAAAATTATTTTAAGTTCCGCGCGCGTTTCAGTATTTTTAATGTTTAAATAAATGAACTATTGTTTAAATATTACTTTCTTCTATCCCGCGTACTTGGATGGTTGTTTAAATAATTATAAAATTAGCGAAAGTATTAATTTTTAAATTCTCGCGTTTAGAAAATTTAATCCCGATGTGTACAAGTCGGAGTGCGAGGGAGAACTAACTCGGAGCTGTCAAAGTTAAGAGAAAGCGCGTTTATGTTTATATTACACAAGGCCGACTACTCCAAAAGTAAAATTTAAAAGTAACAGAAGTTAATAGTAAAATTATTTTAAGTTCCGCGCCCGTTTCAGTATTTTTAATGTTTAAATAAATGAACTATTGTTTAAATATTACTTTCTTCTATCCCGCGCACTTGGATGGTTGTTTAAATAATTATAAAATTAGCGAAAGTATTAATTTTTAAATTCTCGCGTTTAGAAAATTTAATCCCGATGTGTACAAGTCGGAGTGCGAGGGAGAACTAACTCGGAGCTGTCAAAGTTAAGAGAAAGCGCGTTTATGTTTATATTACACAAGGTCGACTACTCCAAAAGTAAAATTTATAAGTAACAGAATTTAATAGTAAAATTATTTTAAGTTCCGCGTCCGTTTCAGTATTTTTAATGTTTAAATAAATGAACTATTGTTTAAATATTACTTTATACTATCCCGCGTACTTGGAAGATTGTTTAAATAATTATGAAATCAGCGAACTATTAATTTTTAAGTTTTCGCGTTTAGAAAATGAGAATCACGATGTGCACAAGTCGGAGTGCAAGAGAGAACTAACTCAGTAATTTTCAATGTTATTCAAAGAACCGCTTATGTTTATATTGCACAAGGGCAACAACCAGAGACAGTATTTTTAAGTATTGAAATCTTACTTTAAATTATTTGAAGTATCTCGTACGTGTCCTGTTATAAAATGTTTATACAAATTTACTATTGTTTAAATATTACTTTTTTGTACTCCGCGTATATTAATGATTATTTAATTAATTATAAAGTATCGAAATAATTAATTTAAAGTTTTCGCGTGTAAGAAGCGTGATAGCCGATGTGCTCTGGTCGGAGTTTAAATAGATTCTAACCTAGTATTTTTCAAAGTTAATCGGATGATTGTTTATATTTTTATTTCACAAGGCCAACAACCCTAAGATAAAAAAAAAAAAATATATTTTATATTAAAATTATTTTAATTTCTTCGCGCGTTTCAGTCTTTCTAACATATAAGCGTATATGCTATTGTTTAATTATTAGTTTTCTTTGTCTCCGTCTACATTAAAGATTGTTTAATTAATGGAAAAATTATCGATAGTGTTAATTTATAAGTTTTAGCTTTTAGAAAGAGATAATGTGATGTGTACACGTCGGAGTGTTGTAGTATACTAATTGAATTATCGTCAAAGTTAAGGAAAAGTGTGTTTATGTTTACAATACATAAGGCCATCAACGTTGAGATTGAAATGTTTTGGTAGAGTATTGAAAGTTTATATTAAAATTATTGTAAGTTTCTCACGTTTTACGATCTTTTTAATGTTTATACGAATGTACTATTATTTAAATATTAATTTAGAGTACTCCGCATACGATGTTTATATTTTTAAATAATTAAAAAATCATCGATAGTATTAATTTTTAAATTCTTACGTTTAAAAAGAACGATTCTCAATGTACACTCGAGAGATTACAAGAGAATACTAATTCGATAATCGTCAAAGTTAAAGAACGTATATATACAGATTACGCAAGGACAATAACACCGTGATGAAAATTTTTAAGTATTAAAATGTTGAATTAAAATTATTTTAATTTTCTCGCGTGTAATAGTCTTTTTGACATTGGACATGAATTTCCTTATTTTTTTTTTCAAAGAATCATCTATCCAAAGAGTAACCGGGTAAGTTATCGTAGATTCTCCTTGCAATCATTATGAAACCTTTTTCTTTTCGTTTGGAATAATTCAGAAATTCTAACGATCAGTTATTTACCTAAACAAACAATTAGGTGATCACTTCTTCATCGCTCGCTACGAAATGAGTATACACCATTTAATCGCTGATAAGAAAGTCAGTAGTGGGGATACGAGCTTCTTCGTTTTCGCCACGAATTTGGAGGGGCGCCACAGTGCAAAACTTTTTCTACGTGAAAAATGTCGAAAATAGGATTTACGTCAACAATGAGAACAGGTATAATTCTTAATCAATTTCTATGCTATAGTATGTCATTTTAAAGACAACGGATTCGTCTAGGATATATCTTTTTTCAAATTGTTGCAAAAGCTTTTTATTTGTGCATAAACCATCATTGAGAATGGCCATTTTTTAACATGATTTTTTTCAAATAAAATAAAACTTTTTCAAAAATTTAATAAAGTTGTGTCTTAGATTAAATCTTTGTTTTTAAAATTAAATTTTGTTCATCAAAATCCATCCAGAATTACGTCCATTCTCATTGATTGGCGTAAAATCATTATAAAATCAGGGATAGTGAATAGCTTTAATAAATGCAACTATGCATGGGACATAATAAATGTGAGATCATATATATATACATATATATTTATATCAAAATACCTAGCTTTAACTATATCCATTTAACTAAGGTGATATTTGTACAGAACTTGTAAAATAACATCAGAGTGAGAGATTGGCAACAATATTGATGTGTTATATTTCGGAAGCAATTATTTATCTGTGTATGCTCTTACGAGAATAGTAGTTGTGGATTGGGAAGATAAAGACAATAAAATTGCGTGATATTACTTTATAAAAATTTTTCGTTATATTGTCAACTAAATTGTCATGGGTAAAAACAAGCAAGCACAGCGAAGTAAAAATAATGCAAGGGTATGTAATAATTTTAATGTAGAATTAATATTTTTTTTTTCTTTCCTAACCTCAAGTACTATATGACAATATGTATCTTTAATGTATTAAACAGAGATTTTGTAATCTATTAAAAAAGATTTAAGTACTTTTTGATAAAGTACAAAAAAAAATTAATGATATAACGTGTAACTTTTTTGTTTTTTGTCTTTATTCCAAATATCTCCAAAATATTATTTTCATTTTTTAGCCATCAAATAGTAGTAGAAGCGCAGAGCTTCTGGGAACTGCAATGCCCAATTTTGTTGGATTTTCTGCTGTGAAAGACGGTGGCTATGTCCCTATACTTCCTGGATTAACTCTTTGCAGTGTAAATGACATTAAAATGCATAATGTAAATTCTAATTTTCAAATAGTTTTGAAAAAAATGAATAAGAAGGATGCAACAACCAGGTACAAGGTAAAAAGTTAATATTTTTCAATCTTGTTAAGTGGTAATCATGTTATGTCTATTTAATATATGAATATATTTTTTTAGGCTTTGCAAGAATTTGCTATTATGTGTCGAACGGAAAAATTAACAGCAGTTGAAGGAATGTTACCCTTTTGGCCTAGATTATACAATATTTTAGCTATTGATATTGAACATAAAGTAAGAGAAGCTGCACAGTTAGCTCATCTTGCTGTAGTAAAACGAGTTAGTGAAGGTATTATTACGTATTTAAAGCAAATTGCTGGTTCTTGGTTTACTTCTCAGTATGATACTTATCCACCTGCTGCATCGGCTGCAACAAATTCATTTAATGTGAGTAATAGATTTTTTTTTTTTTTTTTTATTTAGACTTTAATTTTTTCCATTACAGCATTTTGAAATGGTACAAAAAAATTGTTTGTCAATTATTTAATAGTTCTTTCTTTCTTTTTCTTTTTTTGTATGCTTAGGTGATCTTCCCACAAAAGAGAATAGTCGACGTAATAATCCATTGTCAAGATGAAATATTATTATATATTTTTAATAATATTATAATCCAAACTCCGCAATCGTTGTCTATACATAAGTATGTTTCATTATTTATTTAAATATATATAATGTGTAATTGTATTTATGTATGTTCTCTTTATATTTTTATTATACTTTTTTTTTCTTTTTTTTTCTTTTTTTCTTAAAGATCTTTAAATCCAGAAGAAATGGAAGCAAAGTATCAAAGAGTATTGGTGGCAAGTTTACATGGTTACAGTTATTATTTTAAAAAGGTACCTTTTCAAGAAATAAAACAGGCTATTGAAATTCATGAGAAAATTATAAGTAATAGTAAATTTTGGAAATTGGCCAAGCATAATGCCTTTCCTATAACAACAGCATTTTTTACTGTATTAACGTCGATATTAGAAAATGCAGATGATTTAATACAAAATGAAAAGAAAAGAACAATAACAGCTATTATGAATAGTCTTGATGAAATGGAACCTGCACTTTCATCAGCAATCTGGGAGTGTATGCTTGTTGCTATTAATAAAGTACAAGTAAGAAATTTAGATCGTAATTTCTGTTAAATTGGATAAAATATCGATAAAATATTAAATTTTTTTTTACAGGACTGGTATACAGTAGTTAGTATTGAGCAGCTTGTGTTGCCGAAATTATGGAAAATTTTACGTAGTGGTGGACAGTGTTGTGCAAGTGTCGTTTATCCTAATTTATTACCTTTTCTCAGTCAATTTCCAAAATTAAATATCGATAATACAAAATTATATACGAATTTCTTTGAGAACATGCGCCAAGGGTATTCTTTCAATTTTATTTAACCTTTGCCCGTTTAATTGTATAACAATTTTTATAACGTAAAAGTTTTTCAGATTCTCAGCTAAGAGAGTTCAATTTAGTCGTTCTGAAATGTTTGCAGTAACAGTTTCCTTTGTTGAGTGTTTACGATATGCAATATTGTTGAATGCCAATGATGTTACTTTATGTGAGAAACTTTTGAAAGAACAGGTATGTAATAATACTTAAAATAAATAACAAATATTATTTCATTTATTATATGAATAGTAATGTAAAATAATCTATTAAATATTCCAGCTAATTCCTCTAATAGAAATGTGTTTAACAAAAAGTATAATAATAGAAGAGATTTTATTCTGTGAAGTTAGCCAGCTATTGATATATTGGAGTAAAAATCGATACAATGAAGAATATAAATCGTATCCTGTTTTATTACGTATATTTTGGACAGAACTTAAACAATTATATGAAAAACTCATAAATATGATACAAACTTCTAATTTAGAATCTATTGAAAATATAAGTAGTTGTCAAATAGAATTTTTACTTAACTTAAGGGATATCCCAAATAGAAGACGAAAAAATTTAAAAGTAAACTTTGTTGAAACTGATCAAATCACTGAACCTAAATGTCAAATACAAAAGGTAGAGGTAGAAGTGGATACAGTTTTTCAAGCTGAACTTTTTAATTTTGTTAATGATTTTTGTGTCACGTGTTTTAATAAAATTAATACAGATCATTTCATAGAATATATCAAATATCTTAATGAAATTATCACACATTTTGAGTGTCAAGAGCTTTTCATTGCTCTTACAAAATCATTAAATCCGGACATAAGTTTCTTCCAGTTTTATAGTGAAACTTTGCAAAACTGGTTAACACAGGCAACAAACAAAGAAAAACATGTAGCAGAATTAATTTTCAAACTTGTAAAGTATATGGATGATACGGACAAAGATAAAGTCTTAAATTCATTAACAGAGGTAAGATCATTATATTTTACATTTTATTCCTGTAAAGATAATATATATATATCTATATATTATTTCGATTTTTAGTTTGAGAATGTCACTATAGTTAGAAGTATCATCGAATGTGGTTTATCCAAAAATAATAGAAATGACGCTGTAATAAAAAAATGGTGTTCGCAATCTAAAGTAACTAGTTTACTTATAGATGTAGTTAAAGAAGTGGTTTCTGGTACTTATACCAATTTAGAAAGAAATAAGAAATTGATTCTATTGGCTTTTGATTTATCTGAGGATGGTGGTATGGAATATTTTTAATATTTATCAATGTATTTTTATTTATATTTGTATTGATATATTGCTTATATAATATTGATTTGTTTTTAGATCCATTAATAAACGAAGATAAAGCTAATCAAATTATTACAATCCTATGTGACTCAATAAATCAGAAAAATGAAGCCTCCTTGGTAGAACTTGCAAAATTAATTTTACAACTTGTACCACTTGTATGGACTTATAAGAAACCAATATCTGGTGCCGTACAACTATTAAAAGCACTTTTTGTTCTGTGTATGCAAGAATATTCGAACAATTATGATTCCATTTCTATCAATGACATGCAAAATGTTTGGAAAAAAGGTCTTTCTGAGTGTAGACGAAGACTTGCACATTCTGAATTTACTTCGTTCACTAAGCAAATTGCAGCTATTACTTGGAATGAAATATGCAATACGTGAGTTTATATATTTTAAACGGACGATAGGTTTTTTTTTCATTTATTTTATTCATATCATTTTATATTTTACAGATACGAAGCTGATGTAAAAGATTTGCTAGTAGACATAGCAACTGATTTTCTTGAAGTAATAATTAATAATGAACTATATGTAAATACTGATGATATGAAAATGGAATATGCAAAAGAAGTTCTTTCGACATTTTTAACAGAATCAAATATAAGTAAATGGATGACTGAAGTTACTGAAATTGTAATTTATGCAGAAGTAATAACTGGACATTTATATGTATCAAAACCTCAACAAAAGATACGTGCATACCACCATACTGCAATCATCAATTTAACTGATAATGTTTTAATAGATAATACAGAGAATTGCCTTATGTGGGCTTTATTTGTAACAAAATTATTAAGTAATCTTTATTTAAGATACGAACAAGAAAATGTGGATGAAAATGTTGATGAAAATGTTGATGAAAATGTTGATGAAAATGTTGATGAAAATGTGGATGAAAATGATATTGAAAATCAGATTTTGATACCCGGATTTACAGAGATATTAGTAAATATTATACATTCTGTTACTTTGGGACATATTTATGTGAATTACTATAAATCTGTAAGTACATTTTACATTACATGTTATACAATTATAACATGTAATTTTTTAACATTTAAAGAATTAATATTTTTTCTTTTTATAGGCCAAATGTTACAAAAATGTGGAAAAACTTTTGACATCTATAAAAAATAATTTGAAAAATTTGCAGAAACATATAACTAAAAAGGAACACGAGGAAATTCTTCATTATATTCAAAAGTAGGTATTATTATTATTATTATTATTTTTTTTTTTTTTTTTTTTTTTTTTTTAAGATATTTCAAGTTATAAATAATATGTTCTTCTTTCAGATATAAGTCTGAATATGGAAGTATTTTACCTTACATCATAAATGTCTATTTTACGGAATTATGTGCAAAAGAAGATCTTGCAGAGTATTGTAAAATATGTAAAAGCAATAGTATTCTTCCTGAAAGTGATGGATGCGACAAAGAAGCATATTTACAAGCAGTGCAGGTATAAACTTTTTTGATTTTCTTAAATATATATTTCTCATACATACTAAGTTAATATTATATTTAAAAATTTTTTTTATTTTTTTCTTTCTTTTTTTTTTTTTTTTTAATACTGTATTTCAGATTATATCTCAATACTTAGATCCAGAAAATATTCAAGTATCAACAGATGATCTTTTAAGTGCATTAATTGTAGGAAGAAATATACTTTCAACTCAAGCAAATACTTCAATACATGTCAATATATTAGAAAGGATTGCATCAAATCAACAGCAAAATTCTAACTTCTTACTTTTTGATTGGTTTGTATATTTAATTTATATTTCATATTATAATTGTTATTTATTCGAGTTTATAATAATTATACTTTTGTAAAAATTCTATTTCAAGCACTTTTAAATAATGAGTTCTATTTTTTCTTTTTTTTTTTTTTTATAGCAATATTAGCGATGAATCGTGGGAAAATGTAGCTTTAATTTTAGAAATTATAAGATTTCTTACCGAACTTATTATAAGAATACCTACAAATTTATCCTGTAAAAATTGGGATTTTATTCTGATATCTTTAGCATCCTGGCAAGTTTCTGTAAATAAATCTAAAGATAACTTCAATGATCTTAAGGTAAGTAAAAAAAAAAAAAAGAAGAAAGAGTATCTAGTACATACTCTTTTCAATATTACAATATTAAAATCATAGTAATAAACACACATACACATATATACATATATTTATTTATACAGGTGATAGCATTAACAGTAGCTGTTAGTCAGCTTTTTTATGAATTTCAAAGTTTGATGCATAAACACAATGTAGAACCATTGAGTGAATTACCACCTGCTATTTTAGATGAATGGAAAGCTGTCTTTGCTAATGACATACACAGAGGTATTTTACAAACTTGGAAGCTCCATGCTGGTAAATTTTTTTTTCTTACGAAATGATATAAAATTCACGATATTAATATTTTTTACAATTAAAATTTAATCAAATATTTTCAGAGTCATGCATTGAAAAAATGGGAATTTTAAAGCCAATTATTGCTTTAGATTATTTGGGCAAAACGATAAGTTTACTTTATGCTAAAGTGCTTTTCAAAAGTGAGAACGTGCCTACTGACAGTAATAATTTAGATGAAACAATAAAATTATGTCTGAAACTTCTTCAGTCTCCAGCGCCGTCTATTCAATTGGGTGTATATCATTGTTTAAAACATGTTATATCTGAGCTTGTAGAACAAGATAAAACGTCCATGGAAACAGAATGCTTTCATCCACTTGTTTTAAGTATTAGAAATTTTGAAGAAGCTCTTTTGAATATACAGTATATAGTGAACACGATGCTTATAGATTTCAAGTTCGTATTAAAAAAAGCATTATATAAATATATTTTTATTATTTATTTACAATATAATTATTTATTGTTTTGGATTTATTTTATTCCCATTCAGATTATGTGATACTATTAGTTGTACAATACAACCTTATACAGACTCTTACACATATACTTTGGGTTACTTATTGCTTTGGTCAATTGTTTTGGATATGTGTGCAAATACGCATGGTGATTTACGATATCAATATGCTGAAATATTAAAGTAAGTTTTATTTTTAAAAATGAGACAATAATGTTTACATGTGGATTTTAAAAATCTATGTAAGAAAAAAATTTAATTAGAAATATGTTTATTAATGCCTTCAGGAAAGATCTCTTTCCATCTTTATTGAATAATATATTTCGATTAATGCCAGTGGAAGTGCTACAGGATAACAAAAATAAAGCACCCAAATTAGTAGAAATGTTTTCTACAGTACCATCTTTAAATTTTGGAGGTATGTCTATCTATAACTTATTGTTAATTATTTTATTGTTAATTCGAATAATTTATTTTTAGAAAGTTGGACTGAATGGAGATTAGATCATATAGTATGTTGGTTATATACAAATACTTTGAGGCATTTGCCTGTATTAGTGAGACAGTGGTGGAGTACTGCTGATAGCAAAGTTAGCGCTGCAGTGGATAGAATAACGATGCATTATGTTAGTCCTATGTTATGTCAAGAAGAACTTCTTAATAATAGGCTAGTCAATGTTGAAAACATGCAGGTAAAAAAATAGAAAATGTGTACTACATCAAACTTATGTGACTTATTTAATAAATTGAGAGTATTCATTTCTTTTTATTTTATTTTTTTTTGTTATTAATATCATAGGTAAAAGTTCATCCAACAGCTAGAGAGGTAGTAGCATTGTATCAAATGGATGATACAGAATTAGAACTGAGTATTGTTTTACCACCAAATCATCCATTGGGTCCAGTGACTGTAGAACCAGGACAACATGCAGGAGGTACCGCCAATTGGAGAAATTGTCATATGCATCTGTCAATATTTCTTACTCACCAAGTAAGAATTATTATTATATATATGTGTATGAATATTAAAATGTCTATGGTGTTTAATTGTTATACAATTGTTTTTGATACAGAATGGATCAATTTGGGATGGATTAATATCATGGAAAAAGAACTTGGACAAAAAATTTGCAGGTGTCGAGGAGTGTTATATATGTTTCAGTATCTTTCATATAAGCACTTATCAAATACCAAAATTGTCTTGTCATACTTGTCGGAAGAAATTCCACACACCATGCTTGGTAAGAATTTTATATATTATTTATTATTGAAATATTATATTACGTACTATGTTATATATATATATGTATATATGTATATTTTTTTTATTCTAGTACAAATGGTTCAGTACAAGTCAAAAATCTACATGCCCTATATGTCGGAATGTATTCTAATTTAATCATAAATATAAAGTGGACTATGAATACATAATAAGTTGATATAATAAAAGAAGATTATATACAGTATTTGTAAGAAAAAAAATTGATGATGTAATATAATTTATGGTGTTAGTATATATATATATATGGAAGTAGTGAAAAATTATATCTTACGGAATTTATGTGTCTCTTTAAGATGTATTTAAAATAATTGATTGTAATACAAACCAATTTTCTAAACTAAAAACAATGTAAGTTTTTAGTTTAGAACTGAATAGCTCTCAAGTTGCCAAGAACCTAGTTGCCGATGAAATATATTATTAATAACATATACCTATGATCTGCGTTAGAAATTCTTCGTTGTTTTATATTATTAATTTAGAAATATAAACAAAAATTAGTTCCCATTTTTCGATTTATCGCTATTGATGGCGCTGCCGTCGACCAAACTAATGACTCTATTGGATGAAAGTTGGTACGATATGTTTTGACATTAGTTTAAGATGGCGGTATTTTTCAGTGTTCGTACGTGAAAGCGGTCTCGTGTTTCGGTAATTTTCGCGGTATCGGTGAAATTTTCTTAAATATCGAGGCATGGAGACTAGTGCGAGTACCGGTACTCGTACATCGCGGTTTATGATGGAGGGTGTCGGCGCTCGAGTTATTCGTGGACCCGAATGGAAATGGGGTAAACAGGTTGGAACATAGGTTACTTATTATAAATATGTATTTTTCAAATTGTTCATAGTCTTTCATTATTAATTTAACGTTGCCAGTATTCTATAACATCTTTGTGTTATTTATTTATTTTAGCTGATAATTTTTTTTTCATTAATTTATATTCAAATTTAAAAATATTTTTAACAAACTTTTAAGGTTATCGAACAATCAACAATTCTCTTCTTCACATGCTTGATTATGTTAATAATTTAATTTAATACGAGTAATCATGAATATAAATCGTATTTTATTTTATTATTCATAAATTGTTTTAATATTATTAATAAATTAAGCAAAGAATTAAGTAAGTAATAAATCAAGGTTAAGTTATGTTAACAGTGTATTATTGTTTAATAGGATGGAGGAGAAGGGCATGTAGGAACAGTAAGAAATTTTGAATCACCAGAAGAAGTTGTTGTGGTATGGGATAATGGTACTGCAGCAAATTATCGTTGTTCTGGTGCATTTGATTTACGTATATTGGACTCAGCACCAACAGGTGTCAAGCACGAAGGAACTATGTGTGACACATGTAGACAGCAACCAATCTTTGGTATTCGATGGAAATGTGCAGAATGTGGAAATTATGACCTGTGCTCTATTTGTTATCACGGAGATAAACATCATTTAAGGCATAAATTTTATCGCATTGCTACTCCTGGAAGTGAACGTGTTTTATTAGAACCAAGACGTAAAACTAAAAAAGTATGTAATAGAAACATTAATAAAAAGGATATATAATAAATGGAATATATTAATACAATATTATTATTTTTTTTTAATTTACAGATAGCCATTAGAGGTATATTTCCTGGTGCAAGAGTTGTTAGGGGTGTTGATTGGCAATGGGAAGATCAAGATGGTGGAAATGGACGCAGAGGAAAAGTTAATGAAGTACAGGATTGGTCATCAGCTAGTCCTCGTTCAGCGGCTTACGTTATTTGGGATAATGGCGCAAAAAATTTGTATCGCGTTGGATTTGAAGGAATGGTTAGTTTTTATACATTACATTATGATAATGAATTTTAATTTTTATACTATAATGAATATTTATTTATTCATATTCTCTTCTTATTTATTCATATTGATTTTGTTTTTTTTTTTTTAACTCTAGGCCGATTTAAAGGTTGTCAGCGATGCAAAAGGACAAACAGTTTATAGGGATCATTTACCATTGTTAGGTGAACAAGGTCCAGGTAGGACTGGACCACATGGTTTACAGATTGGAGATCAGGTATATATATGTATATATATAATTTTTAAAGCATATTAATTTTCAATTATTGTTATTCCTTTTATATTCTCCTCCTTCTGTTTTTTCTTTTGAATTTTAAATGATATTTATTTTTGACAAAGGTTAATGTCGACTTGGAATTAGAAATAGTACAATCATTGCAACACGGTCATGGTGGTTGGACCGATGGAATGTTCGAATGTCTTGGTACTACCGGTACCGTTGTTGGTATTGACGAAGATCACGATATTGTCGTTTCATATCCGAGTGGCAACAGGTGGACTTTCAATCCAGCTGTAATTACAAAAGTTCAAATACCTGTTCCTGTTACAAGTTCCAGTTCGGACAATCAAACCTTTGCTGTTGGTGATTTGGTACAAATTTGTAACGATTTGGAAAAGATTAAATTGTTACAACGTGGACATGGAGAATGGGCAGACGCTATGGCACCAGTAATTGAATGTTTTTTTTTTTTTTTTACATCGATTAAATATATTTGATAAATATAACATGCTCCGTATTTCCTTTTTCTTTTTTATTAGACTTTGGGAAAAATAGGAAGAGTACAACAGATATATCACGATGGAGATTTGAAGGTCGAAGTGTGTAGTACATCGTGGACGTATAATCCACAAGCGGTAACAAAAGTTGCTAGTAGCGATGGTAGCGTTCCAGGAAACAGTAGCGGAGGTTCGTACTTCCATTTAATAATATTCAATTGCGTCTCAATGTTGACTGAGATTGCAAAAAAAAAAAAGAGAAAAATAATGATTTTTGTTTTTTAACAGAACGTTTTTTAACAGAACTATTGAAGAAACTATTTGAAACTCATGTTTCGGGTGACGTTAACGAAGAGCTTGTAAAAACTGCGGCGAACGGTGACGCATGCAAATGCGAAGAATGTTTAAAGAGACCCGAGGCCGACGTTAATGGTGTATTTTCTGGTCATACAGCTTTGCAAGCTGCGAGTCAAAATGGTCATTTGGAAGTTATTAAAATTCTCCTCCGTTACAAAGCCGATGTTGAAATCGAGGTATATATATATGTATATATATATATATATATATATATATATATATATATATATTTTTTTTTTTTTTTTTTTTTTTTTTTTTTTTTTTTTTTGTTACGTTATTTAATGATCGAAAAGACAAAAAAAAAAGAAAAAAGAAAAGAAAAGAAAAACAAAGAAAGTAAAATTCGATTAGATATATATATTACATTTCCTGTTTGATTAAATAGGATAAGGATGGTGATAGAGCGGTCCATCATGCTGCATTCGGTGACGAACCAGGAGTAATGGCTTTGCTGGCAGGTGCTGGTGCTGATCTCAATGCTCGTAACAAAAGGCGTCAGACTGCCCTTCACATCGCGGTAAACAAAGGCCACGCCGGAGTGGTTAGAACTTTGCTTGAGTTAGGATGTCATCCGAGTTTGCAGGTAAGTTTTCTCGATTGTAAATCCAATGTTTCCCTTTTGTTTACATATATTAACGAGTACGTCGAGCAACCAATCATTAACGAATATTATTCAAATGGAGATAGAAATGAATTCGTCAAACGATCGATAGATAGATAATCGTATCTCTGACTGGTCGTATTTTTATTTACGTACATATATGTACACACATATATATATATATATGTGTGTGTGTGTACGTAGCATAGAACGGAAATTAAAATTGTAAAAAGGAAAAAAGGAAAGAAAGGAAAGAAAGAAAGAAGGAAAGGGGAGGAAGGGTAAAAAAGAAATAAAAAATGAAAGAAACAAGAAAAATAAAAGAAAAAAAAAATAAAAGAAGAGCGAGGAAAGGAAGAGAAAGATGGACCGTACCGATTTATATTATTGGATGAGGAAATAGGGATGGAAAGGGAAAATATTAATTTACTCGATTGCCGTTTCGATTTGATATTTATGAACGATATATAAATAAACTCTCTGTGCATAGAAATACGAACGAGATTGTTCCGAGAGCGAAACGTTATTTGAGCTATCGATCGTACATATATGCGTGTATATACATACATACGTACATTCATACATACATTCATACATACATACATATATATATATATATATATATATATATATATATATATATATATATATATATATATATATATGGACACATATATGAGCTTATTTATATACGAAGTAGGTGTGACAAGTTGTCGTGACAAGTTCGTTTAATATGCGATCAGATGAGAAAAGGTTCCCTCTTGAGCCTAGAGAAATAGAGTGAGAGGGAGAGAGTTAGAGAGGGTGAGAGAGAGGGAGAAAGAGAGAGAGAGAGAGAGAGAGAGAGAGAGAAGTGACTCGAGAAAATATCGATGCTTTTGAATGACGATCGATATAAGAAATTTGCGGTTCGATTTATAGTTAGGAGTGTTGCAAGTTTTGCGTCTTCACATTTTTCTTCTTTTCCTCCTTCTCCTTTTCTTCTACTTTTTTTTTTTTTGTTTTTTTTTTGTTTTTTTTTGGAGAAGGGTAAGGGAGTAAGAGTAAGCAGTAAGAGTAAGGGAGTAAGGAGTAAGCGAGGAATATGGAAGAAAGGTTGGCATGAGAGTTTCAAAGTTTCATCGAAAAGGTCGTCGAAGATAACACGTAGTTTTCCAAGAGAATGCTCGCTTTTGAGCTTTTATCCTAGCACGAAATCTTCACCTCTAAAAATCTCGTGAAATATAACGCGATATCGTGAATGCGTGATAGAGGAACTGGAAATGCAGGATGGGGTTGGTGTGTCTGGGGGTTGGAGGAGGTGGCAGAGAGGTAGATGTTATAGGGGTAGGTAAGGGGAAACGCATCCTTGTTTATTTTATTCTTGAATCGTCTAGACGTGATTTATTTCTTGGTATTCCACTTTTCCATGATTTATACCAACGTGAAAGCTCGCGAACTAACGTTTTCTGTTCTCGTTTCAATCGCTTCGCTCTCTTTATCTCTCTCTCTCTCTCTCTCTCTCTCTCTTTCTTTCTCTCTTTCTCTATCTCTATCTCTCTTTCTCTAACTTTCTTTTTCTTTCTCACTCACTCACCCTCTATATAGTTTCTCTTCCTTCCTGGTATGAAATTCACGGCGTTCGCGGACGGGTAGATCCATCAGGATCCTCCTAATCTGCCTAGAGTCAATCTTCCCGTCATTTCTTTGCGCTATCACGCAGCGTTCGTGACGCTACGTTGCTCGATCGGATTTTCTTCGTGCATGGCCCATGGATTATTCTCGACGAACGATTATTTTTCCGGTGCATAAAAGAAGGATTCGTAACAGTTTAGTGAAGGAGTTTTAAGAAAAAGTAAAAAGAAACAAAAAAAAAAAATGGAAGAGAAGAAAAATAAAAGAAGAGAAAATAATTCGAAATCATCCTTCTTACATATTGTTTTTCTATCTTGAATTAGAAAAATCGTCACTTTAATAATGCTCCATAATTGATTTCGATATTATGATAAAGAGAAATACGATGTACGTGTGTGTATATATATTTATTTGTTTGTTTGTTTGTTTATTTATTTATTTATTTATTGATTTACCTTGTTCGTAAAAAATATTAAAGGATAACATTCTTGTAAATTGTTTCTTTTCAAAATAATCAAAAATATTTGTTGAGTTTAGATGCTCTGTAAATAGTTTCGAAATATTATAATATATATATATATATATATATATATATATATATTTATAAAGAATAATGAAGGAAAACAAGCTTTCTCGAAAATTGCTTTTTCGTAAAATCGAAGGGAAAATAGGATCGTAGCGTCTAAATCGGCAAGGAGAAAAATAAATTTACGCGAAGTAAGATAGGGGGTTAGGGATGGGGTAGGCGGGGGGAGGGAAAAGGGGGTAGTTTAGGTTGGTAAAACGAAACACAGAAGGGGAAAAGGTGCGATTCTCTGTGGCGAAATTTCCGTGGGAGAAAGAGCTAGAGATTCCAATCAGGATATATCGACGCATATTTTACCACGTAAACTTCGATATACCAAGTTAAAAAGCTTCGTGCTTTCTTTTTCTCTTTCTCTCTTTATTTCTTTCTTTCTTTCTATTTATCTATCTATCTATCTATCTATCTATCTATCTATCTATCTATTTATCTATCTATCTATCTATCTATCTATCTATCTATCTATCTATCTATCTATCTATCTATCTATCTATCTATCTATCTATCTTTTTTTCTTTTTATACACTTATTTTCGTACGATCCATATTTAAAACTATTTTCGAATATCTCATATTGGAAATTTCTTCGCGTCGTCGAGTTATTTTTCCTTTTTCCTTTTCTTTTATTGATTTAATTTTATTTCAATTCTATTCTTTCAATCCAATTCAATTCAATTGAATGTTTTATTTAAATACATAAATAAGTAAACGCTGCGTGGTGATGAAGTCTGGTATGAAAAAAAAAAAAAAAAGAAAAAACAAAAAAAAAAAGAAAATAGAAATAAAATAAAATAAAAGTAAAAAGATGTTAAACAAAATTGTTAGAAAAATTTCATACGCTTTATCCAATAATGAATATATATGTATATTATTTTTAGACCCTCGCGTTCTAATCAAAGTCGTGATGAAATGTAAAAAGTGACAAGTAGAACAAATTATTCTTGGATAGATGAAAACAACAAAAAAAAAGAAAAAAAAAAAAAAAAAAAAAGGAAAAGAAACTCGTTTCTTTTTTCATCTTTCGCTCCATCTCTAATTTTCTTTATCATGCGGCAAGCTTGCAAGCTTGTTTTCCGAGTACTTGCGAGTACAAGTTAGTAAAGAAGAAAAAAGTATAAAAAAAAGGAAGAAAAAAAAGAAAAAGGAAAGCGACGTGAAATAACATTTCCCGGCTTGCTTTGTTTCGTTTCCTCGCAAATTTTCTCGTAATATTAATAAAAACATGAGGTCCAAAAAAAGATATATACACACATATATATGTACATACATATATATATATACACATATATACAGGATGTCCCAGTTTTTTTTTCCGTAAAACTTTACCAACATATATATTATCAGTAAAAAATAAAAATTTGAAATGTTATATACACACACACACACACACACACACACATATATATACAAATATAAGTACATATGTATATTATAAACAGATAATCGTACATGTTTATAGTTTCCTCTACTCTTCTTTCTTATGAAGAGAGGGAATAGAAAGCTCAGAAGAAAGAGAGAGAGAGAGAGAGAGAGAGAGAGAGAGAGAGACAGAGAGACAGAGAGAGATGAAACCGAACGTGTTTGGCCGCACGCAGGAAGTCTGCCAGGCAGAGGAAAGCAGTGGCAGGCAGGGAAACAGAGTGGGAGGG
>NC_140813.1:3055000-3072500 GCF_050613455.1 Vespa mandarinia | reverse complement strand
TTTTAACGATAAATAATTATCAAGGTCTATATTAATCGATCGAATGACAAAGATGATACGACGATAATAATATGCACATATGTAAATAAGATTGTGATTTATTACGTATATAAATTATACATAGATACCATTTTTTTTTTTTTTTTCTTTTTCTATACGTTAAAATGAGTTTAAAGGTTTTTCAAGATTGGGATGAATGGATCGAAGGCGTGGCGCGTTAACGACGACAAGATACGATGACATCAAAGATGGTTGCTCACGTTCGAGGACTATAGCTCTGTTTAGAACTGCTTTGAACAATCAACCGATATACGGAGCTCGAGACGCATTGTATTATAATGGCAGTACAAAGGATGAAGAAAGGGTGATTGTGAGAGTTTATATGAGAGAGAAAGAAAGAGATATAGAGTTAGAGAGATATAGGTACACATACCGTATATGAATATACATATATCCGTACATACATGTACGCAAAGAGAGAGAGAGAGAGAGAGAGAAAGAGACAGAAATGAGAGAGAGAGAGAGAGAGAGAGAGAGAGAGAGAGAGAGAGAGAGAGAATGCAGCCGCCAACGTATTCGCTGACAGTGGCGATATTCCCAGTGGAGAAAACTCAACGATGAGAGGAGAGGGTACCATCTATGGCAAACGAGGGAAGGAAATTGCTTCTTGAGTCGACGTGTTAAACTCCTCGCCTCTTGGAACTTGTATTACGCCAAAGTACGGACGCAAGCAGGATTTTCTCTCTCTCTCTCTCTCTCTCTTTGTCTATCTGTCTGTCTATCTCTCTCTCTTTCTCTCTCTTTTCCTCTCCCTCTTACATCTTGCCGTTATCGTATCGATATGACTTGGAATCTATGGATGCCGTTGCCACGTTTGTTTTTGCGTAGGTATGCGTTAGTGCCTTGAACACAGAGTTATTGAATTTGGATTATGCGGCTACACGTCGCTCGAATACATTTTTCTTCAATCCATTGTCATCCATTTACCCTCCTCCCTTCCCTTTCTATCCCTTAGCACCACGTGCTTTGTTTCTTTTTCGCTCGTTCTCAAACTCAATTTCGTAAGACTCTTAAAGGGTACCAACTTCCTTGTAGAAGGGAAAAGGAAAGAAATCGAGGACGTTTACTTCTTTTTCTTCTTCTTCTCTCTCTCTTTTTTTTTTTTTTTTTTTTTCTTTTCTTTTTTTTTGATGTTATCACGATGCGATACGATGCGATGCGATGGGATATGCATACAGTCCCTGTGCATATGTTCGTTCTTCTATTCCCAGTGTACCAACCATACCATCTACTTTCTTCTTCACGATGCTGGTGTTGCTAGATACATCGACGAAGTATCGGTTATCGTTGATACGCCAACAACGTGTCGTGCTTTACTCCCAAACCGAATTCTTTGTAGACACGCTCTCGTTCTACATAAATATAAAATATTAATATATACGTGTATCAGTATTTATGTATGTATTTATTTATGTATGCATGCA
Source organism: Vespa mandarinia (assembly GCF_050613455.1). Taxonomy (NCBI): domain Eukaryota; kingdom Metazoa; phylum Arthropoda; class Insecta; order Hymenoptera; family Vespidae; genus Vespa; species Vespa mandarinia. Next base: position 3,071,016 of record NC_140813.1, on the reverse strand, counting down.
TGCATGCATGTATGCATGTGTATGTATGTATGTATGTATGTATGTATGTATATAAGTATATACGTATGTATATATGTATGTATGTATGTATGTATGTATGTATGTATGTATGTACATATTCGCACTTCGTGCAATAGGATTTAACGCTCGTTCTTTTTCTTTTCTCTTTTTCCGTTTCTCCTCTTTTCTTTTTTCTTTTTTTCTTTTTTTTTTTTTTCTTCTTTTCCTTTCGAGAACAAGTCGAAAGCAATTGAAAATAGAAATATCCGAATGAAAGAGGAAAGCCAATAGGATCGATTCTTTTAGATTATTTATTTGTAAAGTCTGATAAGTAATATGGTGTCGTTCGTGCAACAAATACTAGTGGCGGATTAGAAATTAGATTTCGATCACGGGAAAGGATAAATGTAACGGATTGAAATTGATTTTTCCGTGTGTTCGATCGATTTTTTCGTTTTTTTCTTTTTCTCTCTCTCTCTCTCTCTCTTTTTCTCTCTTCTCTCTCCCCCCCCATTTCTCGTAACACTTCGCAATAGTAAGAAAATTTCGAAGGGAGAATTTCTCTCAGTGCGATTCGAATATCTCTTGGAAAGGATAGACATTTCGGAAACTTCGTCGAGTATTTCTCTCAGAATTCTCGTTATAAACCTCCCCGATCCTTCGCAGAGAACTACGAAATTTGAGACACGATGACAGTCGGTAGGTATTAGTATTCGATATTCCGAGGTCATAAACGTGCAGATAGTTCACCAAGTTTCTCGCGCTTTATCGTCCTCTCCCTCTCTCCTTTTCTCACCTCTGTATCTTCTGTTTATTCTCTCTCTATCTCTTTCTCTCTATCTCTTTCTCTCTCCCTCTCTCTATTCCCCTCCTCCCTTTCTCTCTCTCTCTCTCTCTCTCTCTCTCTCTCTCTCTCTCTCTCTCTCTCTCTCTCTCTGTCTTACACTTTGACGCAACACAGAAACGTAACCGCTCTTAACCGTGTTTCCTCGTTTCTATCTACGATGTATGCCGCACGCATGCATTAGTGTGCGCCTGCTATTTCGCATTAATGCGGTTTGACGTTAATTCGAGCGGGTTTAGGAAGTTGCTCCGTAAATTTCAGGATGTCCCTACCGGATGCGACGTATTCTCCGACTCGTCTACGATGTTAAATGGAGCCATACGAAAGCTTTTATCAAAACTTAGCGATGTATATATATATATATATATGAATGCATATATATATCGTTTGTGAATGAGTCTGTAAATCTCATTCGAATTGGTAAATACCTCGCAAGTATCGATCGTACATAAATGATAACGTTCTTTAATAAAACCACAAAAAAAGAAAAAAAAAAAAAGAAAAAAGAAAAAAAAAATAATACAATTATTAACATCCATTCTTTTTTTCTTTATCGTAAGAAGTTTCTTTGATTCCTATTAAAACACATTCAATATCGTTGAAACGTTAAAATCAATTAAATATATATACCGAGATGAAATAATCCCAATAATATCCTTAAAACGTATATGAAAAAAATATATATTCGAAACGATTTAACATAGTTTTAGGGAAATAAATATGAATGCCAATGGTATATATAAATCCCTCTCAGTAATCCATCGAAATAGAAATTTTTCTTAAGGACAATAGAAAATAGAAGATATATATATATATATATATATATATATATATATATTATATTGAATATGATGTATTTTATGATATCCTCGCGACAAGACGATGTCGAATTTTGGATAAGAATTTTCTATCCCTTTCGATGGATAGCCTCTGTAACATAACGTAAGTATGTACTTTCGATGTAGGAAGTAAGAAAGGAGAGAAGAATGAAGCACTCGAGATTTTCGTTAGTCGGTCATGTTTCGAGAAAGGGAGGGTAAGAAAGGGGTGGAAGGGAAGGTAGAAAGAAAGGAAGGAAGGAAGGAAGGAAGGAAGGAAGGAAGGAAGGAAGGAAGGAAGGAAAAGGAAGATTGGAAAGGAAGAAGAGTAGATAGAAGCTACATACACAGACTCAAACATACCCTTCTGTACACGCACTACCGTACACCCACCCACCCATACACACACATATATATATATATACATATGTATATACTTACTACCTCTTGCAATCTCCGAGATTCTCTTTCTTTTTCTTTCGAAGCTGAAGGTTCGCAGGCTGTTTCGAAAGAAATCGTGGCAAGTTGACTGAAACAACAATGGTATCGAAGGCAAAGTATTACGAACCGATCCCATCACGAGGTTCTTATTCTCTTCTTCTTTTACACCCTTCTCGATGGCCCTTTCGATGGTCCGATCTCTTTCTTACGACCGTTTTGAGATCACCTAGAATCTTTCCCTCTCTTTTTTTCTCTCTCACTCTCTATCTGTCTGTCTGTCTGTCTGTCTCTCTCTCTCTCTCTGTCTCTCTCTCTCTTTACCCCCTCTCGTTTCTTTCGTCCATGCACAGATCCCTCGTCTAAGAATAACATTCCTTTTCGAGAGTTGGTAAAGAAAAGTCTCGAGGTAGGAAGTAAAGGCTCTTCTTAAGTATACACAGAAAGCTTCTACCCTCCTCTCTTCCATACCCTCTCCTCTTCCACCCCTTTTACTCACCCTCCCCCTTCTTTATTATACTTTCTTCTTCCGCGTGCGAATTTTTCTTTTTTTTTACTTTGTTGATCCTATTTTTTCCTTGGTGTTTTTTTGGTCCTTCCTTTTTGTTTTCTTTCGTTTCTATCTCCGTCCGTTGAGTATAATTTCTTCTTTATTTTTATTTATTTATTTATTTATTTGTTCGTTTCTTTTTTCTCTTTTTTCTCCTGTTTTTTTCTTTTCTTTCTTTCTTTCGTTTCTTTATATCTCTTTTTTTTTTTTTTTTTTTTTTTTTTAGAATATAAATCGTCGTGGTATATATTGAAATCAAGGCGACGAAGTTCGATTGTTTTATCTTATACATTTATGTACTTACTTACTTCCCTTTTGTTATTCTCGTTTCAAGGTATTTTCTCAGTTTACAAAAAGGTACTATCTTCTTTTACATCTTCTTTGTCTTCTTCTTTTTGTTGCCCTTAACATTTCTTTATCTTTGTATCTTTTCTAAGATAGAACGAGAAAGTTCAGGGATTATACTAAATCGTCGTCGTTCGACTTAGTATTCGTTCACTTCCCCTCTATGTATATATATATATATATATATACCTACCTCGTCTATCCTTAATAGGCTATATTATTATCTCCTGGTCTGGGAGTACTAGTAATTTTAAAAGATCCCTCGGTATCGGGACCACGTTGACGCTCCTGGCGTTCTATCGTCAGAAAACTAAAAGATAAAATTCGTGTGTAGAAGAGAGAGAGAGAGAGAGAGAGAGAGAGAGAGAGAGAGAGAGAGAGAGAGAGAGAAAGAGAGAGAGAGAGAGAGGGAGAGAGAAGATGGCCGTCGAAGAGATTTTGTTCGTCGAGTGGTTTTATACTTTTTTTATTTTTCTATTGGCTTTCTTCTTTCTTCTTTTTTTTTTTTCGTAGTCGTATTTGAGCTCATATCAGGAAAATGATTAGGTTCGTTTTGTTCTCTCTCTCTCTCTCTCTCTCTTTTCTTTTTTAGAAATTGTCCTTGTAAAAAAAAAATATCACCACTTAAATGACTTCCACTTGTAAAATATTTATGATTGAAACGTTTCGCGTACGAATTATAAGATGAAATGCGTGCATATATCATAGATTTGATTTTTTTTTTTTCTTTTTTTTTTCTTTTTTCTTTCGGATTCGCATAAGTACGCTTTAATATGACAAGCATGCCGATTAAAAAATATCAAGGAATTTTGTTTGATCCAGTAATTTTTACCCTTTTTACCTTTTACATAGTACGTAAGTTCTACGTTAATTTCAGACGCTCGCTTATATACAAACACGGTAGTGAAATATTTTGAATACGTCACTTGTCGTGAGAGTCCCATCTCGTTTAGATAAACAAAGTAAAAGGTACACGTCTTGTTTATTTTCGTATTTCTTTGTTTTGTTACGTCGCAGTTGCTCTGAAACGTTTCGGTAAAATGCCGTGTACATTGCCGAGTAGGAGACATTAGGGCTTACTTACTTATTTCTTATCCCGTGAACCAACTTTGTTCTTTTGGTAAACTCGCATCGATAGGATTATCTGCGTAACTTTTTCTCGTTAAGTGGACGTTCGTGTAAGAAGGAATAGTAAATCGTTAGAAAAAATATGAAGCAAATGTTTTTAAAGAAAACATTTAAACGTTATTATGTATATTGGATTGTGTGTTATTTATATCATCGAATACATGTCCTTTCGTTGTTACGTATAACTTATAGAAAATAATACGATCGATCGTTAGAATACGATATTTACTTTTTCTTTTTTCTTCTTCTTTTTTTTTTTGCAACTCTTATTATTCAAGAATATCTTTCAGCGATATAGTCAACAAATTAAATTTATAATCAGTGATCGATATTTATTCGAGAATTAATTAAGAATTTTTCTTCTCTCTTTTTTTTTCTTTTTTTCTTTTTTTCTTTTTTTTTTTCTTCTTCTCTTTCAGAGATGTCAAACAAATTAAATTTATTATTAAACGATAATTAGTAGTCGATATTTTGCTCGAGCTTCGATTTCTATTCTATGTAAGAATTTCTTTCAGAGATATCAACGAATTAGTTTGAATATTATGATATAATTAGTAGTCGATATTTATTCGCAACTATAAACTTTTATTTAATTATAACATCTAGTTTTTTTTTTTTTTTTTTTTTTTTTAATTATTATTATATATATATATCAATGAATTCATTTGATTAACAATTATTTTCAGTAGTGGCTTGACGTAGCGATATTATCGGCGGAGTATAAGGTGTTGCATATCGCCAGGCGCGTAACACGAGTATATAAACTTTTGTATTTATAATTAATGAGAGTGGCGGGAGGAAAGGGGTGGGGGAGTGAGGAAGAAAATAAGAAACAATCGATAAGTGGATAAAGTAGTAGAATCGTACGATGATAATGGTTATCTGGTTTGATAGAAAAAAATAGATATTTCGAATTCCTTTGAGAAAATTCTATTATATTTCAACCAATACACTGGATACTACGTGCATTGGTTGAAGGCGTGTCATGAGAAAAGCTTTTAATATATCTTTTCAAAATCCGTTTTTGCGTTTGCACTGTATTTCTTTGCCTATCCTTCTCTTTCTCTCTCTCTCTCTCTCTCTTTCTCTCTCTCTTTTCCTTTTACGTTTTCTTTCCCTTGTGAACGTTTTTGAAAGCTATGTGGCAGAAATTCGAAGCTCTGCCGGCGGTTTGTGGATCTTGGCAAGGGTAACGACGAGCCGGAAATTCCTCGTAGATTGTACAGAGAAGTTGGACGCGTTCTCGTTCGAAGGCTAGCAAGAAGAGAGAGAGAGAAAGAGAACGAGAGAGAGAGAGGGAGAAAGAGAGAGAGAGAGAGAGAGAGAGAGGTAGTGAAAAAGAGAGAAAGATAAAGAAAAAGTTGGATGGATTCGTAGGAGGGTTAAGTTAGTATAGAAACGGATTTTGTTGAGTATACACTACGTCCTATACTATCCTTTTCTAACCATTTAATTACTTTAATTGAAACGTTCTCTTTTTTGTTTTTGTTTTCCTTTTTCTTATTTTTTTTTCTTTTTTTTCTTTTTTTTCTTTTCTTCCATCGACTCAAGGCACGATTTATTTCGTAAATATATAATTCTTTTCTTTTATTCTCTCTCTAATTTTTTTTTCTTTTTTTTTTTTTTTGTATTATATATATATATATATGTATATATTTTGTTTTTCTTTTCCTTTTATCTTATTCTCTTTCGTTCATAAATGTTCACTCTGATAGTGTAGTCAAGTATACGATGGGTATACGTAGTTTTCTCTTTGATATTAACGAATCGATCAAAGTTTCGTATAATGGAAAAATCCGATAAGCTCGGGCTAAAACTCGCGAGGAAATGCGCGAAGTGAGATGCCCGAAGTTTGTCATCCTCCATATCCATCCCCTTCTCTCCTACTCTTACCCCTTCAACTTCACCACCTTCACCACCACCACCTTCACCACCACCACCATCACCATCACCACCACCACTACCACCTTCTCTCCCTTTCTCCTCCTCATCCCTTCTTCGTTCACATTTCCTATATAACACGTCGTCGACTTCCTCTCGAAGAAGAAAATTTAAAATTCCTCGTAATCCGTTGGGAAATTTCTCCGAATCCCACGAGTCGTGTCTCGTACTTGTCGTCGAGCCTGACGTGTTACCGAAATAAGAGAGACAGAAGAGAGGGGGGAGAGAGAGAGAGAGAGAGAGGGGAAGAGAGAAAAGAGAGAGAGAGGGAGAGAGAGAGGGAGAGAGAGAGAGAAGGTTGAAACATTTTAAAATGCATTGGTTGCCACGTGCAAAAGGATAAATGTCACATTGTCGAAACTATTTTGAGTTATCGAGAGTGGATATCTATATTATATCGAATAATTTCGATGAATTCTTGGCTATTTTCTCTCTCTCTCTCTCTCTCTCTCTCTCTTTCTCTCTCTCTCTTTATATCTTATTCGAGGATCTCGTATAACGTTCTTTTTCTTCTTTCTTTTGCTTTCTCTTCTTCTTCTTTTGCTTCTTCTTCTTTTGCTTCTTCTTCATTTTTTGTTTCTTCTTCTTCTTCTTCTTCTTCTTCTTCTTCTTCTTCTTCTTCTTCTTCTTCAATCTTTTCTTCTTATATAGTTTCGTTGAAGTTGCCATATCTAGGCGATATCGCAAATAAGAAATGTGATATCGGTGAAGCGCTAAGCTTTCCGTAAAATGAAATAGCTTGGAGAAAATCGAGGATATATTGTAATATCATGTAGTACCATCGTAGAATCTCTCGAAAGTAGTCAAGCTCAATATAAATTTGATATTCGAAAACGTAACGTATGAAAGTTCTGTGAGGGTTATGAGAATGATGTGTTATTAAAATTATCCTTATTTTTTTTAACTATATATATATATATAAATAATATAGTTAATAGTTGTTTAGTTCAATATTTTATTCATATATATATATATATATATATATAGAGTTATTTTGCCAAGTATTATGGCGTAATATTGGTCACAGAAAACAGAACTCTCAGGAATGCCGTACGCTTCGATCTTACTTTACAGAAGGTAGTCGGCACTTGGCGTGCCGAGAGTGCTGCCGGTGCTTATTTAGTCCGGACTTAACGCGGATTAATGTGTCCCTTAAGGGAGAAAGGTACGAGTAGACGCCAGAAGGAATCCCAGGTGTCCTATTAGCCGACTCTCTCTCTCTCTCTCTCTCTCTCTCTCGCTCTCGCTCTCTTTGTCTTATGTTAAGGACAAAAAGGACGATGTAAATTTTACCGAACATGTTACTTTAGAAAAATGGTTTATATACATACATACATATATGTATATATATGTGTACTTCAATTTTTATCTATCCAACTACATTTCTTTCTTTTTCTTTTTTCTCTTTTCCATTTTCAATTTCTTTTCCCTCTTTCTTTTTCTTCATCTTCTCTCTTTTTCTTTTTTCTTCGTCTTTTTTTTTTTTTTTATTTTATTTTATATACGAACATATAAAATTTGATTTTATTAAGAAGTATTTAAACCGAAATAATATTTGTTATATAATTGAGAGATAAGATGAATAAATACACGTTCCATTTCGTCCATTCGTTATATATAAACTAAATAGGAAGATACATATATATATACATATATACGTAACATATACATATATACATATACGTATACATTAATGTTTTGAAAACGTTATTCGTATGACTTCATTTACACTCAGGATCTTCCCTCGTTATCGCTAAGAGTTCGTCGAACGTGCCTGGGAATGATACGAGTAAAGAGAAAGAGGTCGAGAGAGGTCGAGAGAGAGAGAGTGAGAGAGGGAGAGGGAGAGGGAGAGAGTAGGTTGAATCTTCCAGCGTATACAATCTCGCACGATATCGGTGGACCAATCTCTTGCGTTTCTCTCAGCTTCTATCTTCCTGAATTACCTACGGAACACTAACGTAGTTTGTACTGAGATTAGAATCCACGTTAACGCAGGTAGGAAACTGTTTGCTAACATCTGATTGGCGGATGTCATCTCACGTTTCTATTATCGATCTCTTTTTATCTTTTTTACTTTTTTTTTTATCTCTTTCTTACTTTCTTTCATTCTCTCTCCCTCTCTCTCTCTCTCTCTCTCTCTCTCTCTCTCCCTTTTATTTTTTCTTATTTTTTTCTGTTCCGCATTGAAAAAGAATGTTAAGATTTTCTTCGACTTACATATATATATATATATTTCTATGCACGTATACATGGATATATAAATATAATACATACATAAACACGCATATACACATAAATGCACACAAATTTTCTTCTCGTAAAGAAAATAAGCATCGTAAAAATTCTTACGTCTACTCGAGTCACTTCCACAAAGTAATGGAAGTCAAACGCGTGCTCGCGAGAAGTAAAAGAGAGAGAGAGAGAGAGAGAGAGAGAGAGAGAGAGAGAGAGAGAGAGAGAGAGAAAGAGAAAGAGAGAAATAGACATAGAGATAGACACAGAGATAGACAGAGTAAGAGACGCTTTTCTCAGTGTTTTATTTGGACGACTATTCTTCTCATTCTTCCCCTTCTCTTGTTCATCCTTCTCGCTTTTTGTTTCTCTTACTTCAACCGAAATAGTCTTCTCCCGTTCCGGAGATCTTACCACGTTCATCCCCTTTGGGGATTTACAGATATAACTCTCTGTCTTCTCCTCTTCCTTTCTCCGCCTTCGAGCTACCCTTCCACTCCTCTTCCCACCCTCTCATCACCAATCAAGGCCTGTCACTTTTTATGAGATTCGCGATCAAGCGCGAACAACTCCTCTCCCGTCACCCCCCCTCCCCCTAGTTTTGTCTCTCTCTTTTTCTCTTTTTTTTTTTTTTTGGGCCACGCCCTAAACAATATTATTGGCTAATATTAATATAATATTAATGTTAAGGAGAGATTTATAAAAAAAAAAATATATATATATATGTATCAGTCGTCGACATTGGGATATAAGCGCGTAAGGATATATTTTTACAAAAAGAAGAAAAAAAAATCAGAAAAATCAGAAAAAGAAAAATTAGAAATAATTAAAAGAGAAAGAGAAAAAGATGACATAGCGAAAAATAATTTTTCTTTATAAAAATAAAATATATTATTAATGCTCATCAAAATTTCTGATGTAATACGTAGGTTCCTAAATTTTTTTTTCTCTCTCTAACCTAAACGATAAATCACGTTCGTTTGTTTACCACTATCTCTATATCTTTTTATGTTACTTTTTCTCTGGTACTCGCGATTGTAGAAAATATTTCTTCCTTTCACCGTTCTCTCTCTCTCTCTCTCTCTCTCTCTTTCTTTCTCTCTCTCTCTCTCTATCCTTTTCGTCTTACATTAGCAACGAAGGGTAAAAGAAATGGAACGGTTGCTGGGAGGAGGGCGAGTGGTTGGTGGTGGTGGTGATGGTGGTGGGTGTCTAGGGGGGAATAGTTTTATCTCTGATGAATTTATGCCCACTTTTTACAAGAACGCAATTCGTCCTCGGGCCATTCTCGCTTTTGGCTATCCTCTTTCATGTTGGCTTTCAGCCGCTTATTGGTCCTGAATCGTCTTCCTCCAAATCCTCAACTCTATCCTTATTTCTTTTTTTTTTTTTTTTCCTTTTTTTTCTTGTCTTTTTTTCTCTTTTTTTCTTTCCTTCGCTTTAATACTTTACCTAATACTTTTTGTCTGTTTTTCTGTGTGTGCATTTTTTTCCTGGTTATTCGCGTTTCGTGAGACGGATTTAGATTTCGAGATAAAGCCTCTCAAAGATACTGGATGAAGAATAAGAAGCCTCTCCTTATACTACCATCCTATATTACCCCTTTATGCCCTCAATCCACCATTTCACCTATCCTTCTTCCTTCTTTTGCCTCAACACCGACGGATCCTTAACGATCTGCATTTATTATATCGACAATGGATACGACGTCGGATTACTGTCATTCCCTTACGAAACACGATCAAAATACGTGCTATTTTGCACGAGAAAATCTTTGGAAAATATTTTCCATTAGAATGGAAAAACGTTCAAATAATATGTATCGTGTTTCGTTGATATGTCATCGTCGACGACGACGACGATGATTATGATGATGACGATTACGACTACGACTATATGATTAGATCCTTATCGTGTTCAATAATTTTTATGAAGAGAAAAAGGAAGAGGAAAAAATAAACAAAGAATAGAAAAGAAGAGGAAAGAAAAAGACAAGGAATGGATCTAAATCAAGATCGAACTATAAGTTCGCTTCTTTATTTATTCCTTTCTATATTTTATTTTGTTTCTGCGAGAGAGAGAGAGAGAGAGAGAGAGAGAGAGAGAGAGAGAGAGAGAAAGAAAGAAAGAAAGACAGAGAGACAGAGAGACAGAGAATGACACTGATTTAGAGTCAGGTCCAGTCCCGTTCGACGACGAACTAAGTGCTTCTCTTTATCTTAATACGGTGCTGCAGAACCGGTGATACGGATGTAGAAATCGGGATCGTCCATCGTTGCGATCGAACAAATAGCCTCTTGATGCGGATGCATCGATATCCGTTCGGCTTAGTCCAGTTCGATCGAATAGATCCCGAATGGATCCCGAATGGACCTCGGAAGGGTATACCTATCGACATCTCTTTCTCTTTCTCACTCTCTCTCTCTCTCTCTCATATATATATACATCTATATACACACGCATATATATGTATATGTATATATATATATGCATATATATATATATATATATATATATATACATATATGTATAGATATACGCATACGTTTCTAGTACGAATACGAATGGGAATTGCTTACCGCTTTCGGAGGATTTGCGAGAGTGAGTACGGATGCGTTAAAATTGGAACGGCAATTGCCTCTAAATCGGCCATCGTTCCCGGGACACCGTTCTGCGTTTGACTCTTTGTCGTTCTGTTCCGAATTTTCCCTACGAAACTCAGCCCTTTTCATCCCTTTCCTTCCATCTCTATCCTACCCCTGTACTCCTCTTTCTTTCTCATTCAATTCTCTCTCTCTATCTCTCTCTCTCTCTCTCTCTCTCTCTCTCTCTCTCTCTCTCTCTCTCTCTCTCTCTCTCTCTCTCTCTCTCTCTCTCTCTCTCTCTCTCTCGTTCTCTGTCTCTTTCTGTCTCTTTCTGTACTATCCTTTGTCATCGGGTCAACGTTTGACATCGAGTTCTCGTTTTTGAACTCACTTGCACGAATTTCGCGGATCAAATACTAGACATGGATATGGTGTCCTCTACGAACTATTACAAATGAGTTTCCTCCTTTGTTGACAGTCACTGTATAATGGGATTTGTACTTTTCAATGGATCATAGATTCTCTATGCGTATGTGTGTGTATGTGTATATATATATATATATGTATGTGTGAAAGAACGAAAAAGAAAAAGAGAGGGAGAGAAAGAGAGAGAGAGAGAGAGAGAGAGAGAAAGAGTAAGCTGTCTATTAAATGATAAGAGAAATAATCGTTTCTTCTATTTTGCATGAAATCTTTGTTTCTAGGTTAAAGAGAGAGAAAATGAGAGAAAAGTGAAGATAAAAAGAGATAAATAAATAGATAGATAAATAGATAGATAGAGAGAGAGAGAGTGAGTGAGAGAGAGGGAAAAAGGTGTACAGGGGAACAGGTTAAGTATGAAGAGATTGAAGGAACGCGTGTTAGGAACGTTGAGAGAATTTCCTCGAGAATTTTCTTTCCATGGGCAGGACGGGGAGGGGAAGGGGGAGGGAAGGAGGAAAGCTAGAAATTCTAGAACGAGATCGAGCATTGTCCGAGCGTCCAGTCACGCAGTGGTTTAATCTCGCGCAATAAACCGACTCGATGTCCTGTTATTCTCTCTCTCTCTCTCTCTTTCTCTCTTTCTCTCTCTTATCCTTCGTATTTGCGTCACTATTCGTTACTTAGCATTCGCCATCAGAAACAGTAACACCTTTATCTTCTTTCATCTTTTCATTTAATCTATTACGTTAAACCAAACGGTCGTAGATAATTAATCGAATATATATTTATGCACATTATTTATCTATCTACCTATCTATCTATCTATCTATCTAATTAAATACTCATTTACGTACGTATACGGTTTGCCGATTCGATTATAAAATAATAACTCGTTTTTTCATTTTGTTATCATTGTCGAAATTAATATAATTACATTTCTCTGTGCTTTATATATATATATATATATATATATATATATATATATATATATATAATTCGATTTGCGTCGACGTTATTAATTAATGATCGTCTTCCTTTCTATTTCTTTTCTATTCCCTCCTTTCCCTCCGTTCCCTTCCACTCATTTGAAATACTTTATTATCAACGTTAATAAACTGTCCTTGTCTTTTATTATTTGATCGTTTCCTCTTCTCTTCCACTCTTCTCTCGTTATTTTTTTTTCCTCTCTCTTTCCTCTTTTTATTTTCTTCTTCTTCTTCTTCTTCTTCTTCTTCCTCTTTCGCGTCGTCTTTTCAAAGATATGAACAGACTCCTTTCTATAGAAGGAAAAGAAGAAAGTTGGAAAGGTAGAGAGTCGACGTATTTAATTCTCTAGGAATGCCAGTGTCGTTTGTCACGTCAGCAGGACGTTTCATAAGTTGCTGGAAATATATCCTGTGAAAATAATGAAAGCTTTATTTCATTTCTTTCTCTCTCTCTCTCTCTCTCTCTCTCTCTCTCTCTCTCTCTCCCTCTTCTCCCCTCTCTCTCTTTCTCTTTCTTTGGTACACACAAGCGAAAATCTTTTTTTTCTCTTCTATCTTAAGATATTTCTTCTATCTGTCGTTTCCTCAAGAAACGATCGTGCTAAGTTAACGTAGAAGAAAACATTTCCGATTCCTTTTCCTTTCTTTCAAATGTAGAAAACTCGATCGACTTAACGCCGAAATTTCAAGTTTACGTTGGTAACAGATGACGCAGCGGCTTGTTCGCCTAGAAACGTTCGTTTACGGCATGTTCGACCTTCCCTTAAGAAATTTTATTGCCTACTATTACTAACTATAGCAAATCTTCGATAAGGGTATAAATGACATTCGTATTGTCGTTCTGCGAATCGAATTTACTTATAGAAAATTTATTTAATTTCATTTCGAAGAAAAAGATAATTTTTAAATGGGTATAATTAAAGAAATTAGAATTTATTAAGCTTTAATGTAATTTTTAATATCCACTCTACATATGAACAATGTAATTTAATTTTCCGTGAAATTTCCATGTAATATATATATATATATATATTTATTTATTTATTTATTTATATATTATAATAGATTATGTAATTTTTCTATTTCGATTTTTACTCAATTAGATATTGTATAATAATATCTTTATTATAACATTTTAATATTTTAAATATAGTTTAATATCCTTATGTGATATGGTTAAGATTTAATTAAATTACGTTAGATAAATGTAATTCATATATTACGATTTATTGATTTAATAGTTTCAATAATTTTTATTTCTTTTTTACAATGTATAAAAATATATATATATATATATATATATGATCTATTAAGCGGAAGGATTAAATAAATCGAAACGGTGATCTGCATTTGAGATTTTTCAGAAAAATATCTTCTTCTTTTCGAATGATTTTTAGCTCGAGTGATGCCTTAAAGGAAAAAAAGGATACGGTCTTTTATCTTAACCCAAGCGATATTTCAATGCATATAAAAGAATATCTTTGGTATCGAACCTTTATGATACTTTTACGATAGCCTTTATGCTCGACGTGCCGGAGATTGGCTCTTCGTCGTCATCTTCATGGAAGAGCAGCGTTCTTTCGAACGTGGTTGCACCATACAATTTATGTTTAGCGACAACGGAATAAAGTTATCGGTGTTTTAGATGACGAGGATTTACTTCACGGGAGTAATAGATATGTAACTTAGTAGAATGGTGCCCACTGAAAGGTTCAATGATATAAAACAAAATTAACTTTTTACGTATACACACCTTTCCTATGGGCCCATCCTATATATATATATATATATATATACTAATTTTTTTTTTTTTCTATTTGATATTAATTCGAAGAAAAGATGAGAAATAAATTTAAAACATACTTTTATATCTTTAAATGAAAAAGATTTATCATTTGTCGGTCGAAAAGATGATAAAGGGAATGATTCTATTATTTTTTCCTATTTCCTTAAATATTATTCATTTCAATTACAATATCAATCGTTCTAATAGAAAATATTGATATAGAAAATTTTCTTTTGATAGAAAAAATTCACCGTCAAAATCATATCGATGATTTTAAAAAGGCTCAATCGTTCTTCTTCGACACTCATCCTGATTGATCTTTTTATTCCTACAAATGACAAAACTAATGTGGCCTAAGCTCGTAATATTAACTATGATTATTTTTACAATTTTTTTCATCTAAGAACTTGTAATTTTATTCATCTATGTGACTATGTGACGACATCTATGTGATTGTGAACGAATATAATAAAATGATGATCTTTACGAGATCTCTTGTTCGTACAATGACGATGTGTTTTCGTTAAGAAAAATTCTTTTTTTTTTTTTCGATGAGAAAAACAAAACAGAAGAACAAAAAAAAAAAGAGAAAACATATGAAACAAAAAAAAAGAAAAAAAAAAAAGAGGAAAGAAGAAATTTCAACTCACGAAACGGACGATTTCTCGGCAAGTCTTTTTTTTTCTTTTCTTTTCTTTATTTTTTTTTTTTTTCTTTTCTTTTATATCTTACTTGGTGAAAACTGTTATTCGTGCCAGATGCTCTTATCGACTGCACTTTATCGCTTTTCCGAGTCTTAATCAAAAACGCGATAGTAGTTGCTTGTTCCCCAACCCCCTCCCCCCTCCACTCCCCCCCGCCGGCCTTAAAACATATTCCTTCGTTCTTTCGTTCTCATTCGTTCGTAACATCGAGTAAAATGGCTATGGGTTCTCGTCTTAAATCCAGAATATATTTTTCTACTACATGCAGAGGGATCTTTTCTATCCCCCTCGTCTCACGTCCCTCAACTCTCGATCCATGCAATTCCTCTCGGTTGTATCCAACTCTCTCTCTCCCCCCCTCTCTCCCCTCCCTCCCCCCTCTCTCTCTCTTTCTCTCTCTCTCTCTCTCTCTTTCTCTCTCTCTCTCTCTCTCTCTTTCTCTCTCTCTCTCTCTCTCTCTCTCTCTTCGTGTATTATAGTATTTATATTAACTTTATCTCGGAGTTTATGCCGGCGATGCAATGAGCAACGTGCACTCTCCGAAATTGGTTATACGAAGTACGCCGAGTCGCGCAATATTTCCTATGTTTTCGTCTTTATATTATGCTCTTTATCTCCCTCTCTTTCTCTCTCTCTCTCTCTCTCTCTCTCTCTCTCTATCTCTTGGATTTATCCTCTTTAAATCTTTCCCTCTTTTACCCTTATTATTTTCTTCTATAGCAAGATGTTAGATTTGCTTTGAGGAAATCTTAGTCCTTGATCCATCTTATTATTTCTACGATGACTATGCTTTAAAGTAGTTTACGTACTTAAAACGAAAAGTGTTCTGATTTTCTTTTCTTTTCTCATTTTGTTCTTTTTTTACTTTTTTGTTTTTCTCAAATGATCGTTTAAATTCTTTCTCGCTCAATTTTTTAAAACAAAAAAAAAAGAGAGAGAGAGAGAGAGAGAGAGAGAGAGAAGAGTTAATTCTGTTAATAAAAATAAGACAATAAAAGATGTTCTTTCATAATACTCATAGATACGTCAATACTTACTTTTAATTAACAAACTATAATCATATGTTTAATTGTTGTTGTTGGATATTTTTTCAATCGATTATTCGTATTTATTATTTCAATATTGTTATACGTCAACACGTATAAGATAACTGGATCTATCGTTTTCGTTTCTCTTTTATTTCACACGGCAAAACATAGACGTACGTTAACGTGACACATTGGTTAAAAAAAA
>NC_140813.1:3040000-3047500 GCF_050613455.1 Vespa mandarinia | reverse complement strand
AATTGTGTTATTAAACAACTTCGTCGTTCAAATATGTATATATATATGTATATTTTTTTTTTCTTTCTTTCTTTCTTTCTTTCTTTCTTTCTTTCTTTTTTTAATAAAATCATAATGCTCTATCTTAAACTATATACATAATGATCTCATTTAAAATATACATACATATCTCACGTCCATTGTTAAAATGAAAGTATTATAAACGCGCTTAAGGGAATATATTTATTATCTGGATGATTTGTAATCTATTTGTTAGAGAATTGAAAAGAAAAAGAAAAAGAAGAAAAAAAAAAGAAAAAAAAAAATAAGAAAAATTAGTTAAACTTAATGATGTTTGTCATTAAAATAAGTACGAAAAAAAAAAAAAAAAAAAAAAAGGAAAATGATATCATTAGAGCTTTATATCTATCCTTTTTGTCTTATGGGTAATATCGATCTTCTTTTTTTGATCGTCGTCGTAGTCATCGTCGTCGTCGTCGTCGTCGTCGTCGTCTTCTTGTCGATATTACGATCGCAGTCGAGGCAGTATGAAGTAACGAGTGGATTTAAACGTTCACGCTAGATTAGGCAAATGGGACGATAATGCTGGAAATCGTTTTTCGGTACGGGGAGGAATCTGACGAGTAGAGTAACTCGATTCAGCCCTCCGATAGATTTCTTTTTTTCGGGTTCTGGCTCGAAGTGAAAAAGCCAAGGCTTTCCTGTCGATGGACAGAGAAAAGAGGGACGGGGATGGAGATGGGGATGGGTGGGTTTGGGTGTGAATCTTATCGTACGACGTTACTCACCATCCTGACCGGGAGTTGGAATGCCATCTTGAAGGCTTTTCGAATTCCATGCAAACGGTAACGACGACGAAAACGACGTTGAGGACGACCGAGCGGCCATTTGTGATCGGTTTGGCGCATCGTTCTTGACTCCAGTCAGCTCTCTCTCTCTCTTTCTCTTTCTCTTTTTATATATATATATATATATATATATATATATATATATATATATATATCTTTCTATCTGTCTTTCTCTTTCTCTCTCATTTTCCCTATATCTCCATTTCTCTACATTTTACCGGCTATAGAGCCAACGACTAAACGCCTCTGGCGTGGACGTTTAATGCCGATGGAAAATACGCGTTGGAATATGCTCTACCTCTCTCTCTCTCTCTCCTTTTTTTTCTTTCTCTCTTAGTCTCCAACTTTCTATATCTCAGTCGTATACGTTATCACGAATCGGTTTGGCACCTGCCGTTTAGTATGTTTTATCTACATCGACGATCGTAGGGTTGAAACGATAACGATTTTAGTCTTTTCTTTTTTCTTCTTCTTCTTCTTCTTTTTTTTTTTTGTTTTTATCCTCTACAAACCAATCGTATTATAGCAATATAAATGGAACCTTAAGTTTTAATCAATTTTCTCTCTATATTTCTTTTCTTATTTTATTCCTTAATTATTATCTCGAATATTATCAATTAATATACTCGAATATAATAAATATTATAAATAAGAAAGATCACTCTGTGATCTTCACTGTGTTTACATTTGAGTACCGATGTAATGGGGTGGGATAATGGGATGAGATTAGGGGTGAATGTGAGAAAAATGATATAGAAGATAACATTGAAAATTTATATTCCACGCTTTTGTTCGTGACGTTCAAGCCTTTAATTTGTGTTTTCTTCTTTGTGTTGTTACCTTTTATATAGGAGGATTAAATCACGAAGGGTCGACTTCTCCCTCTTCTATCCCTGCCACTTTTCCAAATGTAGGAAATGGAAGAGGAACGATAACTTAAGCTTCACGAGATACTCTCGTAGGGAATAGAAAAAAATATTCACGGTGCATTACGAGCTATGTTTGCTTTAGCAGCTACTCGAATATGCGCTCAGCTTGAATGTACTTTTTCTGCTTCGTACTTACGCGAAAACCAGCGACTGGGTTTAACTCACGTTACCACTAGTGGCTCTCATCGTGTGCGTAACTTTTTACTCTCTCTCTCTCTCTCTCTCTCTCTCTCTCTCTCTCTCTCTCTCTCTCTCTCTCTCTGTCTCTGTCTCGTTCTATATCTCTCTTTCTCGTCCTATCTCTCTCTCTCTCTCTCTCTCTCTCTCTCCCTCTCTCTCTCTCTCTCTCTCTCTCTCTCTCTCTTTCTCTCTCTCTCTCTCTCTGTCTGTCTCTGTCTCTTTCTCGTTCTATATCTCTCTTTCTCGTTCTATCTCTCTCTCTCTCTCTCTCTCTCTCTCTCTCTCTTCCCTTTTTCTCACGCTAGCTCGTTCGCTAGCTCGTTCGCTCGCTAGCTCGCTCGTTCGCCCGCCCGCTGAGCTTCTTATTTCAATTTCGATTAATCCTTTGATGACAGCGTGGATTTTGTACATGGAAAGCTACTTGGAATGCTATGAGAAAAAGAAGGATCCTTAATGGATCTAACAACATTCCTTTTTGCGTTTTAACCCAGAATAGAAAGCATCGAATTTTTTAATTTCACTTTCTTTTAATTAATTAGACGTTTTCTTTTTCTTTTTTTTTCTTTTTATATACGTATATATACATATATATATGTATATAAATATATATAAATTATTTCTAATTGATAATACATTCTTTCGTCAAATTACATGCTACTAAAAAGAAGAAAGTAATAAATGAATGGAAAGAAAGAATGGGAGAAAGAAAAAAAATAAGTAAATAAATTAAATAAAAGCGATATTCAGTTAATTATAAAAGTTAAATTATGAAAAATATTTGTTATTTAATATCATTGGTTATATAGAGGCAACACTTTATACGTTCATCGTTTGTACATAATATTGTATTATAACGTCATCGTCTTTAATATCGTTCGTTGGTATAATTTTCAAAAAACTAATAATAATTAATTGATACTTTATTCCTCTTCCTCTCCCTCCTCCCACCCCTTCTCTCTCTCTCTCTCTCTCTCTCTCTCTCTCTCTTTTATATCACAGAAACAGAATAAGTAGGATAATTCAAGTTCGTTTTTTTTTGCTTCTCCTTCGAAGTGATCAAGAAAAAAAAAATTTTAAAGAAAATAAAACGAACGAAAAAGAAAAGAAAAATGTGAAGAAGAGAGAGAGAGAGAGAGAGAGAGAGAGAGAGAGAGAGAGAGATAGAGAGAGATTGAAGGATGCTATTGGCACGAGTGGTACTTGCTTTTGGCACGTAAAATGATAATTAAAAATTAGGCCGCATTGATAGCCCCTTAAGAGGGTAAGGTTTGAGGGATCGATTTGAGGAGGGCAAGAGAGGGCATTGTGAAATGAGGTGGGGTGATAGAGAGGAGGGGAAATAGAGAGTGTAGAGTAAGGGTCGTGCTTGGGTATAGAGAAGCAGCTTCGTCGAAACGCATTGCGCATAGTGCATCGATTACTCGTGCGTTTTGGATACTCGCCAGAGTATCGGGGGGACAAGGACATTGGGTAGTAGGGATAACGGTGGATGGAGAAGGGTGAGAGTAGATGGGGCCACCACCCCACGTAGGTAGAGACAAGGACAAAATTTGTGCTTGCTTCAGGGACGCACGTATTACTTACTTCGTTTTTGAGAGATCGATTGGGGGACAAGTACGATCCGACATTTTCGATGGCTGACAAAGAGAGATACGTGTTTTCGTAAACACAACAAATTTGTCTTCATACATCGAACTATTTTTAGATTTATATTCTCTCTCTCTCTCTCTCTCTCTTTCTCTCTCTCTCTTTCTCTCTTCTTCTTTTTCTGTCCTCTTTTTCGATATCAAGCTCGAAACTTCGAAGTTCTCGCCTCACGTACTAACATCGCGACGCGTTTCGAGAATACTGTCTTGATATAGAAGGTAGGAGAGAGCGAGAGAGAAAGAGAGAAAGAGAGAGAGAGAGAGAGAGAGAGAGAGTTCGCAACTGAAATTACGTATGCAGCTTGGAAGTTCGGCGAAACGACTTACCTTGCGATTTAGCTCGTGGGTTATCTTCCGAAGAGCCTCAGGGACGTATCTCGGAGCAACCACGAACTTGTTAATTATCGTCTAGGCGGTGGATAGAAAATAACTAATCCTTATGCTTTTAAAGTGCTTTTCAAGAGTAATCGAAAAAGAGAGATTGTCGTTAAAGCGATTGAAAATGAGAGAGAAAGAGAGAGAGAGAGAGAGAGAAAGAGATAGAGATAGAGAGAGAGAGAGAGAGAGAGAGAGAGAGAGAGAGAAAGAGATAGAGATAGAGATAGAGAGAGAGAGAGAGAGAGAGAGAGAAAGATAACCTCGATATGCTCGTTCTTTCCCTTTCTTTATTTCTTTTTTCTTTCTTTTTTGATTTGTTTATTTGTTTTGTAGTTTAAAATGCCACCATATATATATATATATATATATATATATATATATATGTGTATGTATATATGTATATGTATATTATTTATTCAGTTTCAAAGTTAGTTTCCTCGAGTTAGATTCGTATGAAAATTGCTTCGATTCTCGAAAGCCCATCCTATCGATCAGTATGGAAACGTAATATCGTTTTAGCAAGAGGATGGCAAAACCAGTACGAAGAGGAGAACCGAACAGATTCTACGTCTATGCTGATCGAAAACGCGAAAGCATGATTTATTCTTAGCACGTAGGGACCATCCTGGAAAACGGAATTCGGCTGGACGAACGTTAGGGATATGACATTTTGAAAAATCGTTCTACGCCCTTATCTATCTCCCATAGATTTTCTTTAAGACATGGGGGATGGCTTTCGATGATTCGAACTTTTTTTTTCTTCTTCTTTTTTTCTTTTCTTTCTTTCCTTTTCCCCACCCCCTCCCCACTTCCACTCTCCTTCCGCGCCGCCCCTTCCGTTTAGCCGAATGAAACGTCGTTTAATCATATCGTCAAAAAAACGATTACTAGCTTTTTTCTCACGTCTCCTCGTTTCTTTGTTTTTTTTTTTGTTTTTCTTCTTTTTTCTTTCTTTTTTCATTTGTTCTTTTTTTTTTTTCTTTTTTCCAAATATTCGAACGATACAAAAGTAATATCATATTTTCGAGCATGTCGCAATGGAATAATGCAATGGAATGAAAGAGGATTCTCGATCTCTCGAAATTACTCCATTATTATTATTATTATTATTATTATTATTATTATTTTTATTTTTATTTTTATTATAAAGAACATAAAAGGAGGATAATCGACGTATGACGTTAAATGAGATCGCAAAAATCACATTCGTACGATTTCAAATGCCTTCCTGTAAATTTTATTTAAATATCATCTTTACATAGATGAGATTACCTTTGATAGAGTCGATCAGGGTAGATAGGTATTTGCGAATGGTACATAATAATAATGTACTACCAAAGTACTTTTAATATCTAACTGGTAGTATGTATATTCATTTTTAATCGTTCATATTTGTTCTCCCATATTTATACTCTCGACAAGCGAGAAACGAGTACTCGTTAATCGAATAGAACGTGCCCGAGTTAATATCGGTCCATAATACAACGAGAAACTTTCCAACGGAATCCGTTCGTGGGTAAAATTTTACCCTCTTTTATTATTTTTTTTCTCCTACCCTCTTTTTTCTCCTCTTTCTCTCTCTCTCTCTTTCTTTCTTTCTTTTTTTTCTTCTTCTTTCTTTTCCATTTTTCTTTTTCTTTTTTTTCTTTTCTCCTTCCCCCCTTCCTTTCTTTTTTTTTTTTTTTTCTTTTATCCCTATTTCCTCTCCACACATACATACACAAACGTACACGCAAACGATGAAGGCTAGAAGAGACTCGGAATTTCTCGTGAAAAATAAACTACGATTGCATTTTCCAAACGCATTCGCGTATACGCCAGGGAACTTGACCAAACTGCGAACGTAAAGGGTATACGTTCCCCTTTGATTCTGTGTCTCCTTTCTAGAGGTGGGGAGGGGGGGAGTGAGCGAGAGGGAAAGAGGAAAAAAAACGGAAAGAAATAAAACAAAAAGGGAAAAAAAAAATAAAAAAAACAAGTCGCGTATCGCGTTAAAGGATCGTTATTTCGTTTCAAGGACGTATCTTGTGTTTCCACTGAAATCGCTTTTTTCGACCGCATCGTGAATCAACCTCTTCTTTTATAAAAGCACGTAACGAAGGTACCACTCGAAGATATTGTTGAATGCGATCCTGTTTTTACAAATAATAATAATAATAATAATAATAATAATTATTATTATTATTATTGTTATTATTATTTTCTATAATAAAGTACACCGTAACGTTTCATCTAGTTTTAATAGTTAACATTATTCTATTCGTCATTATTTCGAGGAAAAATAAAATTATATTAGACTTTGAATTAGTTGAATATAATAATACATTTCAATAAAAAATATATTCAGTCGGTGATTATGAAAGTGGCTGCTTGAAAGAATCATTTTCTTTTTTTCTTTTTCTTTTTTTTTTTTTTACTTTCTTTTCTTTTTCTTTTCCCTATTTAATTATCATTATACAAGACGATATTATAAAGTATCAATCGCAGTATTGTTTTAAGAACGAACGATCGATTCTTCTCGTTACGATTTTTTTTTTTTTTTTTTTTTTTTTTTTTTTTTTCACTCGAATTTCATTATCCAGAAAAGTGCGAGCTTGAAATATTCTCGAGTAAAATTAAATCGACATTTTTCTTATACCTTTTCTAATCAGTCACGAAGTTAATTTCAATCTATATCGATAATGTATTATAAAGTAACGATCGATGAATTAATATTTGCAAACTTTTGAACTCCTAATTATTTTTCTAATTACTAAGATGATTATTATCGATGAATCGACATGATTTCATCCAGTTTGGGATTTGTTATATTCAAAAGAAAAATAATGAGAGAGAGAGAGAGTGTGTGTGTGTATATGTGTGTGTGAGAGAAAGAGAGAGAGAATGGATGATAAATCCCAGGCGTGCCTTCAAGTTTGTTCGTGTTATCGTTAGCGAGCACGACCGAGAGAATCCAGAAACGAAGCTTGGGATGGAAACGGTCTCGTGCGCCTTGTAATTCCGTATATTCGCGATCACTCCACTCGTCCATTTTCGGTTGTGTTCATTCAATGTCCGTATATCTTTTTATCTCTTCTTTCGCTGATGTCACCTGGAGCATAGAGAGACAGAACATAAAGCTCACGTACCGGTTTAATATGACCTAGACGACGTGTTCTCTCTCTCTCTCTCTCTCTCTCTCTCTCTCTCTCTCTCTTTCTCTCTTTGTCTCTCTCTCTCTCTTTCTCTCTTTCTCTTTCTGTCTGTCTCTCTATTTCTCTATTTCTCTGTTTCTCTGTTTCTCTTGTCTGTGCATGTTTCTGTCTCTCTTTATGTGTCTCGTTTTGAGTTTCACTCGATTTCGAGGACTTGAACGGAGAAGAGAGAAATTCAGAGTTTGACTGTATTCATTTATTTAGATAACCTTTGGATTACTATTATTCCTAAGCTCATTTAGTGTTCAATTTTCTTTTCATCGTTTTGCGATAATTAATTGTAATTGAAAAGGACGTGTTATCTATCGTATCAAAGATCGTGCTT
>NC_140813.1:3030000-3032500 GCF_050613455.1 Vespa mandarinia | reverse complement strand
TTTCTTGGTTTTTCTTCTTCTTCGTCTTTTTTTTTTCTTTGGTTTTTCTTCCTTTTCTTGGCTCTTCTTCTTCTTCACTTTTTACTTCTATCTATTTCTCTTTCTCTTTCTCTCTCTCTTTCTCTCTCTCTCTCTCTCTCTCTCTCTCTTTTTTCTTTTCCTTTCTTGAACTCAATCCTACCACTCAGTTTGCCATCTTTTAGGATCGAGTGGCCCGAAACTATTCTATTCTTCTCCTTCTCGTTTTGCTTTACCTTCGAAGCCATTCGAAACAATCGTTGCCTCTTATCGCTAGCAATTTTTCTTTCGCCAAGTGGGAAAGCCTCGCTCGAGGCTCATTTTTACATAAGTATTCGGGATACGTCGCGCCTTTTGTAAGATTTGTACGAGTGTAAGGATATTATAGAAAATTTTCTCTTCTTTTTCTTCTCTCTCCCCGTCTCCCTCTCTCTCTCTCTCTCTCTCTCTCTCTCTCTCTTCTTTTTTTCTTTTTTCTTTTTTTTCGAAACGCGCACATGCGAAAGAACATCAATAAGATGATTCATTTGAATTCTGTACGATCCGATAGTGATTGATCGCAATCGATTTCGAATAAATTTCTCGAAGAAATAATGGCAAATTTTTTAATACTTTCCTTTTTCATCTTTTTCATCTTTTCTTTTTTTTTTCCCATTTGTTTTCTTTATCTTTTAAATTCTTTGTATTATTTTTCATCGACGAGATTGCATATAGATCGTGGAATTCGATCGAATTAATATTTCAAAAGAATTATTCAAATAATTCTTTTTCTTGCCGATTTTTTCTTCTCCTCCTTGTCTTTTTCTTTTTTTTTTTCTTTTCTTCTTTCTTTTTTCTTTTTTCTTTTTTATCACTTGTATTAGGTTGGAAACTATGAAACGGGCGTTTTTGTTTAGTTATTTACTTTCATTCAACGCCCGTTTCATAGTTTCCAACCTAATATTATTATATTAAATTAGTTATCGAATTAATTGCCAATTGAATTATTATCATAGGATAATTAAATTAATCGTATTAATGAACGATTTTCTTCGTTGTTATTGTTTTATATTTCGAGAATGGAAAAAGGAAAATGAAAAAAGAAAAAAATTCACGTATATACGTATTTATATAATATGTATCTATCTACATAGCTACAGTTGCATTATATTGAAAATATTTCATACGTTGTAACGTATGCATCGTTAATACGACACATATTTACAAATTGTTAAATATTAAAGAAAAAAAAAAAAAAGAAAAAAAAAGAAAAAAAAAAAGAAAGAACAAAGAAATAAAAGGAATTCAAATGGAAGGGGATATGAAATTTATGCCGTAATTATTAATCGTCGACATTTCTAATAACATAGGAAAGAAATTCCAAAATTTCCGTACGTATACACTTGCTTTTTTTTTTTTTTTTGTTTCTGTACGTGTTACGTACGTAAATCATTATTATAAAGAGATTTATATATGGCAAATGTAAATGCAAAATCGTAGTCGATTTGATAACGATTCGTTCCTTTTTTTTTTTTTTTTACGTCGTAGATCCGTTCGAAAACTGACAGAAGATAGGAGTCGAAGAAAGATATCGGTTGATTTATAAAAAAAAGAGAGAAGATTTTTCGTCATTGATACATCGAATTTTAGCACTATGTATTCTCCTAGCTAGGACACACGTGCAATTGAGTACATTGTTTCAACGTTGTATGTGTTATCGATTCGTAATCAATGTCGAAACCAACGCTTTGCGACGCGAACCAATGCAATTCAACGCAACGCAACGCAACGTAACGCAACGCAACGCAACGCAACGTAACGTAACGCAATGCAACGTAACGTAACGTAACGTAACGTAACGTAACGTAACTTAACGTAACGTAACGCACGTATGCATGTAGGAACGCACGCACGTAATGCGTTACGTACGTGCATACGTGCGTTCCGTCGTCTACTCGTATTTATGTACGTGGAATACATATATAGGTACATACATACATACATACATAAAAACATACATACATACATACATACATACATACATACATACATTCATACATATATGTATATATGTATATCTATATATATATATATATATAGATATATATAGATATATATAGATATATATATATATATATAGATAGATAGATAGACATCGAACGTGAAGCAAAGAGAAATGACGTTCGCAGCTTGCAAAGTTTCTCCTCTTTGATGGATGACGGCGTTCGTTGTTGCTCTCGGCTGCGTCCTGACGGGCGATGATAGTTTGATGGCCCGCTCGACGTTGACACGATGACACGATGACGAGTGTGCTTGCTGTTTCTCGTTGTTATAAGAGCGAGAGAGAGAGAGAGAGAGAGAGAGCGAGATAGATAGAAATAGATAGATAGATAGATAGATAGATAGATAGAGAGAGAGAGAGAGAGAGAGAGAGAGAGAGAGAGAGAGATATAGAAAGGAGCAGCCAACCTGTGTATGCACTTTGAATCGATATTCTGATGGA
>NC_140813.1:3025000-3027500 GCF_050613455.1 Vespa mandarinia | reverse complement strand
TATTCGTCCATTTCTTTTTCTTTCTATCTTTTCCTTTCTCTCTCTCTCTCTCTCTCTCTCTCTCTTTCTCTCTTAGTCCCTTTTTCTCTCATTCTCTTTTCCTACGTAATACTTCTTTCATTTTCCCACCAGAGCTATTTCACTATCATTTTAATGGATTCCTTCGCCTTTCTCCCTTTTCGAAACCTTTTTCTCGTTTCTCTCCTTTGGCAGGGCGAACACAAAAGTATTTTCTTTTCTCGCAACATCCGCTTTTACGGAATTCAATATGGCCGTCAAACGAAGTCGTACCAGCTAGAATGTTGTTTCTCTTGTAGTATCTATGTGGCAACTCTCTCTCTCTCTCTCTCTCTCTCTTTCTCCCCATATATATATATATATATATATATATATATACATATATAGATAGATAGAAAGATAGACAGATAGATATAGATAGAGAGACGAGACCCGCGTGTCATTTGGAAAAAAAAAACGATTTCCTTTCGATTTGAACGCAGCTATGGCGACCGTGCGGTCCGTTCGCGAAAGAATTGGGTCATCGATTCCTCCTCTCTTCTCTTCCTCTCATCTATCTCTTCCACCTCTTTCTCTTCATCCTTCTCTTCCTCTTCATCCTCCTCTTTCTCTCTCTCTCTTTCTATAATGTTAAACTACTTCGCGTGCTCGACCGCTGGACCCTTTCCTACCGTTGGTCTTTCGATTCTCCATATTGATTTTTCTCTCTTTCTCTTTTCCCGACTGTGTCATAGTATTATATACGAAAAAGAAATATGAAAGGAACGTTCCCAGTCGGAGATAGAATGAAATTTCTATGTATCTATATGTACGTACGTAGATACGTATGTAAGTACATACACACATACATATATATATATATATATATACATACATACGTCGATCAAAATCATTTTCAAATAATAAAGTTGTCGATTTTCTTTTTGATCTTTTACTTTCTCTTTCTCTCTCTCTCTCTCTCTCTCTCGTTTCTTCTTTTATTTTTTATTCTTTCAATCATGAGATTATACGAAATAATTCCCAGTTATATTAACGATCGATATATTTTAACGGAGAAATGACAAAATGGCGATATACGAGGATTTTATTAGTCCCGTTAAATGTTTTAAATGACCAACCCCATGTTGGCACCCCATCGTGCACATATAGTATATATATATATATATATATATATATATATATATATATGTATATATGTATATATGTGTATGTATGTATGAGGTGTTCTGCTTGGATCGGCTTTTCGACCAATTCGTAAAGTACACAGAATGAACAGCGTCGGTTGGGCTGCTCTGCCTCCCCTGTAATCCGCGTCGCGGCAATTTATATTAATTAGCCTGGCCGCCCGGAACATTCGTGTTCAACATAAATTACCGAGACTAATGATGAGTGTCAGGCATAAACGTAACATAATGCGACCGCGTGCACGACCAGGACAACGTCTGGTCTCTCTCTCTTCCTCTTTCTCTCTCTCTCTCTCTTCTCTCTCTTTCTCTCTTTCTCTCTCTGCATGCTGACCAGAGCGAATAACGATGCATCGCATCGTTTTGGTCAAAGTGTATACATATTCGTGTTCCTGCGTAAATGATATTACAACGAGAAGTTAAAATTAGTACGATAAAAGCAGGATTATACGATCGAGTGTGAGAAACAATCTGGTAAATCGGGAATAGTTTGCTATTTCCATTAATCGTATAAATATTTAACTAAGTGATGTATATACATTTGACACGATAAGTGTATTAATATATACATATATATATATACATATATGTATACATATGTATATATATATATGTATATATATAGTATTTTATATAGTATGTATATAGTATTTTCATTAGAGAACAATTTGTTTATTAAATTTTTCGATCATATTTTTTGGTACAAATTTATCTGACATTTGATTTTTATTCCATACAATTTTCCAAGCGATTATACGAATTGACAATTATTTCGATTTATTTTATTATAACGGGGTTGAAATTACGAAAAGAGAAAGGACAAAAACAAAAATAAAAAGGAAAAGAAAAAAAAAATTAAAAAAGAAAAAAAAGAGCAAAAGAAAAGCAGAGGAATTTTATTAAATTAAAGACACGACGAATGAACTTTATAATCTCTCTAAGGGTTGTTTTTTCATCATAGTCCCCTCGTTTGATTATTTGCTATAGCTGATGACCCGCATGTCGTCTTTTCACGTTGACGCATTTATAGATGAATTCTCTTCTCTTCTCTTCTCTTCTCTTTTCATCTCTTCTCTTCTCTTCTCTTTTCATCTCTTGTCTTCTCTTGTCTTCTCTTGTCTTCTCTTCTCTTCTCTTCTCCGTTGGTGCGAATCGGACCAAAGGGATCAGCCTGCTTCCTTTAATACCGTAAACGACTAACTGTGAAGTGGAAAACGTAAACTGGAAACGTCGGGCGGGGGTGGGTGTGGGGGTGGGGGTGGGGGCGGGGGCGGGGGTATTGGGTTGAAGCCAGACGA
>NC_140813.1:3005000-3017500 GCF_050613455.1 Vespa mandarinia | reverse complement strand
GGAAATCCAAGGTGAGTGAGTAAAAATCTTCAGTATATTTCTCATGACTATAGTAAATTGTAAGTTTTACTGCAAGAATTTTACTTATATATCTACGTTATCGCTTGGAAGAACCTTTATATCTTTATTATTTCAATCGTACATATGATATGTACGATTATTTTACATATCTCGCGTCATTTTTTTAGTTTTTCTATTTCTTTCTTTATATATATATATATATTTTTTTTTTCTCTCATATTTCGTTCGAGACAAAAAAAATAATTTATTTATTATCGATGACGAATAGAATTCGATTTAGTCGAAGAAAAATTTAAGAAGAAGAAAAA
Organism: Vespa mandarinia; assembly: GCF_050613455.1. Classification (NCBI taxonomy): domain Eukaryota; kingdom Metazoa; phylum Arthropoda; class Insecta; order Hymenoptera; family Vespidae; genus Vespa; species Vespa mandarinia. The sequence continues at coordinate 3,017,171 of NC_140813.1, read as the reverse complement.
AGATAAGAGTAATTTTCAAAAAATAATTTCGATAATAAAAAAAAAAAGTATATATATATATATGTATGTATGTATGTATGTATGTATGTATGTATGTATGTATATAATAGAATATAGTTTTTTGAAAAGAAAACTAGAAAATAATCACCGTTACCACGGTCACGAAGCTTTTGGTGGAGCGATGTGGATAGCGGGGAGGAGGATTCGATCGACAAAATCCCTTCGATCGATGGATCGAATTATCATTTTATTGTATTTATTAAGGTTCTAAGTCTCTCCGGTATTGTACGTATGCCTTTAGCAAGGTGAGCATCTTGGTTCCGTTGGTAAGAACGAGCGTTGTACGTGACCCCCTTCTGGCTGAGTACGGTGCTATTGGAAATTTAATAAAGGTTAACGTGTACGTTTTCCTCTCTCTCTCTCTCTCTCTCTCTCTCTCTCTCTCTCTCCTCTCTCTCTCTCTGTCTCACTATCTCTCTCTTTCTCTCTACGTTCGAAAAAAGAAAGAATACCCGAGTTGAACGAGATTCCAATCGAAAACGTTTTCATTTCCAGCTTTCAGTTTACCTCTACGCATTAGACGTGGGAGGTGGGATAAAGGAGATAGGGGTGAATAGGAGGAGGAGGTTGACTATGATGATGATGATGATGATGATGAAGAGGAGGAGGAGAAGGAGGAGGAGGAAGATCCTCGTCCATCCCTCTTTTATTTATTTACTTCTTTTTTTTTTTTTTTTTTTTTTTTTTTTTCCTACGAATTACTTCGTGCCAAATTGAATTTTTCATTACAACAATCAGCTGTTTTCTTTTTTTCTTTTTTTTTTGTTTTGCTTATCTTCCCCTTCTTTCCATTTGTTTTTCTTTTTCTCTTGTTTATCCCTTATTAATTCTTATCATTTATTTATTAGATACGCGTTATCGTGCTTATAACAATCAAGCTATGATGATACGACGTAATGTTTTATTGAGAAACGACGAGAGTTTCAAAGCACTGTGTGTGTGAGAGAGAGAGAGAGAGAGAGAGAGAGAGGGTTTGATGTCGCTTCTATTTAGATCCTCGAACGTATGGTAACGTACATATCTATCATAATTATGATCGATTCTTGACACTGGAATATCCAGTGGTTTTCCCGTAATGGCTGTAATATCCCTTCTGGCGAAACGATCGCCTTGACGTGTACACGGTTTATGTATTTTACGATCCATGAGAGAGCAACTGCGATATATATATATATATATAGAGAGAGAGAGAGAGAGAGAGAGAGAGGATCTACGATAACGTTACTTTCGAACGGTCGGTATAAATTAAACGAAAGGGTGAAGGTGAGGGTGGAGGGAAAAGTTATAAACGAGAGAGAGAGAGAGAGAGAGAGAGAGACTTGCTATCACGACAGGATGGACTCCTGAATAATATTATTCGTTTTGTTAAAAAATTTCAAGGGGAAAGAGTTTCTTCTAACGATACACAAACACACACACACACACAAAAATACACACACAGACGACTTGTATTAGGTCTATACGATATGTCGATAGTGAGATAAAAGATACCATACATGATACAATAGGACGAATTTTTTTTTTTTTTACGTTTTTTTCCTTTTTATTTTTCTTTTCTTTTGTTTTGTTTTGTTTTGTTTTATTTTCTCTTAAGTTTATTCTTTGAAAATTTCTCTTTTTCTCCTCGTCTCTTCTATATTTCTATATTTACATTTCACCGAATTTTATTAATCCATATCCATATCCATATGCGATCTACTTACGCGCTTGTAATCTAGTAAGAGATGAAAAAAAGAAAAGAAAGAAAAAAGAAAAAAAGGAAAAGAAAAAAGAAGAAAGAGAAGAAAAGAAAGAAAAAAAAAATTATCAATTCCGAGGTATAATTCGTTTCTTAATAGACCACTCGTGAGAAATATCGAATGGATATTATTAATTGTAATTGTCTATTAATATAAAAGATTCGATCTATTATCGGAGCCATTATCATACGAGCCATAATAATTATCAGTTTCAACGATAATACGAGAGGATATCTTTAAATTTCTTTTTTTCTTTTTTTTTTTTTTTTTTTTTTCTTTTTTTTCTTTTTCTTTTTTCTATACATGTGTAACACGTGCGAGTGTAAAAATAATGATTCTTTCTAGAAATAGAATCGTCTTACGGTTGGCCGATTTTTACGTTGTAGTTCTTCGTACGATCGACTCGGTCAATTCTCTTTCTCTATCACACTACTAGAGTTCTCTCTTTATCAGTGATACGGAGACTCGATTCTACTTCGAATCTCTCTCTCTCTCTCTCTTTCTCTTTCTCTCTCTCTCTCTCTCTCTCTCTCTCTCTCTTTCTCTGTCTCTCTCTGTTTCTATCTCTGTCTCTCTTTCTGTCGACAAAGTCTCTCCTGTTCCGAACAGTCTCCATCCTCCAGCTTTCTCATTCGATTTAGTTTCATGGGAATCGGGAGTCGAATCTCGGAGAGATTCGCTCGCCTCTGATTATCACTTCGAGACACGCTCGGATTAATAACCGGAGCATGGAAGACCATCAATGTTATCGAATCGTATACCTATTCGCTTCGAAATTATATCTCAAAGAGATCGTACGCTATTTGTGAACTTTATCTCTTCTCGTCATCCAGATGATTATAATTATTCTCTTTCGAGAAAATTAGTTCGATCTTTATCAACTGTATGCATGTATATACGTATGTCTGTATCTGTGCGTGTATATATATATATATATATTTTTTTTTTTGTTTTCGTTTTTTCCTTTTTGTTTTGTTTTTGATATACTCAAGTATTATCTTATTAACGTTATACGCTTTTATTGTATCATTTTTATTTGTCCGTGATTCTATCATTAATTATTTACCGTAAATGTTAATTTATGCAAACGAAGTTTGATACTTTATTCCACTTTAGAGATGTACATTGTATACGTAAATATATGTATTAATTGATTTCTCTATGAAATTATAATTCCGTTTTACTTGATTATCACTGTTTTACAACAAAATATTACTTTGGCGAAACATTTAACGTCTCACTGAATAATATACGCGTAGTTAAGAAATTAAGGTAGCTTATTAATCAATAACATTTCATTATAATAATAATAACAATAATAATAATAATAATAATTATTATTATTATTATTATATAATTACAATTATTTTGTATCTTAGTATAACATAATAACCTAAATATCTCATATGATATTATAAATTTCCGATAGTCGAAAAGATATAATTGATCGAAGATGCAAAGAATAAAAAAAATCGAATTACAAAAAGGAAACGAAAAGAAAAAGAAAACGAAAACGAAAAAAAAAAGAATATGATTACATCTAGCAATTCGCACTATATATATATATATATATATATATATAAAGTAGAAAAAAGAAAAAAAGAGAGAAAAAAGGGAAGAAAAAAGATCCTTAAGCTATAGAACAGGGAAGATATCTCGGACTATTATATTGTTCTTAGGAGGCGAATCTTAGAGTCGAAAAGAAGGTTAGGTAAAATTCTTCGAGGGTAGTTTTTCGTGGTTAGTTGTACGTTATCGCGGCTTGTCGGTGGATGATTCTCTCGCGTTTCCCGCAGGAGAGGAGAGGATTTCTTTTTGTCACGAACATTTTAGGATGGGTTGAGGCGACAGGACGTGTCAGCTTGGATGCTCATCTCTCTCTTTCTCTCTCTCTCTCACACACACACACACTCTCTCTCTCTTTCTCACTTTCACACACTCGTTGAGATAAAAGCTCTCGAAAATCTCTCGAGCTAGCCTTCTTCCAGCGTTCTTCTCTTTCGCACGGCTGAACGCTCGCGCACAAACACGTTTCTCTCTCTCTCTCTCACTCTCTCTGTATCTGTCTCTCTCTCTCTCTCTCTCTCTCTCTCTCTCTCTCTCTCTCTCTCTGCCTTTCTGTCTCTCCCTTACTCTCGTTTTCTACCTTAGCTCGCTTCGGTTTTCGCTTGAATCCTCGTCGTGTCGTCGTCAGCGTTGGCAGCGGCGTGCCTTTCCAGAAAGCTCTGAAGCCGAACGAACGGACATCCGGAGACGTAATTTCCTGGCCTCCTGGTGCACTCCTCTGTTTCTCTCTTTCTCTCTCTCTCTCTCTCTCTCTCTGTCTGTCTCTGTCCGTCTCTCTTTTCCATTCTCTTTTTCTTTACTACCACTCACGGTCTTTCTCACGGTGGCTCGACCTCACCGTTCTCCAACGCTTTGTAGGATACATTCTCTCAGGGTTGCCGACGAAACTTCTCTCGTTTTCCATAGTTCTCGACCTTCTTCCTCTTTCTCTCTCTCTCTCTCTCTCTCTCTCTCTCTCTCTCTCTCTCTCTCTCTATCTATCTATTTATCTCTCTTTCTCTCTCTCTCTCTCTCACTATCTTTCTCTTTCTCTCTTTATCTCTTTCTCTGTACTCTCTCGAATTAGAGACGGCCGATGGACGACGCACAAGTTCTACTAAAGCCAAAACTTTACGACCTCGAAACGTACCTTTGGATTTTTTTTTTTCCTTTTTCTTTTTTCTTCTCTTTATTCTTCTTACTCTTTGTCTTCTTTCTTTCTTTCTTTCTTTTTTTTCTCTTTTCTTAATTATAGTTTTTATGAAGAACTAAATAAATTTTCTCGTTAATTTATATATATATATATATATATATATATATATATATATATATATTTTCATTTTTATGTCATCGTTGAAATGTTTTTTTTTTCTTTCCTTTTTCTTATTCTTCTTCTTCCTTTTTTTTTTGTGAATTAATAGTTCTTACGAAGAACATGATAATTTTCTTATTAATTTATATATATATATATATATATATATATAAATTAATTATTATAATAAAAAGTATATATATATATATATAATTTTTTTTTATCAATCTATTAGTTAGATATAAAAAAAAATTTTATTAGCACCGTTTAATACTTTTTCATATTAGAATATATAATATATAAATCTTTTTTGTGTATGAATATACATACATATATATATATATATATATATATATATATATAACATATTATACGTAAGTGAAAATTCTCTAAGATGAAAATTCATATTAGATAGATTTACGTTCAGAAAATATTTTTGGTATTCCCTCTATAAAATACGCTTTCAATGATCGTAGATAAAAGAGAAATAGATAGATAGATAGAGACAGACAAAGACAGAGACAGAGACAGAGACAGAGACAGAGAGAGAGAGAGAGAGAAAGTAAAAGATATGAAAAATATAAGATGGAATGAGAAGCTCGCGAGAGAAATTCTTCGAGAGGATTCGTTTCGATATCGGGACTTTTGAGAAGAGTCGCTCGTAAAGTTCGGAATAGTTGTCGGTGTAATTAGCTAGGAAGAACTCTTTCGAAATAGTTTTCCCGACACGTTGTTCGTGTGTCTATCTATGAACGAACGAACGAAGGAACGAACGAACGAACGAACGAAGGAACGAACGAACGAAGGAACGAAGGAACGAACGAACGAACGAACGAAGGAAGGAACGAAGGAAAATGGGGGGGGGGAGGTTAGAGAAAGGTGTCGTCGTTGTTGTCGCCCTCGTCGTTGTTGTCGTTGTAATGCAGCAAGTAGCGAAAGAATAGAAACTTCGGGGATGAGGTTTGCGAGGGAGGGTTATAGAGGAATGGGGAGGGGGGTTTAAGAAGGAAGGTCGAAGAGTAGAGGAGAGGGTTCGAGGTTGAACGAATGGCATAGGAGATAAAGGGGGGGTGGAGAGGAGGCGAGCATTTAAATAGCTCGTCGTCGGGCGCGAGCCATTTAATTTACCTCGGCGAGGATCTAATTACTTCCAATAGTTTGTTAATTTCGTTCCACTACTTTGCTGCCGTTAAATAATTATTATGGGACAATGCCGTTGATGGTAGTGTAGTATAGTAGCGATGGTGGTGATGGTAAGAGCCAGGGCGTGAGAGAGAAAAGCGAGAGAGAGAGTTGTACGAAGAAAAGTGGATGGTACAGGTGGCTGTGGAATGGGATGAGAGGAGGGAGAAAATTGTCTCGGTCGAACGTGAAAAAAAAAAGAAAGAAAAAAAAGAAAAAGAAAAAGAAAAAGAAAAGAAACAAAAAATTAAACGAGACGATTCGATTCGGAACAAAAGGAAAAAGGAACACATAGGTGCGTGCGTGCGTGCGCATACATAGATACGCATGCATGCATGCATGCATGGTGTATACACCGTTTGTCAATTTATTGTTACGTATTAGAAATTATTTAGAAATGCATACTAATAATGTTCAGAAATACGTATGTATATTGTAAAATGTTCGCAAAAATTGATCGATTCTCGGAATGATACGCATTATAAACAAGAATTGCTCGGTGTTACGCGTATATTTTTCTTTCTCTCTATCTCCCTACCCACACGCACACACCTTCCACCCCCCCCCTCCTTGAAGAAAAGAGAAAAGAAAAAAAAGAAAGAAAAAAAAGGAAAAAAGAGTAAAAATATTGTTTTAAAAGTTTGAATTAAAATTCTGTCATAGATCCGCTAACTTTTCTATTTTCTATTTTCTATTTTCCCATAGAATTACTTTCACACCGTTAACAAGCCAATTTGGTGTATGCCTCGTCTCTTATTATTCCACTTTCACTTCGATTTCCTCTTTATCTTCTTCCCTTTCTTCCTCCTTCTCGTTCTCCTTCTCTGTTTCTCCTAGGAGTATAATATAGGTACGGGTACAAATTTTGAGTGGGTTCTCTTGTTTTGCGCGGCAAGTATCTCGAGGCAAGTCTACGTCGAAGTCTAAACCCATAATGGCAGTCTGACTGCATCTATGCATAAACGGAGACCATGTTATAGGGCAACATGGATGCTACGTTGCATGTTGAGGATCGAGAGGTCCTCCTACTTCTGAAAGAGAGAGAGAGAGAGGGAGAGAGAGTGAGAGAGAGAGAGGGAGAGAGTGAGGAAGTGAAGGAAGAGCGAGGAAGCGTACTATTATCTATCCATATCAAGTTATAATAGCTCCCGTGTTAAATCGCATGAGAGGCAAATCGTTTGGAAGTAACGTTGAGTATCTGCGGCCCTGAATATATACCCTCTCTTCTCTTCGTCCTTCGATACTCGTTCATCCCTTTTGAAGATCGATCCTCTTTGTCTTACTCGTATATCCCATTGTCTTTCTTATGCAAAAGAATGCAATACTATAATATATTTCATTAGAAGTCTTTCTTATTTACCGTACTTTCGATCGTTCTTTTAGTTTGTGTATATATATATATATATATATTTATAATTAAAAAAAAAAAAAAAAATAAAGAGAAGAATAAAGAGAAGAATAAAGAGAAGAATAAAAAGATAAAGGAAGAAAATAAATTTCCCCTTTCCTTATCGTTGTTGTTCTTGCAATTTTTTTTTTTTTTTTTTTTTTTTTTTTTTTTTTTTTTTTTTTCCTGTAAAAGATGATACGATAAATGATTTCCATCAAATGCAAAACATTTATTTCGTTCATCCATCAGATTCAATACGAATTATCGTAAAGATTATTTTTCGATTTTTCATTAAAACTCGATATTTATTCTTCGCCCTTATGGATGATAGCATTTATGATGGTGAATGGCGGTGGGTAATGCTTGAACGGGAATATCGTGGATATAAGTAGTAATTTATCGATTTCGAATTAAACCGTATTGATTTTTCGAGATACGAAGAAGGAGAAAATGCTCGGGGATGGGCTATCGAAATTGGGAAACATTTTAGTGAAATGTACGAGTCACGTTGCGTTGTGACTCTCTCTTTCTCTCTCTCTCTCTCTCTCTCTCTCTCTCTCTCTCTCTCTATCTATCTCTCTTTTACGGATTTGCTTCTTGGATTAAACGACCTCGCCCGAATTCGCGGAGTTCTCTCGTAAATTGTACCAAAGAATTCGATATTAACGGTTGTTGGAGCCGAGCCGGTTTCTGGATGGGGTTGGCCCGTGGCTTCAGTGGGTCGAACGGAACGAGGAAGAGAACTCGAAGAGGTATGAGAAATGGAAAAAGAGGGAGGAGGAGCGAGAGAGAGAGAGAGAGAGAGAGGGAGAAAGGAGGAAGAGGGTAAAAGGTAGTAGGTATTAATGCTGCATTCACCTCAGACGCCAACCGAGCGAGCTGACAAAGCTCGCTCTCTCCGCAGTCTACCGAGCTCGAGGTATTTCAACGAAAACGAGAGAAAGAGAGAGAGAGATAGAGATAGAGATAGAGATAGAGATAGAGAGAGGATGCTTTTGGTATGCGCACGCGTGCGTTACTATCCATGCCGAAAGCGTGTTAGTGGATTGCCGATCCTTATCTCCTTTTATCTTCTTTTGACGATCTTACGAATTTCAACATTTTCTCTCTCTACAAAATTCACGTAGTCATGTATATAAATATACGTATATATTTGTGTATATATGTATATATATATGTGTGCGTGTATATATATGTGTGCAATGGGATACATTAATCTATCGTTTCTATTTCTTTTTTTTTTTTTTTTTTTTTTTTTTTTTTGGTTTTTTTTATTTTCCTATTGTTCATCACCGGCGGCTAGATTAATAATTTAGATATAACATAAGTAATTGCGATATAACGAAAGATCATTTCGTTTTACAGCAGAATTTTTGCCTACTTCTTTTTCTCCCCCTTCGTTTTTCTTCCTTTTCTTTTTTTTTTTTTTTTTTTTTTTTTCTTCTCGATACGACGAAGTCACGTTTAATTACGTTATTTCGATTATATATCTCGTAAGCGAGAGACAATTTAGTAGATCGATTCGTTTTGTACGAATTGTAAAGTAATGAGATAGAAGGAAAAGAAGAGAAAATAAAGAAAAAAAAAAAAAGGAAAAAAAAAAGAAAAAGGAGAAAGTAAGAGAGAGATAGAAGCAGAGAAAATGAAAGAAAGAAGGAATGTAAGAAGCACGTGTCGTGCGAGAAGAAGCGTAGGATGAGAATAAACGAACGAACGAAGAGTTTTATTAGGAATGAGAAAAGGTGGTTATGTGTGAGAAAGACAGAGAGAAAGAGAGAAAGAGAGAGTGTGAGGGTTGACAAGGGGATAAGAGTGTAGGCGGATGGGAATGTTCGATGGGTAGAGAGAGAAAGAGAGCCACGTGCGCGACGAAGATTTCATGAACGAGTGTAAAAAAGTTACGTCAGCGTTTATCAAATCTTTCAAAGGTTTTTTTGGGTGATGGAGCGTGGGGAGTTGGAGGGGGAGGGGCGGGGGTAGTCAGAGTTTTCCGGGTCGCTTGATCGCTAAGCCGAATCTCACCTTCCTTTTCCCTTCACCTTCATCGGTAAAACACTACCACCACCACCACCACCACCACCACCACCACACCATTATCACCACAACTACCACTAGTATCCCTCCCCCCATCTCCACTTCCATCACTATCGCTACTCTTCCATCTTTGTTTTCCCTTCATCTTCTTCTTTCGTTCGCGAGTTTCTCTCTTTCTCTCTCTCTCTCTCTCCCCTCCTTCCTCTCTCTCTCTCTTTCTCTCTGTCTTTCTTTCTCTCACCTCCATCTCTATCTCCTTCGAACCTTCTCGCTTCCAACGGAAATTGGATAGTTGCTTCCAATTCTGTGCGGGACCACTGAAAAGGGGTTGAGGAGGGCAGAAGAGAGAGAGAGAGAGAAAGAGAGAGAGAGAGAGAACGGTATGCCTTTGTTTCTTCTACTTTGTCTTCGGCTCCGTCGAAACTTTCCTATCCTTACTTTCCAACCAACTTTTTCTCTTTCTACCGGCTGAGATCGTCGATTTTCCTTGATTCTTTTCTTTTCCTTCCCTTCCCTTTCCTTTCCTATCCTTTCTTTTTTTCTCTATTTTTTTTTCCTCCTCCTCTACCTCCTCCTCTTTCTCCTCCTTCTCCTCCTACGCCTTTTTCCTCCACGTGCACACACAATCACCGCGAAACTCCTTCGATCTTTCTCCTTTTCTTCTTTCTTCCTTTTCTTCTTTCTTCCTTTTCCTTCTTTCTTTCTTTCTTTCTTTCTTTCTTTCTTTTCATTCCTTTATTTTTTCTATTTTTTCTCTTCTCTTTTTGTTTTGCTTGTTTTTGTTTTCGTTTTTTCTTTTTCCATATTTTTTTATTTTTTTTCTTTTTTCTTTTTTTTTTTATGAAGGGAACTTCTTCTGCGAACTAACACGATCGTGTTTATTCGTTAAATTGTTAAAAAGAGATGTTAGAGATCTATCTCTATGTACATATATTCCAGGTTCATGTACACACACACACACACACACATATATATATATATATAGAGAGAGAGAAAGAGAGCAGGGGGAGGAGGAAGAATAGACGAAGTAGTATAGAAGGGATTGATTAGATGAAGCGAATATTAAACATAAGAGAGAAAGGGTAGTCTTCCTGTACCTACTCGACGATTACTCGATAGTTATGGCTCGCAGTTAGGTACTTGAGTTCACCGAGTAATCTTATCCTCCAAGGATCCTTTCTCTCTTCCTCTCCTCCTCTCTTCCTCCCCCTTCCCTCTCTCTCACTCACTCTCTATCTATCTAACTCTATTACATGTATGTATATATATATATATATGTATATATATATACATTACACTATATCTGACGTCAACCGGACTCGTTCTTACATCGTATCTGCGTCCGAGAGTACCTGCTTTAAATTCTCGCGATATTATGTTTAAACGTAGCCGTGGGACTCGTTACAACGAGTACTTTACGGAATTCTATACCGTCAGTGTGTCTTGGGAAGACATATTCTAACGTTATTATATCCTGGTATATTACTTATATCTCAAATTTTTACACATTGTTTTAAACTAAACGTAGATTTTTAATAAAATTATATTAAATTTATGTCTACCTCTATGTGTATATATATATATATATATATATATATATATATATATATATTTATATATATTTTTTTAAACGTTAGTGTACATGAAACGTGAATTTTTTTACATGAAAATTATATGTAATATATATCTATTAATATATATATATATATATATATATTTTTATATTTTTAGACGAAAGATAGATTTTGTATATCAAAATTTCATGTAATATATATATATATATATTTTTTTTTTTCTATCTAATCTATCCATCTATCTACATATATATATATATATATATATATTGAGGAAATATTTTATTTTTGTTCATACAATGGTGTAGTGATTTATCTAACTTTAGAAAAATTTTACTATTTTTCTCAACTATGATCCCGAGAGATCATAAATGTTTCTCTATCGATCCCGAGGGATTCATCGAATTTTCAAAGTTCTCATATCTCTCTCTCTCTCTCTCTCTCTCCCCCTCTCTCTCTCTTTTTCTCTTTCTCTCAATCCTTCTCTCTTCCCTTTACCTTCTACTGTCACTTCGGCCATGACGTTCTTCTTCGTCTCAAATGTGTAAAATGCAAAATGGGGCGTTTTATCAAAAGCGAAATTCTCTCGTAGAGTGAAATTTGTCCAACGTAGCGGAAGCTACGGATTACGGGCTGGTCTTTCAGAACTCACACCCTTTATTCCAGAACCACCGTCACCATTCACCATCACTACCATCCCATAAACCACCCACTAACCCACCTACTACCATTGCCTCCTTCCCCATCTCTACCCCTTTTTCCATCTTCGTTTGTTCGTTCGTGCATGAGATTCTACTCTCACGGTCTTCCTTCGTCTCATTCTCTACCTTCTTCCTCTCTCACCTTCCCATCCTTTTTTCGTTACTCCGTACCGGCGCACTGAAAAAGGGTAACAAAGTGTTAAAGTTTTAATCCATGGTGTGAGGAGAAGAGTGGATGGATGAGGATAGGAGAAGGAAGTGGATGGTGGGGTTTCGACAGATAAGGGGGTGACAGGCGCGGGGAGGAACTTGGATCTCGTAGAAGAATGAGAAAAGAAGAAGGTAAGCGGTGGTATAAGGATCCAAGAGAAAGAAGGAACGAAAGATAGAGATAATAAAGTGGAAAAGAAAGTAGGAAAGAAAGAGAAAGAGAGAAAGAGAGAGAAGGGGAGTGTGACAGTAAGAGATAGTATGTGTGTTTGTGTGTGTGAGAGAGAGAGAGAGAGAGAGAGAGAGAGAAAGAGACGTCTTTGTAATCGCAGTTTTCTACTTTTTCGAGAAGTCCTGGGGTTGGGTAGTCCATCCTAGATTTCAGCTGGATGGCTTTAGAGAGACGAAGAGCGGGGTGTAGGGG
>NC_140813.1:2977500-2995000 GCF_050613455.1 Vespa mandarinia | reverse complement strand
CGTTCTCCTTTTTGCTCGTTTGAAAAAAAAAAAAAAACATTCAATTTGTTCATTAATTTCATTCGAGAAATAATTTCTCACTATCGAATACTTATAACGAAATTCATATTTATAATTGTTTATAATCAGGATCATTTGTAAAAATTTTCTTTCAATTTCTATCGAATCGAATCGCATCAAATCGGATCGATTCGAATCAAGTTAATGTCTTCGATACAATTGATCTCGTTCCGTCTTCCCGAAAAATTTCTTCTATTCTCTACGATCATCCGATCATGATTTGTACGATCCAAATGAAATGATTTGTTCGACAAGGTAGATAGAAAGAAATATATATATATGTATTATATATATATATGATATATATATATATATAGATATATCAGCTTATTTCGTGATCGGTCCAAGCGAGTACGTTAAATTCTTTTCGATTTTCCTCCCGTTTTCTTGCTACGACCAATTTGCGGAAAGCTCCGCGACGTACGAAGCTTAATATCGAATTTCGATACCGGTAACATATTCGATGTTATCGATGTGCCAGATATTCGAAATTATATCAATATGTCGAATATTTGATAATGTCGTAAGAGCTAGTATCGAATTATCGAGAGTAACGTACTATACGTTATTGAATACTGTAATAATTATTAATTTTTCATACATCTTTTTGTTTTTCTTTTGTTTTCAATCTACCTTTTTTTTTCCTTTTTCTTATTGTTTCTTTTTCTTCCTCCCCGTCTCTCTCTCTCTCTCTCTCTCTCTTTCTCTCTATCTCCTTTTGTCGAATGACAAATTAACGTTTTTAATGTTAATCTCGCGATTTTCGTAATGAGAAAGAAAACGAATAAAAGGAATAAATAAATGAGGAAAAAAGAAAAGATTAATAAATAAAGTGAATCGTCGTTATCGAAAATAATGTTGGAGTATCAAAGAATTTCAATTTTTTTTTTCTTTCCATTTTTTTTTTTTCTTTTCTAAATTCAAAGTGGCCAACGACGAACAAAAGGGTCTGTCCTTTCGAAGTCTCGAAGAACAAGAAGGACATTGTGCCCGTAGTCACACAGTGGTGGGTGGGCGGTGAATTATAATGCGGGTTGATCGGGAGAGAGAGAGAGACAGAGAGAGAGAGAGAGAGAAGGGAAAAAATATCTCGCTTACTGCGAGATCGAGTGAAAACATTATTTTCGACTTAAATCGAGCCCCATCGAAATGCTTTTAACGATTCTATCGTTGAAAAGAATCGACTTCCTTGTCTATTGATTCCACACAAAATGCATATATATATATATATATACATGCATTCATACGCACGCGATATATGTATAAATTGAAAAGATAGACATGTAGATTTCTATGGCAAAATCGCATTTAAAGTTGCAATCGTTTTGCGTGGAAGCGAATGAAGAAAAATAAAATGGACAAAGGAGGGATACGGTAGAATGAAGATGAAAAAGAAATAGGTAGAACAAAGAACGAAAAAACGAAAAACTAAAAAGGAAAAATATATATATATATATATATATATATATATATTTATACGAAACGAAGAGAGAAAAAGAAAAAAAGGAAAAGAGAACGAATCAAGATGAACATTTGAGAGTGTAAGTCATCGAAAGTTGAAAATTTTCGAAAGGGGACAAAGTCGAATATTGGGAAAGAAAAGGGATGATATGGCCATAATCTCGAGATAGATGAAACCAATCGTTATTTTCCTTTGATTCTGTCGAAACGAGAAAGAACGTAATCGATGGGGGTATGAGAGAGAGAAAGAGAGAGAGAAAGCAAGATGGAGGAAAGTGTGTGATGGGAAGAGGAAAGGAGGACAGAGATGGAAGATTAAAAGTACTAATAATTTTCGAGATTAAGAGTAAACGAAGGATACATCGTAAGTATACATACATACGTAGATAACAATATATTTTGTTTTGTACAATTTCGATAAGCATTCGCTTATGTAATTGGATGTTTGTTTTAATCTCCTTAACATCGAACGAACAGGGGCTTGCATCGTTTGTCGGTTTAATACAATGCTTTTCCTTCTCTTTCTCTCTCTCTCTCTCTCTCTCTCTCTCTGTCTCTCTTTTTCTCTCTCTTTCTCTCTCTCTCTCTCTCTCTTTCTCTCTCTATCTATCTCTCACTTAGACGTATGTAGTTGCACGTGCGCTTTAGGAAACAAGCGGAGTGAAGCGGAGGAGACTATGGCTGTGGTCGGTGGCATTACAGGTTTAGGGGGCTTACAGGGTGGAAGGAGAATGAAGGTGGGAGGATTGTAGGAAAGGTGGAGGACAGAGGACGAGAAGGGAGTAGGGAGAAGGACGGAGAAATACGGAGGAGGGCCAGCGTGGGATTTTGGTCGTGGCTCGGGCCGAGCTTGCACCGTTCACGGCGATTAATTCATTGCCGCTTACCGCGTCCCACCGCAAACCGCCTTTTGGTCTGCCCTCTCTCCCTGCCCTTTCTCCCTATCTTTCTCCCTTCCTCCCCTTTACCCTTACTTTTCCTCTCTCATTCCCTCTTCCATCCACTACACCTCTCTCTCTCTCTCTCTCTCTCTCTCTCTCTTTCTCTCTCTCTCTTTCTCTCTTTCTCTGTCTTTCTCTATCTGTCTGTCTCTCTCGTACAACGTAACGATACACATAAACGTACGGGATTCTCTTGGTAACCCTTAACAGCTTCGAACGTTGTTGTTAATGTCTTTGCTTTTACCGTCCAATTCTCATTTGGATAAATCACTTTATTTAATGTTGATTTATCCAAACGAGATGTAAATTTTCATTCTATTTTTCTTTTCTTTTGTTTTTTTTTCTCTTATTTATATTTTTTTTTTTCTTTTTTCTTTTTACTTTTTTATATCTTTCATTCTCTGTTTCTCTCTCTCTCTCTCTCACACACACACACATACACACACACGATCCTTATGCCTGGTATCTAATGTATTTGATCGTACCTTTTGTTTTCAATGAGATTTCAATTAGTTAGATTCGTTAGCGAGAATCCGTACGATTCCACGAAGAAACGTAGAATCCTATCATAGAACTTAATGATATACTTGTGTGTTTTAGAGAGTGAGATAGAGAGTGAGAGAGAGAAAGAGTGAGAGAGAGAGAGAGAGAGAGAGAGAGGGAGAAGGAGAGAGACTTGGTTGAGGAAAGGGTAGAACGCACGTGGTCTTAATCGCACTTACACCCGCCCCCTCCCCTCCTCCCGAGTATATTATCGGGATAAAGGGTAGAGCAATGAATTACGGCTTTAACTGTAGTAACGTCGCGCCCTCTCAGTGAAAAGAGAGGGATTTCCGGTAATTTCCGCGTCCTGAAACGTTTCCATCTACGTTACCGGATATCGTCGAACGTCGATGGTGTTCAGCTTCGACAAAAGTAAGAGAGAAAGAGAGAGAGAGAGAGAGAGAGAGAGAGAGTGTGTGAGAGAGAAAGAGAAAGACGAGAATTTCCTAAGGTCGCCGATTTCTATGAACCGTGATTTATCGCCCGTCACGGAAACCCTTTCCTCCATGTCAACGTACTTTACGATTTGCCGTAATGTCGTTAATCGATCGAAATTTTCTCTTTCCTTCTCTTTCTCTCTCTCTCTCTCTCTCTCTCTCTTATACATATAAAGAGAGGGAGAGAGAGAGAAAGATATATATATATATTTCTTATTTACTGTACGTGAATAGTACTATATAACTTACTATATATTTTTTATTTTCAGTTTAAAATCGACTATAACTTCGACAATTTTTTTCCTACTGTTTTTACTCATTTCTCTTATTCTTCTCTTTTTCTCCTTTCTTCTCTAGTCTTTTTTTTTTCTTTTTTTTTTTTGCTCTTTTTTTTTTGTTTTTCTTTTTTTCGGCACCCCCCCCCCCCCACCCTTTTTTTCTTTTTCTTTTTCTTTTTCTTTGTCTCTAATAAGAGAATTACTCTTGAGATATAATTATTATTATTAGTCTTGATAAAAGGAAAATTATATACGACGAGAAACTTTTTCACTAATTACTACGTCCTTACTTACCGGTTTCCTTAATTAAATCCCTATTCTTTATCTCCTTTATCGTTTGAAACAAGAATAATTGTAATTTTCTCAAAGAAATCACAGTAGAGAGAATAGTTTTGAGATAAGGTAAGGTATTCCAGGAACTAAACTCGGATCCTTTGACCAAGACCAACACGCTTTCTCGGTATCCTAGTGGGTCGTACTTGACATAGTGGGGGGCGATCGTAAGGTCTCTTTAATCGGTTCGTTGATAATAGCACGATTAATCACTCGGCTCGTTCAACGGAACTCGGTCGTTGCTGATAAGAAAGTCTCCCTTTGAATCCGTCGTCTTCCTTCTTTCTTACACACAAACACACACACACACACACATATACACAAAGACGTGTATATATAAATTCTTTTTTTTTTTCTGTTCAATTTCTCTTTTCTATACGAGAAGCTTTCGTAAGATTATTTTTAAAGGTAACTGCCTCTACCGATATCTACATGTTAGAAAAGGATGGAATCCAAAAAGAGAAATCTTTCCTTAACTCTTCTCTACCTTCTTCTTTCTCTCTCTCTCTCTCTCTCTCTCTCTTTTCTCTCTTTCTCTTTTCTCCCTTTCTATGGCAAACCGAAACGTACGTAGTACTATACATTTCTTCTATAGGTAATCCAGTATCCTTGTAGAAATGTTATTCGGTTTGATCCACCTAAGAAGAGCGAGCTAGCGAGCAAACCTTCTCTCTCTCTCTCTCTCTCTCTTGGGTGGGTTTAGACCTGCCCTTGGGTATGGAGGTCAGAATTGCGGTGAATGCGCATTGAACGGTTTCCGGGTTAGCCGTATCGTGCCACTCGTAAGACGTAAAGGTAAGAGAGAGAGAGAGAGAGTGAGAGAGAGAGAGAGAGGAAGAGGAAGGTGGTAGTGGTGAAGGAGGAGTTGGAGGAGAAGGAGGTTGAGGATTCCTGAAGATAGATCTTGCGGAGAGCTCGGCTAGGAACGTACCGCAACGCTCTCGACAGGGATGTACCTCGCATGGGGATTTCGGGTTCAATCGTTGATCTGGTCAAAGGTTGAACTGAACCGTAGGAAACCTTATCTCAAGATAGCTCTCTCTCTCTCTATCTATCTATCTATCTATCTATCTATCTATCTATCTATCTATCTATCTATCTATCTATCTATATATCTCTCTTTATATCTTAAACAAGCCATCGGTTGGTATAACAGCTGCTAGGGTTCACCACGATTAACGTAGGATTAGAAAAGTTACCCAAAACAGTTCTAGGATGTGGTTGATGTTAGTTGTCCTCTTGTTATTTTCTCGAGTTTACGCGTGAAAATCAAGTCAAACTGAAAATTAAATGAAATTCAATCAAATCAAATCAAATTGAATCAAATCAAATCGAATCGAATCGAAACGAATCGAAACGAATCGAAACGAATAAAATCGAATCGTAATCTTAACCAAATGAAAATCTTAGATGGATAAATGATATATAAGAGTACTTCGTATCTATCGTTTCGTCAAGAAAATGTCATCCGTCTTCTAGATTCTTCCTAGAATATACGAGAAAGCGAAGAATGCTTGATTAAACACAACCTTCCGGCAAGAGTAATTAAAGAGGTAAGCGAGAGATCGAGCACCGCAAGAATAAACTTGCTAACCTTCTGTTAGCTTGCCCGAAGGTGGAAGAAGAGAGATAGATAGATAGATAGAGAGAGAGAGAAAGAGAGAGAGAGAGAGAGAGAGGATCCTTAGTCTGTATGTGTGCTTATATGTGTAAAGTATATAGGTATATGTTCCTCTCTCTCTTTCTCATCCATCCTCATCCCCTCCATCCACTCTATTTCTCTCTTTCTCTTTCTCTTTGTATATGTATGTTTTTCTTTCTCTTTTCCTCTGTCAATGTCGTGTCTTGTCCTTCCATCATACTGCCCATACACTATATACATATATATACATTTATATATATATATATATATATTATATATATATATACATATATACATATAAATACATTCAACGCCATCTCCTAGAACGGAGAAGTTGGATTAGATAAGTTTGCCGTTTAGCCAGCCCTTGGATGGGCTTAGTTGATTCCAACCGAGTCTCTCACAGCCTCGGTTCGGTCATGTTTAGTTTGGTTTGCTTTCCTTTGGCCTATCCTCTCTTGACTTGCTTTGGTTCTCTCTCTCTCTCTCTCTCTCTTTCTCTTTCTCTCTCTCTCTTTCTCTCTTATTCTCTGTGTCTCTTTGCGTGTCTCTCTCGTAAAGAGAGAAGAGAGTAGATTTTGCGAGGCGGGATTGGATGAAAAGGTTGAAAGGGAATCGGGAAGGGAGAAAGGTTGTGTCCTTAGTAGCCTTCGAAACGACGACTGCTGGTACCAGCTTCCTTGTTCGCACTGTTTGACTCGTTTATTCTCCTTCTCTATCTCTCCTTCTCTTTCTCTCCCTATTACTAAGAGAGAAAGAAAGAGAGAGAGAGAGAGAGAGAGAGAGAGAGAGAGAGAGAAATTTTCCACTTGAAAGAAGGACAATCCTCATCTTTTCGCAAGAACTATTGGTGGATCCGATTTTCCATCATCAATATCCACGAGACCTGTACTATTGTTATATGATTCAACGGAATGGAGCGTGAAGGGGTGGGGCGGGAGGAGGTTAGTAGTAGTAGTAGTAGTAGTAATAATAGTAGGAATTGGGTTGGTGGGAAATAAAGTGGGTGGAGGTGTGGGGAAGGGTGCAAGCCCTTGACTTTACATCGGTACATTTGATAGAAGTCATAGGCTTCTAAAGAGATTGACGATGAACGTGCTAAAAGTCCATTTACATTTTCTTCCTCTTATTCTATTTCTTAGTTCGATGCGGAATCGATGTTGTTGTTTTCTTTTTCCTTTTTTTATTTACTTTGTTTATTATTATTTCCTTTCCCTTTTCTTTTTTTTTTTTTTTTCTTTTTTTTTTCTTCCTTCCTTCCTTCCTTCCTCTTTATATCTCGACACGATCGATACTTATGAAGTTTCAATAATAAGATTATTTTTCAATTGTACAAAGTACATTACTTTATCTACCTGCAGGACTCTTTTTCTTTTTCTTTTTTTTTTTCTTTCCTTTTCTTTTCTTCACTTCTCTCTTTGTCGACTTAACAATATTCCCTAAGCAACTTTATATTTCCCTAGATAAAAATTGACAATACTTCGATGATAGTATATATACACACATTATATATGTATCTTTTTTATACGAATAGATTATATATATACGAGAAAGTAAAAACAGGTGCAGATTATAGCTGATAGGAGATGGTAGTATAGAAGATTTTTGATTGGCTGCCAAAGAGATTATTTTAAATGATCAGATGTCGAAGGTCGAACGTTGTTGTCCGTCAAGCGTCAAAGACCGTGTACGAATTGACGAGGGCGATATCTCTCAGTGGTTTAACCGCAATCGGGTATTGTCATTGCCTTTGACAAGACCTAATTCATATTCCTGGTTAAGGACATTACTTTCCCGGCACTTTGTGATACGAACGTAGAGGGCCGTTATCATCCACTCTAACGAGTTCTTTGAATTTGATCTGGTGCTATGCTGTTAAAGGGGACGGGGATTGGCCGAGAGTAATAGGAGGGATGGTGGAAGGAGGCGAGAAGGTTATTAATTTCATACTTCGATCTATCGATTTTTATTACAGAGAAATATACGATCTATTTTGATTCTATATTGGGATTTAATTGGATGAATAGAAATATTACGAGTTACGCGTATATATTTTTCTTCTTTCTCCTTCGCCCTCATCCCACCCCACCCCAACCCTATCCATTCGTTTTTCAATCGTTTTTCTTTTTTTATTTTTTTTTTTTTTATTTTTTTATATATAGAAAAGTTTTTTCTTTGTCTTTATTTTTTTTTTACGTTTTTCGTTCTTTAATCATCTTGATGTTCGTATTAAAATTGAACAATATCTCTCTCTCTCTCTCTCTTTCTCTCTCTCTCTCTCTCTCTCTCTCTCTCTTTCGAAGAAGAAGAAGATGAAGAAGATAAAAAAAGAGAGATAGCACTCTCTTATATTACTTAAATCCCAACGAACCCATTTGAGATTTGATTGGTGCTTTCGATTCGTCATAGTGGAAATTGAAAAGAGAAACAATGCAAATCGCGGTCTCGGGATGTCTGGCGCTGGAACGATCTTCGAATGCCATTAACTCGAGCCACGGTTTTCGGAGTATCGTAAATATCCCCGAATGCAGCCGATGCAGTTTCCTGAATTACGATCGAGGATAATCCGCATATATTAAAAGCTAGGAGGAGGTTGTCTCTTTTCCTTCCTTTCTTCCTTCCTTTACTCCTTCACCTTCTGTTCACCTCGCTCTCGCACCCTCTCTTCCCTTTTCTCGACCTCTCACCCCTCCATGCTCATCCCCTGTCGCTTCCGTTTCCGGATTATATTTCTACAGGGCTCTTGTAGCCTCTAACATACGAGAAAGCTATTTTCATTCTTCTCGTAAAGTAAAGACGACAGGTTCGATTATTAGAAAGTAGCTATCGATCGAGTCCAATATATTCTTGGTGAAGACACAGAGGGGGGGCGGGCGAGAGGAGAAGGAGAGAGATGAGGGTTGAAGAGTCCTTTGGAAGAATATTATATATATATATATATATATATATATATATATATTAATATAATATTATTAAATTTTCACAAATTCGATATAATCCTTATGAGATAAAATACATTTCTATCAATAATTATCTATCGACTCGAATGCAAGTCACATTTCTCTCACGTAGATTTTCAATTTTTCTCTTACGAATCTTTTCGTTATTTGTTCTCGTTAATAATTTCGAATAAATCGAAAAGAAGAAAAGAAAAAAAAAAAAAAAGAAAAGAAATTAATCGATAATCATAAAAGGATAATGTTTGAAATATTTTTCAAAAATAAATAATCAATCGATCGAACGTATACAAATAGTTGTTTATTGTTGTCGTCGTCGTCGTCGTCGTCGTTTTTTTTTTTTTT
The DNA here is from genome assembly GCF_050613455.1 of Vespa mandarinia. Lineage (NCBI taxonomy): Eukaryota > Metazoa > Arthropoda > Insecta > Hymenoptera > Vespidae > Vespa > Vespa mandarinia. The sequence goes on along the minus strand of NC_140813.1, from coordinate 2,986,003 downwards.
TTTTTTTTTTTTTTTAATATCGTAAGAAACAGTACACGTGATATGGTAATTTTGAGAAAAAATTTTAACGAATAACAAATTAAGATCGTAAAAGGCATAAAAGAGACAACCTTTGTAAAGCCACGTGACGAAGTGTCGTAAGAGAAAGAACGTCGTTATATACATTATAATATAACGAGATGAAGGAAGAAGGAAGGAAAGGGACTGTCTGACCGTTCGCGTTTTCCCAAAGTTCGCTCAGGCGCGCTCGCGCGCGCTTTATCCAATTATCTTTCTGTCCAGCAGCCGAAAGACCATCTCGAATAACGAGCGTGCAGAGTCGAGTAACGCGTAATGACGTTTCGCGAGAGAGTTCGCGCGTGGACAGCATCAGGAGAAAGGAGAGGAAGGGAGATAGGACAAAGGGAGACAGAGATTGAGAAAGAGAGAGAGAGAGAGAGAGAGAATATAGAGGAGTTGCAACGAATTGAGTCGTCCATCGAGCGTGCCCACGGCACACGACCTCCATGTTAACTAATCTCCCAGAATTCAACGTTGGAAGATCCGTCGACTTCATTTCTGGGTCCCTCGAGTAATTTGTTCCGGATAGTAAAAGGGCATCGGGCAATAGACATGGTCCCATCTAGGCCCCGTGATTGTCTCTCTCTCTCTCTCTTTCTCTCTTTGTCTCTCTTTTTTCTCTCTTTCTCTCGATCTCATTCTCGTTCTTTCCTTCTCATCTCTTTATCTACGTTTCCTTGTGGAAAAGGACAACACACTGATTCTCCTCCACTACCACATCTTAGAAAACGATGGCCACAGGAGTAATTTTACGGAGGCCGAGCAAACTACCTCACCGTGACCTTTCTCTCTCTTTCTCTCTCTTTCTCTATTTATCTATCTTTATCCTTCTAGCAAGTATATATCTATCTTTCTTTCTCTTTGCTTCTACTGTTTCCTGCGTCACTAACTCAAGAGTTTCCTTCCTTCCTTCTTTTCTCTCTCTCTCTCTCTCTCTCTCACTCTCACTCTCACTCTCCCTTTCTCTATCGTTCCCTCTCGTATAAGAGCTTAAGTGGTTATTTTCTAGAAAGATATGGGACGTGTACGAGCGAAGGAAAGAGCTTGAAGGGAACGTGGTGACAACGCGAGGAGCATGCTCGAATGTTTCCTGGTAGATAATACGGCATCCCATTCTCACTTATTACCGACTAAATACTCGGACATGGTTCCTTCAGGATACCTCGATGGTTACGGTGTTATCTTAAGTAACGACACGGTTTCTTTATTTTTTCCTCTTTCTTTTTTTTTTTTACTTCTTTTTTTTTTATCGCTTGTTGAAACATCTCTCATGGGTCGTCGATTTGTTCTTCTTCTTTTTTTTCTCCCGTCTCTTTCTTTCTTTATCCTTTTTTTTTTTTTTTTTTTTTTTTTTTTCTTTCTTTTTCATCAATGAAGGTTCCAAGAAAAATTCTACATCCGTTTATATATATATATATATGTATATAATTAATCATGAATTTTATTAATGGAAAAATAATGACGATAAACCAATGGATCGTCTCGTAATATATTAACGAGAGAATAATATTAATTAGTATAAAAGGTATATATTTGGAAAGAAAAGAGTAAAAGTTTTATTTGTTACGATTACAATTAATTTATTCCGCGTAATACGTAAAATTTATTATACAAAGTCTCCTTGATCTGTCCTACATCCGAAAATTTATTAACCGGCCTCTGGAAACCGACATACGCAGCGCCCCCGCATATATATATATACATATACATATACATATACATATATATATATATATATATATATATATATATATATATATCAAGCGGGCGTGCACGTAGTATATACGAGTAAATAAATACGAATGGCTTTGCACTGTTCTCGCGTATGCACACACACACACACACACACACACACACACACGTGGTGTTGGTAGGATATATACGTAAATTTCGTTGCTCGGACGACAGTTTACCGTATCCACTGTGTTCTCCCGTATGACGCGTTTTACGAAAGAACTATGTTTATGCGCGCTTATTGTTACGTACGTGTGTAAGAAATTTGAGAGATATAAAAAGTTTCGTTGTAAAAATCTAAAAAAAAAAAAAAAAAAAAGAAAACAAAGAAAAAAAATAGAAATAATAAAAAAAAAAAAAAAAATAATAAAAAAAACAAAAAAAGAAGAAGAAGAAGAAGAAGAAATCGATAAAAACCGGTGGAGAGGGTTTTTGACGGTGGACGTGAAGGTGTGGTAGGTGAAGAGGGAGAGAAAGAGCAGGGCAGAGGGCAAAAGAAAGTTCCGGAAAAAGATATCGATCGAATTCGATGGATTCGAATGGTTTAGACGTGTTTAAAAATTAACGGGCTAATCTCGTAAATTTCGTTTATTAATCATTAACGATTACGATCGATTAAACGCGCGCGCAAGAACAACAACAACAAAAAAAAAAAAAAAAAAAAAAAAAAGAAAGAAAAAGGAAAAGCAAGAAGGAAAGAAATGAACAAAATCACATACAAAAAAATAAAAACAAGGTTTTAATTGGGAAATCACCAAAAAGGGGTTGTTATTAAAAAGATCGGATTTAGAAACGCGCGTTCAGGATTTTTTTTCTTTTTTTTTTTTTTTTTTTACCATTAACAGAGCCAGCGTGCTTTCAAATCGAGCCGTCGAAACTGCTAAAGGATATCCCTCGCGCTTCGACGCTCTCAAATGGCTTTGATATTTTCGTTATGCGCATTTCATTTGCTTATTTATTATATTCCGTATCGGGTACGTGTCGGATTGATTTACACACGGCGATCACGTGTGATCCGTAGTAGCATTCAATTTCCCGACAGGAATCATAATCATCGTTCTGTCGGGACGATAGGATTTTTTCTTTTTTCTTTTTCGTTTCGTTTTGTTTCTATTTATTTATTTATTTATTTATTTAGTTATTTATTTATTTTTTTATTATTATTATTCTTTTTCTTTTTTCTTTTTTTAATCTATTTTTCTTTTTGTTTTTTTTTTTTTAATCTTCTTTTTTCTTCTTTCCTTTTTTTTTTTATTTTTTTTTTTAATTTTTACTCCAAACATACGTATACACGTATACATAGAGATATCTACACATACATACATATATACATATATACAAATCCGATCGTAAACTTTTATATACGATATCGCGTTTAATTATCTGTAGTTAATTGAGAGAATGTTGTTGGTGTAATTAACGTGCGCGTATACTATCGATATATTTATATATGTATCTCGAGAAACGTTAAAAGTTTTGTCGATTGATAATCGATGTATTTTCATTTAAACCATGCTCTCGATATTTTTACAGATATAAATAAATTAATAAACTCTTCTCATTGAGATATTTAATATTTTAACCTTGACACGTTATAATCGATCAGTTTATTCCGATATTTCCGTCGTACGAACTAGTCAGAGCTTTTGTGATTTTACGTTTAGGTAACATAAGTTATCGTGTAATATTATTATTATTATTATTATTATCTTTCTTTTTTTTCATTTCTTCTTCTTCTTCTTCTATTATTATTATTATTATTATTATTATTATTATTATTATTATTATTATTATTATTATTATTATTATGTACACATCAATAGATATCGAGTTTGAATGTTAACATAACGAGGGTTTTGGTATGATTATTAAAACGTAATAACGATACGCGAAGGGGTTATATAGGAATAGGTTTCTGAAACGAGGAGGAATTTCATAGAACGAGAACGTCAATTCGTGCGTTGTCGTCGTGGTACGTACACGCTAATTACATTCGTAATTAGTCAGAAACTTGTCAGGTGATTTCTAATTTCAAACGCAATTAACATTGATTAATATATTCTCATATCGTATAAATATACGGCAGTGCACAATCGACCGACCCCTATCGTATTACGGTAGACACGTGAAACAAAGAATTTTCGAAGCAATAACGTGTCGTAAAAGGATTTATAATTTTGAATTCTTCCCATAGATAATGGCCGACGTTGTTATTATTATTATTATTGTTGTTGTTGTTGTTGTTGTTGTTATCGTTGTTGTCGTTGTTATTGTTATCGTTGTTTTCACGGAACAAATTGCTACGAGGATTTTAATACGCGTTCGTATTAGCTTGAGCATGAGCGTGTATGTTTTTCAAATCTCGATGACAACGCAAGAGTTATTAGCTCCATCATAAATCTTTATATATTCTTCTTCATCGTGGTTCGTCGTTCGATCAGAATTAATAATTCATACGATGGAAAAATGTGACGGAGTGGTAGGGGGTAAGGGGGTAGGGGGGGGGATGGGAAAGGGAAATAAATTTACGGTAATACTACTTTGTAGGAAGGAAGATCGTACAATCAATCTTTATAATTCGCCGGTAAAAAAAAAAAAAAAAAAGAAAAGAAAAAAAAAAAGAAGAAGAAACCTGTATTCACACATCCCTCCATTCAATCCTTTTTATTTCTTCTTTTTTTTTCTTTCTTTCTTTCTTTCTTTTTTTTTTTTATCTTATACGTTTGAAGCATCGAATTTGTCTTATATACTTGTGTAGATAAATACATAGACATATACACGTATCTCTCTCTCTCTCTCTCTCTCTGCATACATACATACATACACACACATACGCACATACGCACACATATATATATATATATATGTATATCTTTTATTACGGTATCATATTAAATAATTGTGCAAGAACTGTTGGAATTAAAAAAGGAATTTTTATGTTCATTCGGTTAACATAGAAGAAATAATTCTTTCGGAAGAAATTAATCTCTAACAATAAATAACACCGTATACGTTTACGCTATATGGATATAATACTGCATATACATATGTATATTATGTATATATATATATATATATTAAATTATCTATTCATTGATATTGCATATTACATGTCGTCCTTGTCGTCTTATGGTTTAATCGGAATACTACACTGTTTTTAGTAGTAAAAACATGAGAGAGAGACAGAGACAGAGACAGAGACAGAGAGAGAGAGAGAGAGAGAGAGAGAGAGAGAGAGAGAGAGAGAGAGAGAGAGAGAGAGGATACAACACTGGAACAACGTTTCAAGGCGATGATGTAACGGTAAGCCCGAGGTTCTTGCGTATTAACGTTGCTAGACTCGAAGAGAACGTTAATAATCAGTTATCGGGGTTTAAAGTTGCATCTCGCAGGTTGGTCGGAGCTTAGTTTTGTTCGAGATTTATGGTCCTGTAGTTTCGAGAAGGCTCGCGCGTTCTATACGTCCTGTACGACCGTTAAAAGCAGCGAGCTTTCAAGCAAAGCTCTACCCTGCTAGCTTCTCTCTCTCTCTTTCTCTCTCTCTCTCTTTTTCTCTATCGTTCTCTCTTCTTCTTCTTCTTCTTCTTCTTCTTCTTCTTCTCAGTTGCAGGCAGCCAACGCTTCTTGAAATCGCTCCAGCCATTGAGTGAACATTTCGAGCGAATATGCACGTAGAGACTAATTTAAGAACGATCATCTCGTTATAATGGATCGTTCTCGGTGGTGCTTCTTAAGCTCGAAAGCTCATTCTCCGGCTCGATGAAATCTACTTTGACGTTGCATCGAGACGCATTACTACCATAGACAGCATTTACGTGTATCATCTTCTTTATAAAAGTAGTCAGGCGGGTTCGAGAGAGACAGAGAGAGAAAGAGAGAGAGAGAGAGAGAGAGAGAGAGAGAGAGAAATTAGAAGAAGAGGGAGAAAAAAGAAGAAAGAAAAAGAAGAAAGAAAAAAAATATAAAATGTTGAAAAGAAAATTAATATTTTTATCCTGAAAATGTTAAAGTCAATGAACTCTTTCTCTCTATCTCCTCTCTCTCTCTCTCTCTCTCTCTCTCTCTCTCTCTCTCTCTCTCTCTCTCACTATTTACCCTCTCATTTTCATTGAAAGAATGATTTAATTTTTTTAATGTATCTTATATTTACTTCGTTGGATATATATATATATATATATATATATATATATATATATATATATTATATATAGAAATGTTTATGTAATCTGATCTCTACCCGCCGATAAAATTTATTTCCTTTCTCGAGATTGCTTTTTTACATATGACGGTATTGTAATGCGAATTTATTCGATAATTCTTCTGACGACGAAAATACGCCATTATATAGATATATATACGTATATACATATGTACATATATGTATATATGTATATGTATATATATATATATATATGTATATAATTTGTTGTGGGAGGAGAAAGGTAGAAAATGGAGGAGATTGGATTGGCTCCGTTTCAAGATTCTCTTAGTGGGGCATCATCATCCATCCCTTTTTGCTTTTCGATTGAATCGATATTTTTTCTTTTTTAATTTCTTTCTTTTTTTTCTTTTTTCTTTTTTCTTACATAAAAATTTAAAAATAGAAATTTCGTTAAGTGTTGTCGAGAAAATTATTCGATTATTTCGTTTCGAGTTATTGGAAGGAAAAAGAAAAAGAGAAAGAAAAAGAAAAAGAAAAAGAAAAGAAAAAGAAAAGAAAAAGAAAAGGAAAAGAAAGAAAAAAAAGAAAGATTTGCAAAATCTTTCGTACGTGTTTCGCATCCTTCTATCTCTCTATCCATCCATCCATCCATCCATCCATCCATCCATCCATCCATCCATCCATCCATCCATCCATCTACCTATCTGTCTCTCGTTTTTCTTTTTTTTTCTTTTTTCTTTCCTTTTTCTTTCCTTTTTCTCTTCGACGTCTCCTTTTCGAAATTCTACGAAATACCGGTTGACATTCGAATTGCCAGAGGAAGGAGAGGAGCTTTCTCTCGGACGGAGCTTTCGCGTCGTTGCGAGATGATGCATCGCGCACCGGTTAGGTAAACGTTGCATTTGCATGTAAAAGAGCCTGCCAGTAGTTTATATGAAAATGTAAAATGAAACGGTATTTCACATTGGATCCCTTTCTGACATCTTTTCTCTCGCTTTTACCCGTTCTACTTTTTTCACTCACTCACTCACTCTCTCACGCTCTCTCTCACACACACACTCTCTCTCTCTCTCTCTCTCTCTTTCTCTCCTTTCTCTCTTTCTCTCCTCTCTCTCTTTTTCATTTATACTACAAGCCTCGATCTTAATAAAAAAAAAAAAAAAAAAAAAAAAAAAAAAAAAAAAAAAAAAAATAAGGAGAATCAATTTACTTATTGTATCTACATAATAATAATCAAACGATGGTAAAAATTTGTTTCTTGTCTTTCTTTCTTTTTTCTTTTTTTTTTTTGTTTCTTTTTTTTCGATCAACTAATCCTTAGATTATAAACAACGTTTTCTTTTTATTTATTTTTTTTTTTTTTTTTTCTTTTTATTTACATTTTATTTTTCTTTTTTATTTTTACATTCATTCCCTTCGACAACAATTAAATCATACAGATCGTTGAAAATCAATTAGATCGTTGTCAATATCGAAGATTGAATCGAACGAATTGACATGTCATTGATGTCTAATAAAGAAACGATACTTCGTTTCGAATCTAACGAAGAAAGAAATCATGAAATTCTTTTCGTTTTATTTCTTTCTTCTTTTTTCTTTCGCCCCCCTCCCCTCTTTATTTCTCTCGATCAAATAATAATAATAATAATAATAATAATAATAATAATAATAATAATAATAATAATAATAATAATAATAATAATAATATTAGGTTGGAAACTATGAAACGGGCGTTGAATGAAAATAAGTAACTAAACAAAAGCGCCCGTTTCATAGTTTCCAACTTAATAATAATAATAATCATCATCATCATCATTATTATCATCGATAGATCTCAACGTAAGAACGTGTCTTCTCTTCTTTTACGAACATATCTTATTCCCAATAGTTGGGATCATATCGTATAATTGAAGATCATTGAAAATTTCGTCGGATTGATTTCATTCGATGAACGATCGTGGAGAGTTACTCCGCTTAATTCGTCGAAGTTAAACATTAGACTCTTTCAAAAGAGAAAGAGAGAGAGAGAGAGAGAGAGAGAGAGAGAGAGAGAGAGAGAGTGAGTGATTGAGAGAGAGGGAGAGAAAGAGAGAGAATGAGCTCAGTTGAGCTCGTCCATTATCCGGAAGTGGTTGCTCGAGGCGAGTAAAAGAGGAAGAGGAGTATAAGGGACTTTGATAACGTGCTTAACCAAGCAACTAAACGGATGTAAATCTATGCAGATTGCCTGCTGACAAAAATCTCTCCCCCGTTAGTAGTCGCGGCGTGCGAGAATCGTTTCGGTCATACTACCCCTGCGCCTTCCCCCATTCCTACCATCATTACCTATCTGAAGTTCTCAGAGGACACGACGACGACGACGACGACGACGACGACGACGACGACGACGACGACGACGAAGACGACGACGACGAAGACGACGACGATGAGGACAAGGACGAGGAGATGAGGATGATGACGACGATGAGAGGATAGGTCGATGAAGTTCGAGGAAACGTTACGTGAGGACGAGGAAAGAAGAATGAGTTCTCTCTCTCTCTCTCTCTC
>NC_140813.1:2945000-2947500 GCF_050613455.1 Vespa mandarinia | reverse complement strand
GCACGTATACGCACGCACGTAGCGTGAGACGACGGTCGTAAGTGATAGTAGAATGTGAAGGGTGAAAAGGTTCGTGGGCAGATACGGGGAGGGGGGAGGGTAAAGAAGTAAAAGCTATGGGCGAGGGTGAGGGTGAGGGTGAGGGTTAGGGTGAATTCGCTCGTATTGTAATGTGTCGTAGCGATTATTGAAGAATGCTGCTTCAGCGGGCACCTCGAAAATCTCTCTCTCTCTCTCTCTTTTTTTTTTCCTTTCTTTCTTTCTATATGTAGGTATATATTTATTACGTCTATATGTGTATTTTTATATATGTATGTATGTATCTGTGTATGTATGTGTGTATATATAATGTGAAAAACACTTTCAGTTGGCCCCGGGCAAAACTTATTGCCCGTGTTTCTTCTTAACGCAGTCCAATATCAAAGTTAATATTGCCGGCAACAATTCTTTGAGCCTTGCTTCGTCTGATTAGGCCTTTCTTCTACTTCTTTCTACCTTTTTCTTTTTTTTTTTTTTTTCTTCTTTTTGTTCCTTTTCTACTTTTTCTCCTCATCCTTCTCTTTTTTCTTCTTCTTCTTCTTCTTCTTCTTCTTTTTCTTTTTCTTTTTTTTTTCTTCATTCACTTGGATTCTCCATCGTTGATTGTTTCTTTAGCCAACTCGAAATTTTCCAGAATCCACGAACTGAAACTTTCGTGATTCGTGATGGCCATTTAGCTTCCTTTATTCTCGTAGAAACGATCGAAAATGAAGAGGACGAATAAAGGGTGAAAAAAAAATATAGGAGAGAAGGGGAAAAAAGAAGAAGTAGAAGTAGAAGAAGAAGAAGAAGAAGAAGAAGGAGAAGAAGTATATCAAGGTTTTGCAAGCTGTGTCTATCGGAAAAAGCTTTCGATACTTTTAGTCGATCATAGAAGCTCATATTGAATGTACTACTACTACTACTACTACTACTACTACTACTACTACTACTACTACTACTACTACTACTACTACTACTACTACTACTACTACTACTACTACTACTACTACTACTACTACTACTACTACTACTACTACTACTACTACTACTACTACTACTACTACTACTACTACTACTACTACTACTACTACTACTACTACTACTACTACTACTACTACTACTACTACTACTACTACTACTACTACTACTACTACTACTACTACTACTACTACTACTACTACTACTACTACTACTACTACTACTACTACTACTACTACTACTACTACTACTACTACTACTACTACTACTACTACTACTACTACTACTACTACTACTACTACTACTACTACTACTTATATTTTTCTCTATCAATTCGAATGTCCGATTATTTTTCACAAAACGATGATCTATATTAATGACAGTCGTATCGTTAATTCTTCTTTCTATTCTTTCTACTTATTCTTTTTTTTTCTTCTTTTCTTTTTTAATAAGATCGATCAATAAATCGATATAAATAGATAATTATCATTTTTTTTTTTTTTTTTTTTCTGATACATTTAGAAAAACAATCAGTGAAGTACTTTAATAAATTTTACGTGTGTTTTTCACATTACATATAGAAAATAAATAGTTTTAGTATTCCATAAAAAAGGGGGAAAAAAAAAGAAAAAAACAAAGAAAAAGAAAAAGAAAATAAAGAAACAAAAAGAAAGGTCCCATTTATTCTCGTGATTAATTGTTAAATAAATCAATCTTATTTTAAATTCACATTTATCCGTATTAATATATATATATATATATAACTAATTGGGGAATTTATTTTTAGAATAAATAGAATAAATTTTAGCAACAAGTCGAAGAATTTTTATTGAAACGTTTCGTTTAATACTACGATGTAAGAATGAAAGCTAGTGAGCGAGCGAGCGAGAGAGAGGGAGAGAGAGAAATAGAGAGAGAGAGAGAGAGAGAGAAAGATTGTTATAATGAGAAGCTATAAGCACGTACCAGTAGCAGACCGCACATACTCGTTCTTACTATGAGAAGGGCCTTACGTTTAGAAGTTACGTTAGGTACGTGCTTACGGCTTACCATTACGTCGCGGCTCAAGACGCGGCTAAGCCGAGCGCGCGAGAACCGAGCACGCTTATCAGCGGCCAGTTCTCCTAACAGCTTGTACCTAATAATCCAGGCTAAATTACAAACTCGCTTCCTTGGATTAGACGTTCCTAATGCTCTAGAAGCGCTATCGCCCTAACCTAACGTTTTTCGAGATCTCACCTCGAATCGCCATTATTCCATTCGTGAGAGTGAATTTAATTACTGAGTAAAATAGACAGAGAGAGAGAGAGAGAGAGAGAGAGAGAGAGAGAGAGAGAGTGAGAGAGAGAGAGAGAGAGTGAGAGAGAGAGAGAGAGAGAGAAGATTCAAAGTGTTTCATTGAATGAATCTTCTTAAGAATCCATCAGAAGACACCTCACTGGATAAGATTTTTATTCTATATTGAAAATAAAAATGAAGAAAAATATAAAGTAAAAAAGAA
>NC_140813.1:2937500-2942500 GCF_050613455.1 Vespa mandarinia | reverse complement strand
TCATACATTTTTGTAATATTATCTATCCTCCATTAAAAATATTCAACGTTTAGAGAGCTTTCAGTGTTCATTGATTTATGAATTTTAACGTACCACTTATGACGACATTGTTATGTATCTGTGAATAGGTTCATTTTCTTTTTTTTTTTTTTTTTTTTTTTTTTTTTTTTTCTTTCTTTTTCTTTTTCCCTTCTTAATCGTTTGCGTATCAAAGGGTTTTGATAAAACATGATCGAAAAACGACAAGGAACGCGAGTTATTTGTTATTGTTTGGCTTTTTACGACAGAAAATATGAAGAGCGCGAAAGTAGCTCGTGATACGCAAAGACAGAAAATCTGTCAGACATAAAGACGTATTCGTATTCAAAGAAAATAGAGACAAAAAGACACTTGGGGCCATTGTAAGCGAAAAAGGGACAGAATTGAATGAGACCGAATAGAACCGAATAAGACAGGAAAGGAATGAATAGAAACTGTATAAGTTCGAATAGGATCTAACAAGACTGAATCAAACCGAATAGATTCGAATAAGACTGAATAGGATCGAATAGAATCTAATAGGACAGAATAAGAACGAATAGGATCTCAATGGGATCAAATAGAATTGAGTACGATCGAATATGATCGAATATGACCGAACAAGATCGCGAAAGACAGAATAGGACAGAATAGGACTGAATAGGACTGAATAGTATCGAATATAGGACCGAATCAGGATTGGATCAGATCGGTTCAGCTTGACTCGGTCATCTCGGATCGGATCGGATCGGATTGGTGGATTGGGTCGCGTAGGAGACCGTCTGGACCAGACAGAGGCGATCGATCTTTTTCGGTGCTGCTATTCGATTTTATTCGACCATGTTCAATCTTATTCGATCATATTCAATCCTGTTTGATTCTGGTCGATCCAATTCGAACCTATCCGATCGTATTCGATTCCGTTTGAACGTACATATTTCGTTCTATTCAGTTGGATACGTTACCGTCGGCTTTGTCATTTTGAAGATTTATTTTAATAATATTAAAAATAAAAAAAAGAAAAGAAAAAAAAATATACCTCATATAATTGAAATATTAGAAAGGAACGTGACGTTGGAAAATTTATTGATTTTTATTTTCTAATTGGAAATAAATAAAGCCGATTGATTTTTCTATAAAAAAAAAAAAAAATAAAAAAAAAAAACAGAAAAATTTGTTTGCTTCGAACTTTTATTTTTTCTTTTTTGAGATATTTACTTGAATAATTATTTTATTTAAATATTGCAAGTAAAAGAAAAACTGTCTATATATATATAAATATTTTATATTACACATACATACATACATACATAAATATATATATATATATATAGTAGTAATGTCAACTTGTACTGAATACTATAGATATTCGTAGAGTAGACAATTTTCTAGAGCAAACAACTGACCCTCTCAAATGGATTTCCGTGACCGGCGAATCACGATAGCCGAAAAAGATAGTCCTATAGAAAAGCCCTTTAGGAAATCCTTTGATCTTTGACCGGATGTCTCTCGGAATCCTTATCCCTTTCTTTTTCACGACCATTTCTTTCTGTTCCTTTTCTGAAAGAAACGAGAAAATTCGGTGTCCGATGAATATCGATCGTCTTATCTCTTTTAGTTCTTCTCTTCTATCCGTCGATTTTTCCACTTGCTAAAGGAAAACGTTGTCGACTTTTTTCGATCTCTTTCTCTCTCTCTCTCTCTCTCTTTCTCTCTCTCTCTCTCTCTCTCTCTCTCTCTCTCTCTTTTACTCTTAGCAATAACGTTGGCCAAAGACGTGGAAGGTTTATTTCACGTCTTGGTATCTTCGTGGAAGCTGAGAATGTTCCCTCTCTCTGTCTCTCTCTCTCTCTCTCTCTCTCTCTCTCTCTCTCTCTCTCTCTCGCGCGCGATGTTTTATAAGCCTGATGAATGTGGATTAGACTTTTCTTAGGCGTCTTCCAAGCCCGCTGTCGCTTCCTCGTTTTGTCCTCGTACATCCTCGTCTTTCTTCTTTCCTACCCTTCTCATCCTTCTACATCTTCCTTTCTTGCCCTATCCTTCTCTCTCTCTCTTTCTCTCTCTCTCTCTCTCTCTCTTTCTGCTTCACACACACACACACACACATACACATATACTTCTCTGTAGAAACTCCTTCGAGCTTATGCAGATCCAAGAGATCCGTGCTATCTCAACCTCTTTTCTCTCTCTCTCTCTCTCTCTCTCTCTCTCTCATTCTTTTTCTATCTATCTTTCCTCTACTAAGCTAATTTTTACATTAACCACTTGCTTAAGAAAAGAAGAAAGAAAAGAAAAGAAAAGAAAAATGACATTGACAAATTTCTAACGATTACCGTCTCTTAACCATAATTATTAGATATATATATATATATATATATATATATATATATATATATATAAATTTTATTAAAATTAAATTATCAAAAAATGTCAGATAGAATATACGAATAAAGAATAAAATAATGACCGAGAGAGAAAGAAAAAGAGAGAGAAAGAGGGAGAGAGAGAGAGAGAGAGAGAGAGAGAGAGAGAGAGAGAAAAGAGAAAGAGAAATAATTACTACGAGAAACGTCAAAAGATAATACATTCTAAGGAAAGTTTAAAGAAGACGAGGTTGAAGAAGTAAAATAAGAAAAAGAGGATCTATAAGAAGAAGACGAAGGAGAACGAGTGAGAGTAGTAGTAGTAGTAGTAGTAATAGTAGTAGTAGTAGTAGGAGTAGGAAAGTTAGAGATTAAACGAGCGTCGTAATAATTTTCGTTGGAAATAACGAGGAAAAGATCCGGTATCCGGGCGGCAATGAAAAATGCTTCCCGAGGCGCGAAGTGGGCGCTTCGTGGACGACAATGGGAGATGCAGGATGAGAGGGAAGGAACTTTCGAGATGGAAGACAGATGTCAAGCCGTTACGTGAGGTCTCGCTAACTACGTAATTACATCGTTCGTTCCTCTTCCCTTCTCTCTCTTTCTCTCTCTCTCTCTCTCCCTCTCAATCTTTCTCTCTCTCTCTCTCTCTCTCTCTCTCTCTCTCTCTCTTTCTCTCTTCCTCTATCTATCTCTATATCTGTTCATTTCTCTATTCGCCGACGAACAGCTTTAGCAGTACGAAAATTACCGAGTGTTGTTCACGGTCCAGGAATCGCTGACGCGTGCGAAGCCAATGCTTTTCGGCTTGGACGTTGGTACCACCACCCTCGGCACGTCGCATTACGTTCAACACCGAGAATATCCTGCCCCGCGCGATTGGATTTGAACGCACGTTGAACGAATCGTATGGTACCATACCATACCATACCATACCATACCATACCATACCATACCATACCATACCATACCATACCATATTGCACCGTACCGCACCGCACTGCACCGCACCACGCTACACCGTACCAACCTTTGGATTTTCCATGAGCGCGCTGTACCGCCACCATCCATTAATTTTGCTGACTCGCTCGAGTACCCTTTGTCCGGCTTTTCCTTTTCCTCTCGTCCTACCCCTCTGCTCCTACCCCCTGTCTCTACCTCTCTGCTCTCCCATCACCCCAACCCCATCCCAACCCCACCCCTTCCAGCCATGCTTTTCGGGCCATCTCGTTACCGTCAAATCGACTTTATTCTCTTATTTCTTTCCTTCCTTCATTCCTTCCTTCTTTCCCCTCTTTCTTTCTTTCTTTCTTTCTTTCTTTTTTTCTTTCTTTCTTTCTTTCTTTCTTTCTTTTTTTTCTATTTATTTTTTGGTTTTGTTTCGTTTTTTTTATTTTCTTTTTTTTTTTTTTTTATTTTCTTCTTCGGTTTTTTCTTTTTTCTTTACTTTTTATTATTACTATCATTATTTTTCTTTTTTTTATTTCTTTTTTTTTTTTTCCAAATTTTCTTTTTTCTTTAAATCTCTTTTAATATCTCTTTTAAATATTCCTTCCCTTTCCCTTCCTCTTCCTCCTTTTCTTTTTTTACTTTCTTCTTTCATTTATTTTATTTATTTAGTTTTCTCTCTTTTTTCTTTCCTCCACGCCCCCCCCCCCTTTCCTTCTTTTTCTCTTCCCACGAGTACATAGAGGTACTCGACATCTTTTCATCGACATTTTTTTCCTTTTTTCTTTTTCTTTTTTTTTCCTTTTTTTCCTAAAGCTTACGAACTAAACGCCCTCGTTTCTTCTTCGTCTATACGTACTTGCATTTCTTTCTTTCTTCCTCTCTCTTTCTCTCTCTTTCAATTTTTCTTAAAAACCTTCCAAAAAGAAAAAAAAAAAAAGAAAAAAGAAAATGAAGAACAAAGAAAGTAAGAGAGAAAAACAATGGACACGTATATATCCGGTGATTAAATTACGAAAATGATATGGATTCCGAGAGAGAGTGAGAGAGAGAGAGAGAGAGAGAGAGAATCATGAGATAGGTTTCGTATGCGATCGTATTGTCGCGTTTAAATGATGATTCAATATATAGTCCGTGTAGGGTAAGGATGTTTAGAGGCCAACTGTGGTTAAGCCACAAAGTCATTACCGATTAACATAATGATTAGCATAATTAATGCCGTAGGGGGTAAGTGGATAATAGGTGAGTGAGTGAGTGAGTGAGTGAGTGAGTGAGTGAGTGAGTGAGTGAGTGGGTGGGTGGGTAGATTGTGGGGTGGGGGTCGACGGGTGTGGGAGGACGGTTAGTAGGACGGCACGGTTCGCCACGTTATCGTCAACAATTAATGTCGACTTATCTCCGGCACGGAGGGTAATATATCGTATAAGGTACGTTAGGCGTAGCCCAGGGAATATTAGGAATACTCTCGTAGCGAATATGTACGAGCATGTAACGAGCTCGTCGTCTCCGTACGATGGTTTATCGTAATCACGATAACTATGTTTCTGATCGTTCTCAGAGAGAGAGAGAGAGAGAGAAAGAGAGAGAGAGAGAGAGAGGAGAGAGGAGAGTAGAGTGTAACTAGAAACTCGACGTTGATAATATCGTTGATTTCTCTGATAAGAAAGACAA
>NC_140813.1:2932500-2935000 GCF_050613455.1 Vespa mandarinia | reverse complement strand
AGATCGAATAAGAAGGGTGAGGATATCAGGGGGTTGATAGGACGAAAAAGGTTTTTGGTAGTTTTTCCGCGCAAATTGCATTTACGGATGACCGGCTAAGGAGCATTAATCCGTAGAGATGGTCGGATATATTTCGGCGGATTTTACAGGACATTAAGACGTATCCGGCGACATGTAAAAACGAGAATAACCAAGAGAAAGAGAAAGAGAGAGACAGAGAAAAAGAGAGAGAGAGAGAGAGAGAGAGAGAGAGAGAACGGTTCGCGTACACGTAAACGCAATTAACCGGTGGCCTAGCTAGAGAAAGAACGAGAAAGAGAGACAGAGAGAGAGAGAGAGAGAGAGAGAGAGAGAGAGAGAGAGAGAGAGAGTATGGAGGAAGGAAGGAAAAGCAGGTCAAACGTAACGCTCGCTCCAACTATGATACATATATATGTACATACGTACATACGTATATACGTATACATACATACATACATATATAGATTCGCTGCACCGCCCATAACGTTACTTACTTCGAGTTTCCGCCCGCAAGGACGATCGTTAGATGAAACGAAATTGTTTGTGCGGCAACGACGTTAGAGCAGCTACAAGCATAGCGACGTATGTTCGATCTATTACCTATGTCCATTTACCCAATCTCTGTTTTCTATTATTTCTAATTTATATTTATATGCATATATATATATATATATATATATATAATTTATATATAATTATATAATTTAATATAATATTTATATATTAGCTATTTCATCGAATAATTCGCGATCCTTCAGATACTTTGTTTATGATATTTAGTTTAATATTCGATTATTAGTAAATAAATTAGTTTGATGAATACTATAATATTTGACAAGTATCTAATCAAATGATTTCTCTCTCTCTCTCTCTCTCTCTCTCTCTCTCTCTCTCTCTTTCTCTCTTTACTTAATGTCGAGAGAAATTATTTTTATCGTAAATTACCATATTCTCTCGTGTAATCGAATCGAATACGTATAATGGTTACACACGAGAAATTGCAAAGGTATTTGTTTTGTAAATATTCCAACGATTATGCCCGATAATATCCCCGTACGTTCGATTGATAATTGATTGGATTTACATGGAATATTAATCGGACATATCGATTGAAAGATAACGTTTAGCTAGAAGGTCCACGTTAACTTTTGTTTGCAAATTATGAGACTTTCAAATCCGCCCCACTCCCCTTCCCATCCCACATTTTCCCCTATTTCCACCATTCCATACCCGTTCCACTCCGCTCCATCACCTCGTCACTCCATCCATCTGTGATTTTCATCGTTACTCGTATTTCCCCGTGAAATCGTCTCTCTCTCGCTCTCTCTTTTGTTTGTTTTTTTTTTTTTTTTTTTTTTTTTTTTTTTTTTGATTTTTTTTTTTTAATCTTTTCATATTTTTTTTCTTCTCCTTTCTTCTTCTGGTCCGTTTGTTTAGAGAGCTGTGTTAGTTCGAGGACTAACCCGTTTGCTTTGTTAGACGATCGCGTTTGTACGAACGCAATTACATTAATGAAATCGCCCGAGATTAACGTTCGTGCGGTTGCACGCGATAACCCCCTGGAAACGATTGCGATAATGAAAGTATGCATGTTGAAAGGCGATGGTGTTGACGTGTTAAAAAAAAAAAAAGAAAAAAGTAAAGAAAAGTAGAGAGAGAGAGAGAGAGAGAGAGAGAGAGAGAGAGAGGAAGGGAAAAGGAAAAAGAAAAAGACACACAAAAGAAAGAAGGAAAAAAAGAGAATGAATGATATTTAAAGGGAAATAAATTTGATAACGGTACTTAATCGTTTCATCGTTTCACGAGATCGAGTCTTTTCGTCTTTTATAATTTTTTTTGTTCTCTCTTTTTTTTTCTTTTTTTTCTTTTTTCTTTTTTTATTTTTATTTTTATTTTTATTATTACTTTTATTATCGTTATCGTTGTCGTGTTATTGCTATGTTATCGTTCTATTTGAAAAATACACAAAGGATGGAAAAATTGAAAGAGTATTAAATAGAAAAAAAATATTTCGTTTTCTATCATGGATACGAACGAAATGGTGGCAAACGTCCATTTCAACGATTCGGTGTTGCACCTCATAAAGGATTCGATCGGATTCGATATTCATGGGCTTATGACAGAGTGTTAAGCCGATTATAGGTTGACGTCCATTTGAATCAAGGAAGACGTCATCGCTTTGTGGAATATAGTACAATAGACTCTCCCTCTGCCTCTCTCTCTCTATCTCTCTCTCTCTCTCGTGTATTTGATTCAAAGCAACGAGAACTAAGCTATTCTCGAAAGGTTAGCACGTTAATGAAGGATCTAAAATGAGAATATAGAATTAACTTTCTATCGAATGATCGAATAGTGTCGAACGTATCGATATTCCTTACGTAATATTATATCTTTTTTTTTTTGTATTGTTTTTTTCTTTTTCAAAAATAGGGAAATGTATATATATATATATATACAGAAAAAAGTGTGTGCATGTGCA
>NC_140813.1:2922500-2927500 GCF_050613455.1 Vespa mandarinia | reverse complement strand
ACTTAAAAGTGTAATTCGAGAAAGAAACAGGAGATCCGAATGAATTTAGTAAAATTAGATCGTCGAATATGCCATTCCCTGGATAATATATCAAGGTACTCTATAATCTCATTACCGAGAGATAATGACAGGCTGAATTCGAGAGACATGAGCTTCAAAATACAAAATCGAGAGAGACAGAGAGAGAGAGAGAGAGAGAGAGAGAGAGAGAGAGAGCCATTGTTAGACTCTACGTTCAACTACGTGATAACGATCGTATATCCTTGTAGCATATATTTTATCTATTAAATATCTATTATAATGACAATCTATACGATAAACAATAAATACATTAAAAACATTTTTGATATTTAGAAAATTCAAAAAGAAAAAAAAAAAAAAAAAAAAGAAAGCACATACGATATATTACACGTATCACTGTAGTGGTATGTTAAAAAATGTGAAAAGAGGAAAGTTAAACAAAACAATGGATGGAAGAAAGAGGTATAGAAAGAAAAAGGAAAAAGTAGAAGAAAGAAAGAAAAAGAAAAAAATATAAATTATAGAATAGATCTCTTTCACGTTTGCCTTTTATAACGAACGACATTTTCAAAGTTATTCGATATCTCAAATGGCAGCTTTGGTTTTTCTCTCGATAAAAATCGAAAAAAATCCTTTACATGGTCGCGCACGGTTCGATATTTTAACGATAAACGTTCCAATAAAATGAAAAAAAAAAAGAGAGAGAGAGAGAGAGAGAAAGAGGAAGAGAGACGGAGAAAGTAAAAGACGAACAGGCGAACGAACCAAAAGAGAGAGAAAGAGAGTGAAAGAGAGAGAGAGAGAGAGAGAAAAAAAAGTTGATAAAATTCGAGAGAAGAGTAAATTTCAACGTTTGAAAATGCACGCTCGCTTCTCACTCGTTCAGGTATCGCGACTTCGAGACGGATCCTTGAAAATTTACGCTACCGTAGGTATTAAATCACATTGAATTATGCACTATCACGTGAATACGGGGTGAGAGGAGAATGGACTAGGTTGATGGGAGTTGAGTGGATGAACGGGGAGGACGAGATCTAACCGTGGACTTTATACATTGGTGTGCGCGCTCGCGCACACTTGGAATGCGTTTGCATAAATGGAGCGTGAAATGGACGCGTCGCGTCGCGTAGCGTCGAGTCGAGTCGAGTCGAGTCGAGTCGAGTCGAGTCGGCTCGCAACGTGACGCGCGTCCCGTCGTTCTAAAAGCGCGAAAATTTTTCAAAAATTCACCTCGCCGAAAAGCACTTCGCACGAAGCAACGTGATCGACGTGATTTTACCTTCCCCGAAGATGGATTTAACACAAAAAAGAAAAAAAAAAAAAAAAGGGAGAAAAAGAAAAAGAACAAAAAAAATAGAACAAAAATGAGGAAAAGAGAAACGAAACGAAACGAAAAAAAAAAAAAGAAAAAGAAGAAGGGAAAAGAAAAAACCTTCGGTATAGCGAAAGATCATTTAATCGGGCTCCGTTCGTTTGTTATAATCGATGGGAATTCATTTTCCTCCTTTTCTTTTCCTTTCTTTTTCGTTCTTTTTTTTCCTTTTTTTTTCTTTTATCTTTTTTTTTTTTTTTTTTTTTTTTTTTTTTTTTATTTGGAAAAATATTTCGAAGGTAGTTGAAAACAAAGTACCAAAAAAAAAAAAAAAATAAAGATAGACAAAGAACAAAGGTAAAGACAAAGTAGTCATCAAAAGAGACAAAGGCCTAATAAATACTTTCATATTTTCTCTTTTTGGTTTTTCGAATAATATTCTTTTGGCGACTTTTTTCTTCTCATCCTCCTCTTCCTCTTCTTCTTCTTCTTCTTCTTCTTTTTCTTCTTCTTCTTCTTCCTATGTATGTATTTTTTTTTTTTTTTTTTTTTTTTTTTTTTTTTTTTTTTTTTTGTTAGTCGTTTCTTTTTTCGTACAAAAAAGAAAGTACTACAAAGCGATACGAGATATTCTAAGATCGTAAGATAGAGCTGAAAAAGAATGGATGATTGAAAAATCGTAAGAGACGTTTCGTTCATGCGAACGATTTTGTGAGTATCGTGGGACGAGTTTCTTGATCCTGAACGTCAATTTCGAGGCCGCCTACTTGGCTGTACTCCAACAAAGGGTTGGACCCTCTTTCTCTCTCTCTCTCTCTCTCTCTCTCTCTCTCTCTTTCTCTTCCTAAAAGCCTCGAGATTCGCCAAAGACTTTTTTTTACCTATGTACGGAACTTGCCCGGGAAAAGAAAAAAAAAAAAAAAAAAAGAGAAAAGAAAAAAAAGAAAAAAAACGAAGAAATTTCAATTCGCACAAAAGGAACGTTAAAGAGGTGAAACGCTTAAATCTCATATCTCAAAAATCTCTCGTTTGTTACCGATTTCAAAAGGAGAGACAGAAAAATTGAGAGAAAGAGAGAGAGAGAGAGAGAGAGAGAGAATTATATTATTCATATTATTGTTATCATCCATTATTGACACCCTTAACCATTTGTTTAATTTTTACTCATTCTTATTTCTTTCTCTCTCTCTGTCTCTCTCTCTATCCATCTATCTATCTATCTATCCATCTATCTATCTATCCATCTATCTATCTATCTATCTATCTATCTATCTATCTATATATCTTTCTATTAATTTTTCTGTCTCCGTCTGGCATATATACAATAATTTTACGATGTATTTCGATAATCGCATAGTAAACGAAACCACGGCGTTATGCGATTGTCACGGAAATTTGAGAAAACAGTATCGTATCGGCGATATCAATATAAATAATATCAAATTATTTTCTATATTTTCAGTTTGCGAATTAATATGATCGAGGTGTCGCATAAATCGATTTATGACATTGGAAAATCAAACGACAATACGTTCAATCATCGTCCATTTTAATACGTATATACGTATGAGAAATATACATACGTAATGAGAAATATTACTGACAAAATTCGATGTTTGATTAAACGAATGTCGAAGTTATATTTCCCTTGCCCCCGTCTACCCCTCCACCTCTCTCTTTCCAAAGAAAAAGAGGAAAAGAAAAAAAAAAGAAAAAGTAGAAACCAATTGAAAGTAATGCGAAATATACGATGAAACAATTTTTGGAAAGGATAAATAATAATAATTGAATTCGAACGAGGAATTGTGAGTAAGGGATGTGGATGAGGAGGGATGAGGGGTGAATTTACAGTCATGAATTAAGATTATATTACAAAAATTTGAATTTGATTTTCTTCCTTTTTTTTCTTTTTTCTTTTTTTTTTTTTTGCTTTTGCTTTTGCTTTTTTCTTTTCCTTAAGACGATGCCACGTGAAAGATGAGACCAATTTATTTAGGAAATAGAACTAAAATGATGGGAAGAGGGATAGAGATAAAGATAGATAGATAGATAGATAGATAGATAGATAGATAGATAGAGAGAGAGAGAGAGAGAGAGAGAGAGAGAGAGAGAGAGAGAGAAATAGAGTAAGTAGAGGGAGAGAAGCTAGAGGCTTTGTCTTCGATGAGCAGTAACCGAGGAAACGGTAACGTGGAACGGGCAACAATGGGTTATTGTGCGAAGACAGGAGCGTGCTACCGTCTCGTCCCTTAATACATGGGCTCGCGTTGGTGTTGTGTCCCTAGGACGATGCCAGCTGAGAGAGAGAGAGAGAGAGAGAGAGAGAGAGAGAGAGACAGGAGGTAGAGAGGGTCCAATGGCCGTCCGTTAGAGAACAGTAATTACCGTGTGCCTCATGCACGATGATCTGCGAGATCTAGGACATTCTCATGATTAGGAACCTTCCTTTGTATATCCTCTACGTATTTTACGAAGCTCAAATTTCTTTCCTATATTTATATATATGTGTGTGTGTGTGTATTTTATATCAGGGATATTTTATATAGAAATTCTACGACCTATCAAATTTTCTTTCTTTTTCATCGTCTTCTTCTTCTTCTTCTTCTTCTTCTTCTTTTTCTTCTTCTTTGTCTTCTACTTTTTCTTCTTCTACTTCTTTTTCCTCTACTTTTTCTTCTTTTTTTTTTTTTTTTTTTTACTTTCGCTCCTTCTTTCCTCCTCTTCTTTTCACGTAGGAAGGATCGTATTGTTGGAAATTCGAGAAGAAATGAAACCCAACCGTGCAAATCAGGAAATCCGAAAGTTCGGCGAGTCTTCTTTGAGTGAGAATAAATCGGAAAAATGTTCTGGTGAGGAGGGGGTGGAAGATAGGAGGCGGGGGGGGTGAGGGGGTTTATCTCTTTGGAAATTCTATGTTGAGGTCGCCAAAAACTTGTGCACTTTTAAGAAAGAAAAGAAGAGAGAGAGAGAAAGAGAGAGAGAGAGAAAGAGAGAAAGAGAGAAAATTCATGACGTAATATAGTACTGCCCTATATTTCCCTGGAGCTTATACTGGGCGGGCCAAAAGTTACTAGATGGTATTAAAAATCAATTACACTTTCTTTCTCTCTTCTTTTTTTTTCTTTTTTTCTTTCTTCTTCTTCTTCTTCTTTTTTTTCTTCTTCTTCTTCTTCTTCTTTTTTCTTCTTCTTCTTCTTCTTCTTCTTCTTCTCTTTTCCTTTCTCTTCGAGACTTTCCTTAGACTTCTAGTTAAGTTTTTTCGTAGTTTTGCAAGTTAAGTTTGTAGGTTTAAAATCTACGATAAAAAAAAGAAAAGAAAAGAAAAGAAAAGTAAAAGAAGAAGAAGAAGAAAAAGAAAAAAGGAAACAGAAGAAAAATTTGTCCAGAACCTCTCGAAAGAGATTAATTGATTTTTTAAAAATTATCTAAGCAAAAACTTTTGGCTCATCCTATATATCTACAACACATAGACACACGCACACACAGAAAAAGAGAGAGAGAGAGAGAGAGAGAGAGAGAGAGAGAGAGAGAGAGAGGGAGAGAGAGAGAGAAGTGAAGAAGAAAACGAAATATATATTTTTTACACGATTTTTGATTATTTATCTTGAAAACGATTAATATAAAATCTGTTAGGATTAATACATTTTACATTGGACGTCGGTAATAC
>NC_140813.1:2917500-2920000 GCF_050613455.1 Vespa mandarinia | reverse complement strand
ATTTACAATTTTAATTTAATATTTCATTTTAACATTCAAAGAGCTTAATGACGTATATTGGAACAATTTCATTAGCTTATTTAGTTCCTAGATCATGTATAAACATTTTTTAATATGTTTATACAGAGAAAAAGAGATAGACATAGATGGATAAAGAGGCAGAGAGAGAGAGAGAGAGAGAGAGAGAGAGAGAGAAAGAGAACAATCGTTTCCAACTGAGCACAAAGTCGAAGGTAACGGGAAGAAGTAAAGGGGGAGGGGATGGTCCTACCTTAATCAGAATCAGCCTGTAGCTAATCGGGCAAGGGTGACTCGAACGGCAAGCAGCTTTAATAACCCATGACATTACTCGGATTAGCTGCTGGTAATTAGAGTAACCGCGGCTTCTGACGATAATCAAGGCCATCTTTGCCGAGAGAGACAATCTTGCCTCTTGCACGTTGCGGTTGAACCGATATAGTCCTTGGCTATCTTGGCTACCACGTGCTCGAGCAAATTTTACTCTCCTAAAATCTTCCTCTCTCTCTCTCTCTCTCTCTCTTACTTTACCCTTGACGTCGCTGGAACGTCACATATTTCAAGGAAAAAGGAAAATCTTTTTACATAAGCAAATATATAATAAATTCACATGATTCACCGAATCATTCGAGGATTCTAATTTTCATATAAACTTTTTTACGTATTTTTTCGAGGCCTAAAAAAAAATTTGTTCATATTTATTTATTTATTTATTTTTTTTTTTTTTTATTTATTTATTTATTTATCTTTTTTTTCTTTTTTTTAACGTACGTTCCGATAGAAATTTTCGATAAAGAAAAGGAAAAAGAAAAAAAAAAAGGATTTTCCCTACTCCCAATACCAAGAACGGGAAGGATATTATATTGACATTATGACAGGTTTTGACGACTATGAAAGGAGACAGAAAGTTATGGGGACCTTCATCGTTCTATATAAATGCGTGGGACGAGATGGAAAGAATTTGTCAGGGAATAAAAAGATATCGTAGAATTTCTTCTCGTTTTCCGCGTCGTCGCGGGTCCTTCGAATCGAACGATGATCTGAACGAAGAAAAGAAGGAAGACGAGGACAAGGACTAGGACGTAGACGAGGACGAGGACGAAGACGAAAAAGAAGAAGAAGAAGAAGAAGAAGAAGAAAGAGAAGGGAAATGTCACTGGTGGCATCTAATTTCGTAGGAAGCTTTTGGATAAAAAGGTGTAAAGGCTTCTCGAGAGGATGCTTCCACGCGAACAAATTTGCTGAGCGCAAAGAACTCGCTCGGTGCTATCTCACTTATCGAGATGAACTCTCTCTCTCTCTCTCTATCTCTCTCTCTCTCTTTCTCTCTCTCTTTCTCTTTCTCTTTCTTTCTCATCTTGAAGAAAGAAGAGAGAAAGAGAGAGAGAGAGAGAGAGAGAGAGAGAGAGATAGGGCAGGGGGGGAATGAAAAGTAATTGCGCGAAATGGAGAACGCGTTGAAGCGTTATAAGGCTTGCCAGAATATCCGATCTTTCTTAAATCGAATCGACCGAATTACCATCTTAACTTCGTCCTTCCGATTCACGTTTTTTTACAATTAAATATTCCTAAAAATATCGTCTTATCATTACGAAGAAATATATATATATTTAAATATATTCAGGAGAAAAAGAAGGAAGAAAGAAGAAAGAAAATTATGTGAGACGTGAATGAAAATTGATTGGAAATTTTTGATGGCATTTAAGGAAGTCTTAAAGAAGAAAATAAATCAGTAAATAAATAAATAAGTAAATAAATAAAAAGGAAAAAAAAATGAATATGTCATTTCTTTTCTCTTCTCGGTTTGTTTGTTTGTTTGTTTTTCTGCTTTTATCTGTTTTTTTTTTTTTTCCTTTCTTTTTTCTGTTTCATTCATTTTACCATCAATACCATTGTTATACGTCGATGTATCATTATAATGGTACAAACAATACGAATATAATTTTCTATTAAATATAATGCCGTTCAATCGTAAAATGTTCCCGTTCGTTCTCTTTTCTTTTATCGCCGTAAGACAGACGATTGGATTGGATTCCCGTTTTCACCGCGATAAAGAAAGCCAAGTTGGAAATTGCTCTTTCCACGAGGATGTGCGAAGTCACGTTAAGAAACTCGATTTTAATTCGTTCCGAGTTAAATTAGATCCTTTTTTTTCCCTTTCCCTTTTTCTTTTTCGTTTTATATCAAAAAAAAAATTTTGTTTCCTTTTCTCTTTTTTTTTTTTTTTTTTTTTTTTTATTTTGTATTTCCATCGAATATTTAAAGATAACGAAAGAAGACCAAAAAAAAAAAAGAAAAGGAAATCGAAAAGCATGCGTTGTGTATATTACGAATTTATTCGTGAAAATTTTGAGTACTGACATAACGTGCATTCGTAAGCGTAAAAATCTTTGAATGTTTTTCGATAAAGAAAGAGAGAGAGAGAGAGAGAGAGAGAGAGAAGAAAAAAAGGGGAAGAAAAAAGGGGAAAGAAAAATTCTCA
>NC_140813.1:2905000-2912500 GCF_050613455.1 Vespa mandarinia | reverse complement strand
TTTTCCGTCTTCCGATTACTCGTTCAACCATGAACTAAATGAAATCGATACATATATATATGTATACATATGTGTATGTGTGTGTGTGTGTATAGTATGATAGAAATTATGATCGATGGTGAGATTTGTTCGAAATTTTTATCAATTGAAATTTATTTTTATCTATTGACAAAAAAGAAAAATAAAAAGAAAATAATAATAATAATAATAATAATAATTATTATTATTATAAAAATAGGATAAAAGTGAAAAATCAAAATAAGAAACAAAGACGACTTGTTAATAATTATAATTATTATTATTATTAACTTCGAAATTGACAAAAGAAGATTCCTTTTTGGATCCATTGAAAATATTTGTCATATTAATTCCACGAAAAATCATTTTGACCATTTATACATACATACATACATATATATATATATATATATATATATATATATATATATATATATAATATCAATATTAATATGATTTTAATTGTTCAAAAGAAGATTATAAAAGAGAAATAAGAAAAAAAAAAAAAAAAAAAAAAAAGAAAAAAATGTGTAAAGAAAAAAATTGATGCGACTTTTTATTCATCGTCGATACGTTAAATTGGACAGTTCCATTGATATTTAATAATATAATGAATAGATCACGAATAGATAACGAAAGTGAAGTCTTGTAAACGCGTCTTGAGGTTTTCTACTTAAATCGGTAGCGACACGTCGTCTTTAACGATCTTGCTTTTACGCTCGTAAAAGGGTGTCACTGTTACTTTCCATCCACCTCCGTAGCCGACGAAACAATTCCTGACCATCGATCCCTTCTCTCCCTTTCTCTCTTTCCCTTCTCTCTCTCTCTCTCTCTCTCTCACTTCTCCTCTTCCTCTTTCTCTTTCTCTCGTTCTCTCGGAAGCTCGCGTTTTCATCCAGCCCTCGTCGATGCTTGGAGCGAGCGCGATATGTTGTGAAATATGTATGGTCGACGTGAAAAGAGCCATAAGGTAAGAGGAAGGGCCTGAACGTGCGAGAGAAAGAAGAGAGACGAAGAGAGAAAGAGAGAGGAATGGTGAAAGGGAGAGGAAGGGAAGAGAGGTGAGAAAGGGAGAACGAAAAAAAAAAAGAAAGAAAAAAGAAGGACGTAATACGAGGGGTAGGTGTTAAAGTTCAAACGAAGAAGGAGCCACCCCTGTGTCTCTATGCCCTTTTAACGATACGACATAAATAGAGGGTGTTTAATCTTTCGACTCCATGTACAATCTATATATATATATATGTGTGTGTGTGTGTGTGTGTGTGTGTGTGTGTATGTGTGTGTATGTATACAGCCGTCCACTTTTTTCTCTTTTTTCTCCTTTCTTTTTTTCTTTTCTTCTTCTTTTTTTTTTTCATTTCTTTTTCTTCGTGCATACGTACAAACAGATTACCTTCGAAACTGTTATAGCACGGAAAGAGTATCGTTCCCATAAACATACTATATATATATATATATATATTTCTAGAGTATAATTTTAATAGTAATAATTATAATAGTATATCTTTGTTTTTCTTTTTCGTGTTTGTTCCAGGTAAGATTTTGAACTAGTGATTTATGGTGCTAAGGAAATGAGAGGAAAGAAGGCGAGGGGGCGGGGGAGGGGGAAATAAAAATCAAGGAAAAAATCTCCGAAGGATTATTAGAGAGAATGACATATATACGATTGTAAAAAAACTGAAGGTAGGTCCAATCCAAAATTTTCTCGAATATACAATATACGAGATAATATAATATATTTCATAATTACTTATATATATATATATATATATATATATATATATATATATATATATATATATCGAAAGAGATCACAGAAGTCTCACGAATGAATCATCAAGATATAAAGATTCCGCCCGAAAGAACACAATGATCGAGATGTAGTGATCGTCGATTATAAGAAAGAAAAATTGGAAAAGAATTAAATAAATAAATAAAGAAATAAATAAATAAATAAATAAATAAATAAATAAATAAATAAATAAATAAAACAAAATAATCGTCGAATGACGGACGAAAAAAACTTAACAAATAATATACTTGACGTTAATTATTCGTACAATGAATATAGAATTAGATCGGTTTTAATGACAAAAGTATAGAATTAATTCGTAATCGAGACTCGATTGACGTTCTAAGTAGAATCGATTCAATTTCCCCGTTGCTTTTCACTTCCTTTCTTCTCCTTATTCCTCCTATTAGTTGTCATCATTATCACATTTCTTACCTTAACTCTCATTCCTACTCTTCTTCCATCTCTTTCTTCGTCCTACTCGTTGTCATCATCATTATCATCATCATCATCATCATCACTTCTCCTCGCGTAACTCTCTTTCTTCCTCTTCTTCTTCTTCTTCCTTCTCCTCCTCCTTCACCTCCACCTCCTCTTCATCCTCCTTTTCCTCCTCCTTTCGTCGTAACGTAGCTACGGGCGACGATTGTCGCTCGTTCCTGAAATACCTGTGTCAGATATTGCGTGTCTAACAATAGGACGAGATAGTCGAGCGTCAGAATGAGTAGAATATTCCAAGCTCGTCGTTGTTCTCCTCGTCCTCCTTTCTCCTTTACATTTCTCTCTCTCTCTCTCTCTCTCTCTCTCTCTTTCTTTCTCTCTATCTTTATCTATCTCCGTCTTTCTCTCAATCTGCCACTTCGTTCGATGATTTCTCTACGTCTTCCCTAACCATTCACTCTTCCAAAGGCAGCAGATCTGCGAAGGGATTCGTCTATGTCTCTACATTCGAGATCTTTCCCTATCCCTTGCCAAACTATTTGTCTATCGAGAGGGGAACCTACGTAATTTTCCTACTCCTTCTCTCACCCCCCCCCCTATTCCTTTGAATCACTCCTTGCCGCTCTTCTTGTTCTTCTCCTACTTCTCTCTCTCTCTTTCTCTTACTACTTCTCTCCTTTATCCTATCTTGACTTCTATCATCTCGACGAAGCGTCGTTATGTCTCTTTCTCTCTCTCTCTCTCTCTCTTTCCCCCCCTTCTTTCTCTCTGTCTCTCTTACAAGATATGTGTGTCTCTTTCCTTCTCTCTATTTCTCTCTCTCTCTCTCTCTCTCTCTCTCTCTCTCTCTCTCTCTCTTTTCACTGTACCGTTTATCTATGTGACTCTTCCTCTATCTCTATTTCTACTTCTCTCTCTCTCTCTCTCTCTCTCTCTCTCTCTCTCTCTATCTCTCTCGTTTAACTTCTTCTCTCTATCTCTCTATCTATCTATTTCTCTCTCTCTTTCCTCCTTTTCTCACCCATCGTTGAGCTTTCTCTCCAACGAGCCGACAAATCTAGGACACCGTCTGTCGTTAGCGTGCTTGGAGAAACGGAGGACGGCCGCGGGAGTGTTGCTGACATAATTATGATTAACTATAATACCAGCGGGCGCAGCAAACATCCGAGACGACGACTACGACGACTACGACGACGAAGACGAGGACGGTGTGCGGCGTACGGTTCGCCGCTTTCCGCATCGCCGAGCTGCCGCCACTGCTGCTGCTGCTGCTACTGCTGTTACTGCCGCCGCCCTCCTAGTCCTCCTCCTCCTCCTCTCCCTCTTTCACCACCCTTATCCCATCTTCGTCTCTTTTCTCTTTATTTTCCTTTCCTTTCCTTTCCTTTCCTTTCCTTTTGCCCTATCTTTTCATCGTGATCTAAAATTCATGGCTTCGAAAAATGATCTGACCTCGTTAATATTCCGTTAAGATGTATTTTTTACGTTATTACATATGTATGCTATCTCGATTATATCCTTTCATAAATACATACATAAATGCATACATAAATACATATATATATATATATATATATATATACATACATACATAGGTGGAATATAATTAGCCGTATACTTTAAATATCTTAACTTAATGATATAATTTAATTGATTAAAGTTATTAATAATAAATTAATTAATTAGTTGATCGATCGATTAATTAATTATCATTCACAGTTTCTGGGTCAGGGACGAATATACTATCATCCGTAATCCCTCATGACCTGTTATCCTCGGATTATTCCTCCTCCTTCTCCTCCTATATCTTCCCCAATACGCAGGTGAGAATTTCAAAGGAAATATTGTTTGTTTCCTTTCCGATAAGGATAACAAAGGCAGCGGGGAGTGGAGGGAGGGGGTGGGCGGAAAGAGATAAGGGATATCTTTATTATTATTGAAGTAACTGTTTGTTTAAATTTTAAGTCTTAGACTTGGCGCATCAGTAGTCGAAGTAAAACACTGTTCGGGTTAATGGCTCGCATCGGGTGATGTAATTCGAGCGTAGGTAAGCCCGGAAACTTGCAAAACGAAAGTTTAATTTAGCGTCGGGTTGGAAGGAAGTTTGGTTGGTGAAGTGAAAGATGTAATATAGATAGAACAACTCTATCTTTCTCTCTTTCATCGGTACAACGTTAAACTTCTTCACGCAAAATTTCAAAATGCTAGTGGAAGCTAAGTATTGGCCAGCGTCTAATTACAAGACAAAGAGATAAATGATATAGATTAATTCATTAGCGAAGACAAACGCGTATTCTTGTAATACAATTATAATTCTTTTCATGTATGAGTAGGTGGATATCTCTCTCTCTCTCTCTCTCTCTCTCTCTTTTTCTCTCTCTAGTTTTACTCAATAGAAACCCGAGATTCGTACGGATAACCAACTGCTTTCTTGGTCTAATTGGTACAATTGTTCGAGATAATGACGTAGGATTAGTTTTCACGAAGTAACGCCTCGTTTTATTTCGAAAATTAGGAATAATTGTTTCTTTTTTCTTTTATATATATATATATAAATTAATTAATTGTTAATTAATTAATTTTATTTTGATTTAATTTAATTTGATTCAATTGAATTGAATTGAATTGAATTGAATTGAATTGAATTGAATTGAATTGAATTGAATTTAAATTCAATTTATCGTAGTCATTGTTTCCTTTTTCACTTAAAAAAAAAAAAAAAAAAAAAAAAGAAAATCTCGTTATCTGTCTCTCTTTCTTTCTCTTTTTTTCCTTCTAATTTTTTTCCTTCTTTTTTTCCCTCCCTCGTCCCCTCCATAAATTTTTCCCCCAAAGTTTTCATACGATCAATTTGAAAAATTATTTTCCACTTGTTCTACGTAGAAAATAACATTGAATTCTTTATCGTAATAAAAATATATCGTCGGATTAATGCTAATAATAATAATAATAATAATAATAATAATAATAATAATAATAATAATAATAATAATAATAATAATAAAAAGTCATAATGCGATATTTAGTAATGATGAACGCGCGGAAAGAAGGAGAGAAAAAGAAAGAAGGAAGAAGAAAAGTGGAAAAAGCAAAAAAAATGAAAAAGAAATAAAGAAATTGATTTTTCGTTGTTCGTAAAAAGAAAAAAGAAAAAAAGAAAAAAAAGAAAAAAAAAAGAAAAGAAAAGAAAAAATATTAACGTCGATCTTGCAAGAGTAATAAAGTTTTTAACGTTGTACGTAAAATTAAATGATCTTGGATAGTTCCATGGCACGTCGTTAGCTCGATCTCGAATGATCATTGTTCCTTTACATAATTAAGATATTAGAATTCAAGGCCGACGATTTGTACGATGCATCGACACGATAAGAATGAGAAAAGGAAATGGATAAAGGAGGTCAAAATAGGAAATAGGAAGAGATCGTGATAGTGGAGTAGGTGGTAAGTAAGAGGAAGAAGATAGGTGAAACGAACAGTGACACCTGTTAAATCGTTTTATCGGATAAAACGATACGATTAGTCGAAGATAACGTTATATTCCTGAAGGTAGTATCAGTATAGAAGACACTCTCGACAAAATATCGTCTTTCTCGACGTTCCGTTTTATAGCACGATCTTCCATCTTCTCTCTTTCTCTCTCTCTCTCTCTCTCGGAAGTCTTATATCTTTCCGCAAAGAGAGGACGATTCGATTTCATGGAAAATAAGTAAACAGAATGAGCATTATGGCACATCGTGTCTCCTTCAACATTTTCTCATTCTTGAACGATACCTCTTCTTCTTTCGATGATAAAATAATAAATTTACGATATTTTCATTAATAAAACGATATCAAAGTAAAATATAAGAATACTCTTCATCTCTTTTTCTTTCTGTCTCTCTCTCTCTCTCTCTCACACACACACACACACACACACACACACACATACTTACATACAATTTACGTCGTACACGATAGAGATCTTTTTTGTTTGTCGTAGAAAATCACATTCGAGAAAAGGTTCGAGGAAATAAAATAAAAAAATAAAAATATATATATATACATAAACAAAAAGAAAGAAAGAAAGATACTTAAACGAAAGCATAAGCTTTTTTTCTTCGTCGATTTTATTCGTGAAAATAGATTTATCGGTAACGATTTTTATCGGCTCCATTCGGACGAGAAAATTTGATCGTTTTCGTCTTTCTTTTAGAGAAAAAAAAAAAAAAAA
Source organism: Vespa mandarinia (assembly GCF_050613455.1). Lineage (NCBI taxonomy): Eukaryota > Metazoa > Arthropoda > Insecta > Hymenoptera > Vespidae > Vespa > Vespa mandarinia. The sequence continues at coordinate 2,906,039 of NC_140813.1, read as the reverse complement.
AAAAGAAGATGAAAAGAGAAGAAAAAAAAATAAAAAATAAATAAAAAAAGAAACATAACCGGGAAAAAATAGGGCAGAACGGGAAGAGAGATATAAAAGTAGGGCGTTTAAAGGTTATAAAAATATCGAAACGTGCGAGGTGTGCGGGTTAGAGAAGGAAAAAAAAAAAAGAGAAAAAAAGAAAAATATATAAAAAACCATGAAAGGAAGGTAGGGCAAGTCGAGTCGTTAAAACTTGCGAAACTTTTACTACCTTCCTCCTCTTCTTCTTCTTCTTCTTCTTCTTCTCTTTTCTAAAACGAAGAAGTCACTGTTCCGAGAGGAGGAAAAGAAAGGATAATTTAGATAGAGAGAGAGAGAGAGAGAGAGAGAGAGAGAGAGAGAGAAAAAAAAAAGATAATAATTAAACCCCCCCAAAAAAAAAAGAAAAAGGAAAAAGAAAAGAAAAATTTCAATATCAGGTAGTGAAGGGTTGTTTCAATGGAAAAAGAAAAGAAAAGAAAAAGAAAAAAAAAAGAAAAGAGAAAAAAGAATTTACAAAGCAAAAAAAGGACGAGATTTCATAAAAAGCTTCTTATTCTTTTAAAAATAAGGTACCCCCTCCCCCCGCCCCTCCACCTCTTCTTCCTCCTATTCTTCTTCTTTTTCTTCTTCTTCTTCTTCTTCTTCGTCTTTTTCTTCTCTTCATAGAGACGTCGATTTAACGATCGAAACGATGATCGATATATCATATAAAAACAAAACATTATATGGTAAAGTACCATCGAACTATTCCAACCACGTTTCGTCTATTTCTTATGTCTCCTTCTTCTTGTAGACTATCGTATTATTAATTTTCCATGGAAAACGGAAAAGAAAGAAGAAAAAAAAAAAAAGAAAGAAAGAAAAAAGAAGAAGAAGAAAGGAAGAGAAAGAGAGAGACAGAGAGAGAGAGAGAGAGAGAGAGAGAGAGAGAGAGAAAAACCTAGCACGATTTCCCAGAAGGAATCTCTCAGTTGTGCTTGCACGTTTTCTACTTCGTCGTCAAAGATTTACCGGC
>NC_140813.1:2900000-2902500 GCF_050613455.1 Vespa mandarinia | reverse complement strand
AATCCAACGAGTTAAACGCAATTATTAATTTTGATTTATTATATTTATTGATCGAACGATCACATCTCTCTCTCTCTCTCTCTCTCTCTCTCTCTCTCTCTCTATCTCTCTATCTCTCTCTTTTTATTTTTTTAATTATTTTTTTTTTACTTTATCGGTAAATATAATGGAAGGAAATGTTACGTAATGGCAAAGTGTGGAGAAGTGTCGTGTCCTCCCATCCCCATCCCGTCCCGTCCCCATAACATAACAATTTAGGTAACTCGCTCAACAACGGCGAGCTCTCTTTCACGGTTCAGGTAAGCTCGGTCGTCGTTTGCCCCCTAAGAAAACTCGTTTCAGCCGTTTTCTCGTTTATTCTCGCCTTCTTCTTTCCTTATTTTTTCTCTCTCTCTCTCTCTCTCTCTCTCTTTCTTTTTTGTTTGTTTTTCTTTCCTCTCCTTTTTTTTTTTTCTTTTTTTTTTCTTTTATCATTCTCACTCGCCGTACGATTACGCCAGCGTTAAATTTTCACGAAGGGCGATCATCGTTAAGAAGGAAGCAACTGCGTAGCCAACGGCTACGAAATCGTTTCTAAGTTGCGTTTCACAAGTTTCGAGGATAATTTTTATCGAGCCTCCTCCCCTTTATCTTTTCTCTTTTCTTTGGTTTTTTTTTTCCTTTTCGTTTTCTTTTTTTCTATTTTTCCTTTTTTTTTCTTCTTTTTTTTTTTTTACTCTTCCTTTCGTAATTTTATTCTCATTCCCTCCTTCTGTCTCTGTCTGCCTCTCTCTCTCTCTCTCTCACTCTCTCTACATATATATATATTTGTCTCTTTTCCTCTTCTCGTTTCGTTCGTTATTACTTTGAGAGAAAAACAAACAAAATTATCAAGAGGTCTCTCTTTCTCTTTCTCTCTCTCTCTCTCTTTCTCTCTCTCTCTCTTTCGTCGTGTAAAAAATTTTCTAAAAATATACCACGAAGAAGAGAATTATTATTAATATCTGTGCGTTTTGAAAAATAGTTTAGAGAAAAGAAACGAAAAAAGAAAGAAAAACAAAGAGAAAGAAAAAAAAAAGAAAGGAAAAAAGAACAAAATTTTTAATAATGTTTCCGAAAAAAATCGACCTCGTTTATTTTTTTTTTTTTTTTATTTTCATTTCTCTTTTCGTTTTTTTTTCTTTTTGAGGGGGAGGCGAGGAGGATACTCAATCTTTTCCCCGATGAAAAATGCAATTAATACAATTTCACTTTCGTAATTATTGATAAAACTTTTCGATAATTGTTGATAAAAGAAGTCGTAAAGGGACAAGAAGAAGAAGAAAAAAGAAAAAGAGGAAAAAGAAAGAGAAGGAAAGGGGGGTGGGGGGAAACCGTACGAGGAAGAATTCGTTTAGAAAAGGCGAGACAAAGTTAAAAGGGACGAAAAAGAGGAGAGGAAGAAAAGAAGTTGGAAAGGAAAAAGAAAGGTAAAAAAAGAAAGAAAATAAGGAAAAGGAATCAAAAAAAAAAGAAAGAAAATTGATGGATGCCATCGTACTCGATGGAAATTGAAATAAATCGGTGGAATATCAACGCTTTTAAGGGTGAGAAAAATATTATGACCGAAAGTTTTCGTGGCATAGTTTGGACGACATAGAGCGAGAAAGAGTTAAAGCGTATTCACGATGCATCCTCTTCGTATTCTCTTGGCATCCTCGACTGCTTGGAATAGCAAAAGCCGATATGCAGTTTCGCACACTCGCGCGGTACCATATATCATGCAACTTCGGCCAGTATTTAGCGACGGAGACCGCCATGGCTTTGTGTTGGAAGGAGAACCAGCTGTTCTCTCTCTCTCTCTCTCTCTCTCTCTCTCTCTCTCTCTCTCGCTCTCTGCAAACGTGTAAGTACTAATCTCTGAATAAACTTTCAAAGAGATCTTCACGTGTACGGATATCACTTTTGTTCATTTCTCGTGTAAAAAAAAAAAAAAGAAAAAAAAGGAAGAAAAACCAAAAACCACATTTCATGAATGTTTCATGAAAGACAGATAGATTGATATCTAAACACGACGATTTTTAACTCTTTTAACGATCCATATTCATTACAATTATTTTTATCCTTGAACATAACAATTTTATCTTTTTCATTGATATCTCTTCGTTTCGTTCGTTTATTTTCCATTGTTTTAATAAAACGATTTACATTATGACGTTTCTTCGAAGAATATTTATTTTTCCAATGGTCTTCGCTATATCTCTTAGCTTGACCGATCATTTTCGTGAATGATTTTGATCATATACGTTTATTAGATTTCTTCTCGAAAATACTTTTTTCAACGATATCAAAATATATTTTTCAAAATGGATCAATAGATACGTCACAGTTTTCTTTTATCTTTCTTTTTCTTTTGTGTTTTTTTCTTTTCTTTTTTTTTCTGGTGGGGGGATGAGGGTGGGGCTTTCTTCCTCTCCTCTCTCTCTTTTCTTTTTTTTTTTGCTTTTTCTTTTCCCTCGAATCATAGGAACAACTTTGAACG